>NW_028289310.1:0-329271 GCF_059628265.1 Tinamus guttatus
ACAGCTTCACCTCTGGGATCCAGACCTGTACTTTTGGGACACTTGCACCTAGCAGGGCGTCCAGCTTCCCTAGAGCCTTCACCATAGTTTTGAACCCTATCGGTCGTCTCGGTCAGTCCCGAGATATTGCCTCCGAATGTGGTGCCCAGGGTGAACTTGTAGGTCCTGAGCGCAGGCCCGGGGCGAAGGCGCCCGGCGCCGCGTCAAAATTTCCCCAAGAGCTGCCGCTTGGGATTTCGCACCACACATGGGCTCGGTGATCGGGACCGCCAGCACCGGCATTTTTTTGGGAGCTCGGCCCCTGGTATCCAGACCTGTACTTTTGGGACACTCGCACCTAGCAGGGCGTCCAGCTTCCCTAGAGCCTCCGCCATAGTTTTGAACCCTATCGGTCGTCTCGGTCAGTCCAGAGATTTTGCCTCCAAATGTGGTGCCCAGGGTGAACTTGTAGGTCCTGAGCGCAGGCCCGGGGCGAAGGCGCCCGGCGCCGCGTCAAAATTTCCCCAAGAGCTGCCGCTTGGGATTTCGCACCACACATGGGCTCGGTGATCGGGACCGCCAGCACCGGCATTTCTGTGACAGCTTCACCTCTGGGATCCAGACCTGTACTTTTGGGACACTTGCACCTAGCAGGGCGTCCAGCTTCCCTAGAGCCTTCGCCATAGTTTTGAACCCTATCGGTCGTCTCGGTCAGTCCCGAGATATTGCCTCCGAATGTGGTGCCCAGGGTGAACTTGTAGGTCCTGAGCGCAGGCCCGGGGCGAAGGCGCCCGGCGCCGCGTCAAAATTTCCCCAAGAGCTGCCGCTTGGGATTTCGCACCACACATGGGCTCGGTGATCGGGACCGCCAGCACCGGCATTTCTGTGACAGCTTCGCCTCTGGTATCCAGACCTGTACTTTTGGGACACTTGCACCTAGCAGGGCGTCCAGCTTCCCTAGAGCCTCCGCCACAGTTTTGAACCCTATCGGTCGTCTTGGTCAGTCCAGAGATTTTGCCTCCAAATGTGGTGCCCAGGGTGAACTTTTAGGTACTGAGCGCAGGCCTGGGGCGAAGGCGCCCGGCGCCGCGTCAAAATTTCCCCAAGAGCTGCCGCTTGGGATTTCGCACCACACATGGGCTCGGTGATCGGGACCGCCAGCACCGGCATTTTTTTGGGAGCTCGGCCCCTGGTATCCAGACCTGTACTTTTGGGACACTCGCACCTAGCAGGGCGTCCAGCTTCCCTAGAGCCTCCGCCATAGTTTTGAACCCTATCGGTCGTCTTGGTCAGTCCAGAGATTTTGCCTCCAAATGTGGTGCCCAGGGTGAACTTGTAGGTCCTGAGCGCAGGCCCGGGGCGAAGGTGCCCGGCGCCGCGTCAAAATTTCCCCAAGAGCTGCCGCTTGGGATTTCGCACCACACATGGGCTCGGTGATCGGGACCGCCAGCACCGGCATTTCTGTGACAGCTTCGCCTCTGGTATCCAGACCTGTACTTTTGGGACACTTGCACCTAGCAGGGCGTCCAGCTTCCCGAGAGCCTTCGTCATAGTTTTGAACCCTATCGGCCGTCTCGGTCACTCCCGACATATTGCCTCCGAATGTGGTGCCCAGGGTGAACTTGTAGGTCCTGAGCGCAGGCCTGGGGCGAAGGCGCCCGGCGCCGCGTCAAAATTTCCCCAAGAGCTGCCGCTTGGGATTTCGCACCACACATGGGCTCGGTGATCGGGACCGCCAGCACCGGCATTTTTTTGGGAGCTCGGCCCCTGGTATCCAGACCTGTACTTTTGGGACACTTGCACCTAGAAGGGCGTCCAGCTTCCCGAGAGCCTTCGCCATAGTTTTGAACCCTATCGGTCGTCTCGGTCAGTCCCGAGATATTGCCTCCAAATGTGGTGCCCAGGGTGAACTTGTAGGTCCTGAGTGCAGGCCCGGGGCGAAGGCGCCCGGCGCCGCATCAAAATTTCCCCAAAAGCTGCCGCTTTGGATTTCGCACCACACATGGGCTCGGTGATCGGGACCGCCAGCACCGGTATTTCTGTGATAGCTTCGCCTCTGGCATCCAGACCTATACTTTTGGGACACTCGCACCTAGCAGGGCGTCCAGCTTCCCTAGAGCCTCCACCATAGTTTTGAACCCTATCGGTCGTCTTGGTCAGTCTAGAGATTTTGCCTCCAAATGTGGTGCCCAGGGTGAACTTGTAGGTCCTGAGCGCAGGCCCGGGGCGAAGGCGCCCGGCGCCGCGTCAAAATTTCCCCAAGAGCTGCCGCTTGGGATTTCGCACCACACATGGGCTCGGTGATCGGGACCGCCAGCACCGGCATTTCTGTGACAGCTTCACCTCTGGGATCCAGACCTGTACTTTTGGGACACTTGCACCTAGCAGGGCGTCCAGCTTCCCTAGAGCCTTCACCATAGTTTTGAACCCTATCGGTCGTCTCGGTCAGTCCCGAGATATTGCCTCCGAATGTGGTGCCCAGGGTGAACTTGTAGGTCCTGAGCGCAGGCCCGGGGCGAAGGCGCCCGGCGCCGCGTCAAAATTTCCCCAAGAGCTGCCGCTTGGGATTTCGCACCACACATGGGCTCGGTGATCGGGACCGCCAGCACCGGCATTTCTATGACAGCTTCGCCTCTGGGATCCAGACCTGTACTTTTGGGACACTTGCACCTAGCAGGGCGTCCAGCTTCCCTAGAGCCTCCGCCATAGTTTTGAACCCTATCGGTCGTCTTGGTCAGTCCAGAGATTTTGCCTCCAAATGTGGTGCCCAGGGTGAACTTTTAGGTACTGAGCGCAGGCCCGGGGCGAAGGCGCCCGGCGCCGCGTCAAAATTTCCCCAAGAGCTGCCGCTTGGGATTTCGCACCACACATGGGCTCGGTGATCGGGACCGCCAGCACCGGCATTTTTTTGGGAGCTCGGCCCCTGGTATCCAGACCTGTACTTTTGGGACACTCGCACCTAGCAGGGCGTCCAGCTTCCCTAGAGCCTCCGCCATAGTTTTGAACCCTATCGGTCGTCTTGGTCAGTCCAGAGATTTTGCCTCCAAATGTGGTGCCCAGGGTGAACTTGTAGGTCCTGAGCGCAGGCCCGGGGCGAAGGTGCCCGGCGCCGCGTCAAAATTTCCCCAAGAGCTGCCGCTTGGGATTTCGCACCACACATGGGCTCGGTGATCGGGACCGCCAGCACCGGCATTTCTGTGACAGCTTCGCCTCTGGTATCCAGACCTGTACTTTTGGGACACTTGCACCTAGCAGGGCGTCCAGCTTCCCGAGAGCCTTCGTCATAGTTTTGAACCCTATCGGCCGTCTCGGTCACTCCCGACATATTGCCTCCGAATGTGGTGCCCAGGGTGAACTTGTAGGTCCTGAGCGCAGGCCTGGGGCGAAGGCGCCCGGCGCCGCGTCAAAATTTCCCCAAGAGCTGCCGCTTTGGATTTCGCACCACACATGGGCTCGGTGATCGGGACCGCCAGCACCGGCATTTCTGTGACAGCTTCGCCTCTGGGATCCAGACCTGTACTTTTGGGACACTTGCACCTAGCAGGGCGTCCAGCTTCCCGAGAGCCTTCGTCATAGTTTTGAACCCTATCGGCCGTCTCGGTCAGTCCCAAGATATTGCCTCCAAATGTGGTGCCCAGGGTGAACTTGTAGGTCCTGAGTGCAGGCCCGGGGCGAAGGCGCCCGGCGCCGCATCAAAATTTCCCCAAAAGCTGCCGCTTTGGATTTCGCACCACACATGGGCTCGGTGATCGGGACCGCCAGCACCGGCATTTCTGTGATAGCTTCGCCTCTGGCATCCAGACCTATACTTTTGGGACACTCGCACCTAGCAGGGCGTCCAGCTTCCCTAGAGCCTCCACCATAGTTTTGAACCCTATCGGTCGTCTTGGTCAGTCTAGAGATTTTGCCTCCAAATGTGGTGCCCAGGGTGAACTTGTAGGTCCTGAGCGCAGGCCCGGGGCGAAGGCGCCCGGCGCCGCGTCAAAATTTCCCCAAGAGCTGCCGCTTGGGATTTCGCACCACACATGGGCTCGGTGATCGGGACCGCCAGCACCGGCATTTCTGTGACAGCTTCACCTCTGGGATCCAGACCTGTACTTTTGGGACACTTGCACCTAGCAGGGCGTCCAGCTTCCCTAGAGCCTTCACCATAGTTTTGAACCCTATCGGTCGTCTCGGTCAGTCCCGAGATATTGCCTCCGAATGTGGTGCCCAGGGTGAACTTGTAGGTCCTGAGCGCAGGCCCGGGGCGAAGGCGCCCGGCGCCGCGTCAAAATTTCCCCAAGAGCTGCCGCTTGGGATTTCGCACCACACATGGGCTCGGTGATCGGGACCGCCAGCACCGGCATTTTTTTGGGAGCTCGGCCCCTGGTATCCAGACCTGTACTTTTGGGACACTCGCACCTAGCAGGGCGTCCAGCTTCCCTAGAGCCTCCGCCATAGTTTTGAACCCTATCGGTCGTCTCGGTCAGTCCAGAGATTTTGCCTCCAAATGTGGTGCCCAGGGTGAACTTGTAGGTCCTGAGCGCAGGCCCGGGGCGAAGGCGCCCGGCGCCGCGTCAAAATTTCCCCAAGAGCTGCCGCTTGGGATTTCGCACCACACATGGGCTCGGTGATCGGGACCGCCAGCACCGGCATTTCTGTGACAGCTTCGCCTCTGGGATCCAGACCTGTACTTTTGGGACACTTGCACCTAGCAGGGCGTCCAGCTTCCCTAGAGCCTCCGCCATAGTTTTGAACCCTATCGGTCGTCTCGTTCAGTCCAGAGATATTGCCTCCGAATGTGGTGCCCAGGGTGAACTTGTAGGTCCTGAGCGCAGGCCCGGGGCGAAGGCGCCCGGCGCCGCGTCAAAATTTCCCCAAGAGCTGCCGCTTGGGATTTCGCACCACACATGGGCTCGGTGATCGGGACCGCCAGTACCGGCATTTCTGTGACAGCTTCGCCTCTGGGATCCAGACCTGTACTTTTGGGACACTTGCACCTAGAAGGGCGTCCAGCTTCCCGAGAGCCTTCGCCATAGTTTTGAACCCTATCGGTCGTCTCGGTCAGTCCCGAGATATTGCCTCCAAATGTGGTGCCCAGGGTGAACTTGTAGGTCCTGAGTGCAGGCCCGGGGCGAAGGCGCCCGGCGCCGCATCAAAATTTCCCCAAAAGCTGCCGCTTTGGATTTCGCACCACACATGGGCTCGGTGATCGGGACCGCCAGCACCGGCATTTCTGTGATAGCTTCGCCTCTGGCATCCAGACCTATACTTTTGGGACACTCGCACCTAGCAGGGCGTCCAGCTTCCCTAGAGCCTCCACCATAGTTTTGAACCCTATCGGTCGTCTTGGTCAGTCTAGAGATTTTGCCTCCAAATGTGGTGCCCAGGGTGAACTTGTAGGTCCTGAGCGCAGGCCCGGGGCGAAGGCGCCCGGCGCCGCGTCAAAATTTCCCCAAGAGCTGCCGCTTGGGATTTCGCACCACACATGGGCTCGGTGATCGGGACCGCCAGCACCGGCATTTCTGTGACAGCTTCACCTCTGGGATCCAGACCTGTACTTTTGGGACACTTGCACCTAGCAGGGCGTCCAGCTTCCCTAGAGCCTTCACCATAGTTTTGAACCCTATCGGTCGTCTCGGTCAGTCCCGAGATATTGCCTCCGAATGTGGTGCCCAGGGTGAACTTGTAGGTCCTGAGCGCAGGCCCGGGGCGAAGGCGCCCGGCGCCGCGTCAAAATTTCCCCAAGAGCTGCCGCTTGGGATTTCGCACCACACATGGGCTCGGTGATCGGGACCGCCAGCACCGGCATTTCTATGACAGCTTCGCCTCTGGGATCCAGACCTGTACTTTTGGGACACTTGCACCTAGAAGGGCGTCCAGCTTCCCTAGAGCCTCCGCCATAGTTTTGAACCCTATCGGTCGTCTTGGTCAGTCCAGAGATTTTGCCTCCAAATGTGGTGCCCAGGGTGAACTTGTAGGTCCTGAGCGCAGGCCTGGGGCGAAGGCGCCCGGCGCCGCGTCAAAATTTCCCCAAGAGCTGCCGCTTGGGATTTCGCACCACACATGGGCTCGGTGATCGGGACCGCCAGCACCGGCATTTCTGTGACAGCTTCGCCTCTGGGATCCAGACCTGTACTTTTGGGACACTTGCACCTAGCAGGGCGTCCAGCTTCCCGAGAGCCTTCGTCATAGTTTTGAACCCTATCGGCCGTCTCGGTCAGTCCCGACATATTGCCTCCGAATGTGGTGCCCAGGGTGAACTTGTAGGTCCTGAGCGCAGGCCTGGGGCGAAGGCGCCCGGCGCCGCGTCAAAATTTCCCCAAGAGCTGCCGCTTGGGATTTCGCACCACACATGGGCTCGGTGATCGGGACCGCCAGCACCGGCATTTCTGTGACAGGTTCACCTCTGGGATCCAGACCTGTACTTTTGGGACACTTGCACCTAGCAGGGCGTGCAGCTTCCCGAGAGCCTTCGTCATAGTTTTGAACCCTATCGGCCGTCTCGGTCATTCCCGACATATTGCCTCCAAATGTGGTGCCCAGGGTGAACTTGTAGGTCCTGAGCGCAGGCCTGGGGCGAAGGCGCCCGGCGCCGCGTCAAAATTTCCCCAAGAGCTGCCGCTTGGGATTTCGCACCACACATGGGCTCGGTGATCGGGACCGCCAGCACCGGCATTTTTTTGGGAGCTCGGCCCCTGGTATCCAGACCTGTACTTTTGGGACACTTGCACCTAGAAGGGCGTCCAGCTTCCCGAGAGCCTTCGCCATAGTTTTGAACCCTATCGGTCGTCTCGGTCAGTCCCTAGATATTGCCTCCAAATGTGGTGCCCAGGGTGAACTTGTAGGTCCTGAGTGCAGGCCCGGGGCGAAGGCGCCCGGCGCCGCATCAAAATTTCCCCAAAAGCTGCCGCTTTGGATTTCGCACCACACATGGGCTCGGTGATCGGGACCGCCAGCACCGGCATTTCTGTGATAGCTTCGCCTCTGGCATCCAGACCTATACTTTTGGGACACTCGCACCTAGCAGGGCGTCCAGCTTCCCTAGAGCCTCCACCATAGTTTTGAACCCTATCGGTCGTCTTGGTCAGTCTAGAGATTTTGCCTCCAAATGTGGTGCCCAGGGTGAACTTGTAGGTCCTGAGCGCAGGCCCGGGGCGAAGGCGCCCGGCGCCGCGTCAAAATTTCCCCAAGAGCTGCCGCTTGGGATTTCGCACCACACATGGGCTCGGTGATCGGGACCGCCAGCACCGGCATTTCTGTGACAGCTTCGCCTCTGGTATCCAGACCTGTACTTTTGGGACACTTGCACCTAGCAGGGCGTCCAGCTTCCCGAGAGCCTTCGTCATAGTTTTGAACCCTATCGGCCGTCCCGGTCAGTCCCGACATATTGCCTCCGAATGTGGTGCCCAGGGTGAACTTGTAGGTCCTGAGCGCAGGCCTGGGGCGAAGGCGCCCGGCGCCGCGTCAAAATTTCCCCAAGAGCTGCCGCTTGGGATTTCGCACCACACATGGGCTCGGTGATCGGGACCGCCAGCACCGGCATTTTTTTGGGAGCTCGGCCCCTGGTATCCAGACCTGTACTATTGGGACACTTGCACCTAGAAGGGCGTCCAGCTTCCCGAGAGCCTTCGCCATAGTTTTGAACCCTATCGGTCGTCTTGGTCAGTCCAGAGATTTTGCCTCCAAATGTGGTGCCCAGGGTGAACTTGTAGGTCCTGAGCGCAGGCCCGGGGCGAAGGCGCCCGGCGCCGCGTCAAAATTTCCCCAAGAGCTGCCGCTTGGGATTTCGCACCACACATGGGCTCGGTGATCGGGACCGCCAGCACCGGCATTTCTGTGACAGCTTCACCTCTGGGATCCAGACCTGTACTTTTGGGACACTTGCACCTAGCAGGGCGTCCAGCTTCCCTAGAGCCTTCGCCATAGTTTTGAACCCTATCGGTCGTCTCGGTCAGTCCCGAGATATTGCCTCCGAATGTGGTGCCCAGGGTGAACTTGTAGGTCCTGAGCGCAGGCCCGGGGCGAAGGCGCCCGGCGCCGCGTCAAAATTTCCCCAAGAGCTGCCGCTTGGGATTTCGCACCACACATGGGCTCGGTGATCGGGACCGCCAGCACCGGCATTTCTATGACAGCTTCGCCTCTGGGATCCAGACCTGTACTTTTGGGACACTTGCACCTAGAAGGGCGTCCAGCTTCCCTAGAGCCTTCGTCATAGTTTTGAACCCTATCGGCCGTCTCGGTCACTCCCGACATATTGCCTCCGAATGTGGTGCCCAGGGTGAACTTGTAGGTCCTGAGCGCAGGCCCGGGGCGAAGGCGCCCGGCGCCGCGTCAAAATTTCCCCAAGAGCTGCCGCTTGGGATTTCGCACCACACATGGGCTCGGTGATCGGGACCGCCAGCACCGGCATTTTTTTGGGAGCTCGGCCCCTGGTATCCAGACCTGTACTTTTGGGACACTCGCACCTAGCAGGGCGTCCAGCTTCCCTAGAGCCTCCGCCATAGTTTTGAACCCTATCGGTCGTCTCGGTCAGTCCAGAGATTTTGCCTCCAAATGTGGTGCCCAGGGTGAACTTGTAGGTCCTGAGCGCAGGCCCGGGGCGAAGGCGCCCGGCGCCGCGTCAAAATTTCCCCAAGAGCTGCCGCTTGGGATTTCGCACCACACATGGGCTCGGTGATCGGGACCGCCAGCACCGGCATTTCTGTGACAGCTTCGCCTCTGGGATCCAGACCTGTACTTTTGGGACACTTGCACCTAGCAGGGCGTCCAGCTTCCCTAGAGCCTCCGCCATAGTTTTGAACCCTATCGGTCGTCTCGTTCAGTCCAGAGATATTGCCTCCGAATGTGGTGCCCAGGGTGAACTTGTAGGTCCTGAGCGCAGGCCCGGGGCGAAGGCGCCCGGCGCCGCGTCAAAATTTCCCCAAGAGCTGCCGCTTGGGATTTCGCACCACACATGGGCTCGGTGATCGGGACCGCCAGTACCGGCATTTCTGTGACAGCTTCGCCTCTGGGATCCAGACCTGTACTTTTGGGACACTTGCACCTAGAAGGGCGTCCAGCTTCCCGAGAGCCTTCGCCATAGTTTTGAACCCTATCGGTCGTCTCGGTCAGTCCCGAGATATTGCCTCCAAATGTGGTGCCCAGGGTGAACTTGTAGGTCCTGAGTGCAGGCCCGGGGCGAAGGCGCCCGGCGCCGCATCAAAATTTCCCCAAAAGCTGCCGCTTTGGATTTCGCACCACACATGGGCTCGGTGATCGGGACCGCCAGCACCGGCATTTCTGTGATAGCTTCGCCTCTGGCATCCAGACCTATACTTTTGGGACACTCGCACCTAGCAGGGCGTCCAGCTTCCCTAGAGCCTCCACCATAGTTTTGAACCCTATCGGTCGTCTTGGTCAGTCTAGAGATTTTGCCTCCAAATGTGGTGCCCAGGGTGAACTTGTAGGTCCTGAGCGCAGGCCCGGGGCGAAGGCGCCCGGCGCCGCGTCAAAATTTCCCCAAGAGCTGCCGCTTGGGATTTCGCACCACACATGGGCTCGGTGATCGGGACCGCCAGCACCGGCATTTCTGTGACAGCTTCACCTCTGGGATCCAGACCTGTACTTTTGGGACACTTGCACCTAGCAGGGCGTCCAGCTTCCCTAGAGCCTTCACCATAGTTTTGAACCCTATCGGTCGTCTCGGTCAGTCCCGAGATATTGCCTCCGAATGTGGTGCCCAGGGTGAACTTGTAGGTCCTGAGCGCAGGCCCGGGGCGAAGGCGCCCGGCGCCGCGTCAAAATTTCCCCAAGAGCTGCCGCTTGGGATTTCGCACCACACATGGGCTCGGTGATCGGGACCGCCAGCACCGGCATTTCTATGACAGCTTCGCCTCTGGGATCCAGACCTGTACTTTTGGGACACTTGCACCTAGAAGGGCGTCCAGCTTCCCTAGAGCCTCCGCCATAGTTTTGAACCCTATCGGTCGTCTTGGTCAGTCCAGAGATTTTGCCTCCAAATGTGGTGCCCAGGGTGAACTTGTAGGTCCTGAGCGCAGGCCTGGGGCGAAGGCGCCCGGCGCCGCGTCAAAATTTCCCCAAGAGCTGCCGCTTGGGATTTCGCACCACACATGGGCTCGGTGATCGGGACCGCCAGCACCGGCATTTCTGTGACAGCTTCGCCTCTGGGATCCAGACCTGTACTTTTGGGACACTTGCACCTAGCAGGGCGTCCAGCTTCCCGAGAGCCTTCGTCATAGTTTTGAACCCTATCGGCCGTCTCGGTCAGTCCCGACATATTGCCTCCGAATGTGGTGCCCAGGGTGAACTTGTAGGTCCTGAGCGCAGGCCTGGGGCGAAGGCGCCCGGCGCCGCGTCAAAATTTCCCCAAGAGCTGCCGCTTGGGATTTCGCACCACACATGGGCTCGGTGATCGGGACCGCCAGCACCGGCATTTCTGTGACAGGTTCACCTCTGGGATCCAGACCTGTACTTTTGGGACACTTGCACCTAGCAGGGCGTGCAGCTTCCCGAGAGCCTTCGTCATAGTTTTGAACCCTATCGGCCGTCTCGGTCATTCCCGACATATTGCCTCCAAATGTGGTGCCCAGGGTGAACTTGTAGGTCCTGAGCGCAGGCCTGGGGCGAAGGCGCCCGGCGCCGCGTCAAAATTTCCCCAAGAGCTGCCGCTTGGGATTTCGCACCACACATGGGCTCGGTGATCGGGACCGCCAGCACCGGCATTTTTTTGGGAGCTCGGCCCCTGGTATCCAGACCTGTACTTTTGGGACACTTGCACCTAGAAGGGCGTCCAGCTTCCCGAGAGCCTTCGCCATAGTTTTGAACCCTATCGGTCGTCTCGGTCAGTCCCTAGATATTGCCTCCAAATGTGGTGCCCAGGGTGAACTTGTAGGTCCTGAGTGCAGGCCCGGGGCGAAGGCGCCCGGCGCCGCATCAAAATTTCCCCAAAAGCTGCCGCTTTGGATTTCGCACCACACATGGGCTCGGTGATCGGGACCGCCAGCACCGGCATTTCTGTGATAGCTTCGCCTCTGGCATCCAGACCTATACTTTTGGGACACTCGCACCTAGCAGGGCGTCCAGCTTCCCTAGAGCCTCCACCATAGTTTTGAACCCTATCGGTCGTCTTGGTCAGTCTAGAGATTTTGCCTCCAAATGTGGTGCCCAGGGTGAACTTGTAGGTCCTGAGCGCAGGCCCGGGGCGAAGGCGCCCGGCGCCGCGTCAAAATTTCCCCAAGAGCTGCCGCTTGGGATTTCGCACCACACATGGGCTCGGTGATCGGGACCGCCAGCACCGGCATTTCTGTGACAGCTTCGCCTCTGGTATCCAGACCTGTACTTTTGGGACACTTGCACCTAGCAGGGCGTCCAGCTTCCCGAGAGCCTTCGTCATAGTTTTGAACCCTATCGGCCGTCCCGGTCAGTCCCGACATATTGCCTCCGAATGTGGTGCCCAGGGTGAACTTGTAGGTCCTGAGCGCAGGCCTGGGGCGAAGGCGCCCGGCGCCGCGTCAAAATTTCCCCAAGAGCTGCCGCTTGGGATTTCGCACCACACATGGGCTCGGTGATCGGGACCGCCAGCACCGGCATTTTTTTGGGAGCTCGGCCCCTGGTATCCAGACCTGTACTATTGGGACACTTGCACCTAGAAGGGCGTCCAGCTTCCCGAGAGCCTTCGCCATAGTTTTGAACCCTATCGGTCGTCTTGGTCAGTCCAGAGATTTTGCCTCCAAATGTGGTGCCCAGGGTGAACTTGTAGGTCCTGAGCGCAGGCCCGGGGCGAAGGCGCCCGGCGCCGCGTCAAAATTTCCCCAAGAGCTGCCGCTTGGGATTTCGCACCACACATGGGCTCGGTGATCGGGACCGCCAGCACCGGCATTTCTGTGACAGCTTCACCTCTGGGATCCAGACCTGTACTTTTGGGACACTTGCACCTAGCAGGGCGTCCAGCTTCCCTAGAGCCTTCGCCATAGTTTTGAACCCTATCGGTCGTCTCGGTCAGTCCCGAGATATTGCCTCCGAATGTGGTGCCCAGGGTGAACTTGTAGGTCCTGAGCGCAGGCCCGGGGCGAAGGCGCCCGGCGCCGCGTCAAAATTTCCCCAAGAGCTGCCGCTTGGGATTTCGCACCACACATGGGCTCGGTGATCGGGACCGCCAGCACCGGCATTTCTATGACAGCTTCGCCTCTGGGATCCAGACCTGTACTTTTGGGACACTTGCACCTAGAAGGGCGTCCAGCTTCCCTAGAGCCTTCGTCATAGTTTTGAACCCTATCGGCCGTCTCGGTCACTCCCGACATATTGCCTCCGAATGTGGTGCCCAGGGTGAACTTGTAGGTCCTGAGCGCAGGCCTGGGGCGAAGGCGCCCGGCGCCGCGTCAAAATTTCCCCAAGAGCTGCCGCTTGGGATTTCGCACCACACATGGGGTCGGTGATCGGGACCGCCAGCACCGGCATTTCTGTGACAGCTTCGCCTCTGGTATCCAGACCTGTACTTTTGGGACACTTGCACCTAGCAGGGCGTCCAGCTTCCCGAGAGCCTTCGTCATAGTTTTGAACCCTATCGACCGTCTCGGTCAGTCCCGACATATTGCCTCCGAATGTGGTGCCCAGGGTGAACTTGTAGGTCCTGAGCGCAGGCCTGGGGCGAAGGCGCCCGGCGCCGCGTCAAAATTTCCCCAAGAGCTGCCGCTTGGGATTTCGCACCACACATGGGCTCGGTGATCGGGACCGCCAGCACCGGCATTTCTGTGACAGGTTCACCTCTGGTATCCAGACCTGTACTTTTGGGACACTTGCACCTAGCAGGGCGTCCAGCTTCCCTAGAGCCTCCGCCATAGTTTTGAACCCTATCGGTCGTCTTGGTCAGTCCAGAGATTTTTCCTCCAAATGTGGTGCCCAGGGTGAACTTTTAGGTCCTGAGCGCAGGCCTGGGGCGAAGGCGCCCGACGCCGCGTCAAAATTTCCCCAAGAGCTGCCGCTTGGGATTTCGCACCACACATGGGCTCGGTGATCGGGACCGCCAGCACCGGCATTTTTTTGGGAGCTCGGCCCCTGGTATCCAGACCTGTACTTTTGGGACACTCGCACCTAGCAGGGCGTCCAGCTTCCCTAGAGCCTCCGCCATAGTTTTGAACCCTATCGGTCGTCTTGGTCAGTCCAGAGATTTTGCCTCCAAATGTGGTGCCCAGGGTGAACTTGTAGGTCCTGAGCGCAGGCCCGGGGCGAAGGCGCCCGGCGCCGCGTCAAAATTTCCCCAAGAGCTGCCGCTTTGGATTTCGCACCACACATGGGCTCGGTGATCGGGACCGCCAGCACCGGCATTTCTGTGATAGCTTCGCCTCTGGGATCCAGACCTATACTTTTGGGACACTTGCACCTAGCAGGGCGTCCAGCTTCCCTAGAGCCTCCGCCATAGTTTTGAACCCTATCGGTCGTCTTGGTCAGTCTAGAGATTTTGCCTCCAAATGTGGTGCCCAGGGTGAACTTGTAGGTCCTGAGCGCAGGCCCGGGGCGAAGGCGCCCGGCGCCGCGTCAAAATTTCCCCAAGAGCTGCCGCTTGGGATTTCGCACCACACATGGGCTCGGTGATCGGGACCGCCAGCACCGGCATTTCTGTGACAGCTTCACCTCTGGGATCCAGACCTGTACTTTTGGGACACTTGCACCTAGCAGGGCGTCCAGCTTCCCTAGAGCCTTCGCCATAGTTTTGAACCCTATCGGTCGTCTCGGTCAGTCCCGAGATATTGCCTCCGAATGTGGTGCCCAGGGTGAACTTGTAGGTCCTGAGCGCAGGCCCGGGGCGAAGGCGCCCGGCGCCGCGTCAAAATTTCCCCAAGAGCTGCCGCTTGGGATTTCGCACCACACATGGGCTCGGTGATCGGGACCGCCAGCACCGGCATTTCTGTGACAGCTTCGCCTCTGGGATCCAGACCTGTACTTTTGGGACACTTGCACCTAGCAGGGCGTCCAGCTTCCCTAGAGCCTCCGCCATAGTTTTGAACCCTATCGGTCGTCTTGGTCAGTCCAGAGATTTTGCCTCCAAATATGGTGCCCAGTGTGAACTTTTAGGTACTGAGCGCAGGCCTGGGGCGAAGGCGCCCGGCGCCGCGTCAAAATTTCCCCAAGAGCTGCCGCTTGGGATTTCGCACCACACATGGGCTCGGTGATCGGGACCGCCAGCACCGGCATTTCTGTGACAGCTTCGCCTCTGGGATCCAGACCTGTACTTTTGGGACACTTGCACCTAGCAGGGCGTCCAGCTTCCCTAGAGCCTTCGCCATAGTTTTGAACCCTATCGGTCGTCTCGGTCAGTCCCGAGATATTGCCTCCAAATGTGGTGCCCAGGGTGAACTTGTAGGTCCTGAGTGCAGGCCCGGGGCGAAGGCGCCCGGCGCTGCATCAAAATTTCCCCAAAAGCTGCCGCTTTGGATTTCGCACCACACATGGGCTCGGTGATCGGGACCGCCAGCACCGGCATTTCTGTGATAGCTTCGCCTCTGGGATCCAGACCTATACTTTTGGGACACTCGCACCTAGCAGGGCGTCCAGCTTCCCTAGAGCCTCCACCATAGTTTTGAACCCTATCGGTCGTCTTGGTCAGTCCAGAGATTTTGCCTCCAAATGTGGTGCCCAGGGTGAACTTGTAGGTCCTGAGCGCAGGCCTGGGGCGAAGGCGCCCGGCGCCGCGTCAAAATTTCCCCAAGAGCTGCCGCTTGGGATTTCGCACCACACATGGGCTCGGTGATCGGGACCGCCAGCACCGGCATTTCTGTGACAGCTTCGCCTCTGGGATCCAGACCTGTACTTTTGGGACACTTGCACCTAGCAGGGCGTCCAGCTTCCCTAGAGCCTCCGCCATAGTTTTGAACCCTATCGGTCGTCTCGTTCAGTCCAGAGATATTGCCTCCGAATGTGGTGCCCAGGGTGAACTTGTAGGTCCTGAGCGCAGGCCCGGGGCGAAGGCGCCCGGCGCCGCGTCAAAATTTCCCCAAGAGCTGCCGCTTGGGATTTCGCACCACACATGGGCTCGGTGATCGGGACCGCCAGTACCGGCATTTCTGTGACAGCTTCGCCTCTGGGATCCAGACCTGTACTTTTGGGACACTTGCACCTAGAAGGGCGTCCAGCTTCCCGAGAGCCTTCGCCATAGTTTTGAACCCTATCGGTCGTCTCGGTCAGTCCCGAGATATTGCCTCCAAATGTGGTGCCCAGGGTGAACTTGTAGGTCCTGAGTGCAGGCCCGGGGCGAAGGCGCCCGGCGCCGCATCAAAATTTCCCCAAAAGCTGCCGCTTTGGATTTCGCACCACACATGGGCTCGGTGATCGGGACCGCCAGCACCGGCATTTCTGTGATAGCTTCGCCTCTGGCATCCAGACCTATACTTTTGGGACACTCGCACCTAGCAGGGCGTCCAGCTTCCCTAGAGCCTCCACCATAGTTTTGAACCCTATCGGTCGTCTTGGTCAGTCTAGAGATTTTGCCTCCAAATGTGGTGCCCAGGGTGAACTTGTAGGTCCTGAGCGCAGGCCCGGGGCGAAGGCGCCCGGCGCCGCGTCAAAATTTCCCCAAGAGCTGCCGCTTGGGATTTCGCACCACACATGGGCTCGGTGATCGGGACCGCCAGCACCGGCATTTCTGTGACAGCTTCACCTCTGGGATCCAGACCTGTACTTTTGGGACACTTGCACCTAGCAGGGCGTCCAGCTTCCCTAGAGCCTTCGCCATAGTTTTGAACCCTATCGGTCGTCTCGGTCAGTCCCGAGATATTGCCTCCGAATGTGGTGCCCAGGGTGAACTTGTAGGTCCTGAGCGCAGGCCCGGGGCGAAGGCGCCCGGCGCCGCGTCAAAATTTCCCCAAGAGCTGCCGCTTGGGATTTCGCACCACACATGGGCTCGGTGATCGGGACCGCCAGCACCGGCATTTCTATGACAGCTTCGCCTCTGGGATCCAGACCTGTACTTTTGGGACACTTGCACCTAGAAGGGCGTCCAGCTTCCCTAGAGCCTTCGTCATAGTTTTGAACCCTATCGGCCGTCTCGGTCACTCCCGACATATTGCCTCCGAATGTGGTGCCCAGGGTGAACTTGTAGGTCCTGAGCGCAGGCCTGGGGCGAAGGCGCCCGGCGCCGCGTCAAAATTTCCCCAAGAGCTGCCGCTTGGGATTTCGCACCACACATGGGCTCGGTGATCGGGACCGCCAGCACCGGCATTTTTTTGGGAGCTCGGCCCCTGGTATCCAGACCTGTACTTTTGGGACACTCGCACCTAGCAGGGCGTCCAGCTTCCCTAGAGCCTCCGCCATAGTTTTGAACCCTATCGGTCGTCTTGGTCAGTCCAGAGATTTTGCCTCCAAATGTGGTGCCCAGGGTGAACTTGTAGGTCCTGAGCGCAGGCCCGGGGCGAAGGCGCCCGGCGCCGCGTCAAAATTTCCCCAAGAGCTGCCGCTTGGGATTTCGCACCACACATGGGCTCGGTGATCGGGACCGCCAGCACCGGCATTTCTGTGACAGCTTCGCCTCTGGTATCCAGACCTGTACTTTTGGGACACTTGCACCTAGCAGGGCGTCCAGCTTCCCGAGAGCCTTCGTCATAGTTTTGAACCCTATCGGCCGTCTCGGTCACTCCCGACATATTGCCTCCGAATGTGGTGCCCAGGGTGAACTTGTAGGTCCTGAGCGCAGGCCTGGGGCGAAGGCGCCCGGCGCCGCGTCAAAATTTCCCCAAGAGCTGCCGCTTGGGATTTCGCACCACACATGGGCTCGGTGATCGGGACCGCCAGCACCGGCATTTTTTTGGGAGCTCGGCCCCTGGTATCCAGACCTGTACTTTTGGGACACTTGCACCTAGAAGGGCGTCCAGCTTCCCGAGAGCCTTCGCCATAGTTTTGAACCCTATCGGTCGTCTTGGTCAGTCCAGAGATTTTGCCTCCAAATGTGGTGCCCAGGGTGAACTTGTAGGTCCTGAGCGCAGGCCCGGGGCGAAGGCGCCCGGCGCCGCGTCAAAATTTCCCCAAGAGCTGCCGCTTGGGATTTCGCACCACACATGGGCTCGGTGATCGGGACCGCCAGCACCGGCATTTCTGTGACAGCTTCACCTCTGGGATCCAGACCTGTACTTTTGGGACACTTGCACCTAGCAGGGCGTCCAGCTTCCCTAGAGCCTTCGCCATAGTTTTGAACCCTATCGGTCGTCTCGGTCAGTCCCGAGATATTGCCTCCGAATGTGGTGCCCAGGGTGAACTTGTAGGTCCTGAGCGCAGGCCCGGGGCGAAGGCGCCCGGCGCCGCGTCAAAATTTCCCCAAGAGCTGCCGCTTGGGATTTCGCACCACACATGGGCTCGGTGATCGGGACCGCCAGCACCGGCATTTTTTTGGGAGCTCGGCCCCTGGTATCCAGACCTGTACTTTTGGGACACTCGCACCTAGCAGGGCGTCCAGCTTCCCTAGAGCCTTCGTCATAGTTTTGAACCCTATCGGCCGTCTCGGTCACTCCCGACATATTGCCTCCGAATGTGGTGCCCAGGGTGAACTTGTAGGTCCTGAGCGCAGGCCTGGGGCGAAGGCGCCCGGCGCCGCGTCAAAATTTCCCCAAGAGCTGCCGCTTGGGATTTCGCACCACACATGGGCTCGGTGATCGGGACCGCCAGCACCGGCATTTTTTTGGGAGCTCGGCCCCTGGTATCCAGACCTGTACTTTTGGGACACTCGCACCTAGCAGGGCGTCCAGCTTCCCTAGAGCCTCCGCCATAGTTTTGAACCCTATCGGTCGTCTTGGTCAGTCCAGAGATTTTGCCTCCAAATGTGGTGCCCAGGGTGAACTTGTAGGTCCTGAGCGCAGGCCCGGGGCGAAGGCGCCCGGCGCCGCGTCAAAATTTCCCCAAGAGCTGCCGCTTGGGATTTCGCACCACACATGGGCTCGGTGATCGGGACCGCCAGCACCGGCATTTCTGTGACAGCTTCGCCTCTGGTATCCAGACCTGTACTTTTGGGACACTTGCACCTAGCAGGGCGTCCAGCTTCCCGAGAGCCTTCGTCATAGTTTTGAACCCTATCGGCCGTCTCGGTCACTCCCGACATATTGCCTCCGAATGTGGTGCCCAGGGTGAACTTGTAGGTCCTGAGCGCAGGCCTGGGGCGAAGGCGCCCGGCGCCGCGTCAAAATTTCCCCAAGAGCTGCCGCTTGGGATTTCGCACCACACATGGGCTCGGTGATCGGGACCGCCAGCACCGGCATTTTTTTGGGAGCTCGGCCCCTGGTATCCAGACCTGTACTTTTGGGACACTTGCACCTAGAAGGGCGTCCAGCTTCCCGAGAGCCTTCGCCATAGTTTTGAACCCTATCGGTCGTCTTGGTCAGTCCAGAGATTTTGCCTCCAAATGTGGTGCCCAGGGTGAACTTGTAGGTCCTGAGCGCAGGCCCGGGGCGAAGGCGCCCGGCGCCGCGTCAAAATTTCCCCAAGAGCTGCCGCTTGGGATTTCGCACCACACATGGGCTCGGTGATCGGGACCGCCAGCACCGGCATTTCTGTGACAGGTTCACTTCTGGGATCCAGACCTGTACTTTTGGGACACTTGCACCTAGCAGGGCGTCCAGCTTCCCTAGAGCCTTCACCATAGTTTTGAACCCTATCGGTCGTCTCGGTCAGTCCCGAGATATTGCCTCCGAATGTGGTGCCCAGGGTGAACTTGTAGGTCCTGAGCGCAGGCCCGGGGCGAAGGCGCCCGGCGCCGCGTCAAAATTTCCCCAAGAGCTGCCGCTTGGGATTTCGCACCACACATGGGCTCGGTGATCGGGACCGCCAGCACCGGCATTTCTATGACAGCTTCGCCTCTGGGATCCAGACCTGTACTTTTGGGACACTTGCACCTAGAAGGGCGTCCAGCTTCCCTAGAGCCTCCGCCATAGTTTTGAACCCTATCGGTCGTCTTGGTCAGTCCAGAGATTTTGCCTCCAAATGTGGTGCCCAGGGTGAACTTGTAGGTCCTGAGCGCAGGCCCGGGGCGAAGGCGCCCGGCGCCGCGTCAAAATTTCCCCAAGAGCTGCCGCTTGGGATTTCGCACCACACATGGGCTCGGTGATCGGGACCGCCAGCACCGGCATTTCTGTGACAGCTTCGCCTCTGGTATCCAGACCTGTACTTTTGGGACACTTGCACCTAGCAGGGCGTCCAGCTTCCCTAGAGCCTCCGCCATAGTTTTGAACCCTATCGGTCGTCTCGGTCAGTCCAGAGATTTTGCCTCCAAATGTGGTGCCCAGGGTGAACTTGTAGGTCCTGAGCGCAGGCCCGGGGCGAAGGCGCCCGGCGCCGCGTCAAAATTTCCCCAAGAGCTGCCGCTTGGGATTTCGCACCACACATGGGCTCGGTGATCGGGACCGCCAGCACCGGCATTTCTGTGACAGCTTCGCCTCTGGGATCCAGACCTGTACTTTTGGGACACTTGCACCTAGCAGGGCGTCCAGCTTCCCGAGAGCCTTCGTCATAGTTTTGAACCCTATCGGTCGTCTCGGTCAGTCCCGACATATTGCCTCCGAATGTGGTGCCCAGGGTGAACTTGTAGGTCCTGAGCGCAGGCCTGGGGCGAAGGCGCCCGGCGCCGCGTCAAAATTTCCCCAAGAGCTGCCGCTTGGGATTTCGCACCACACATGGGCTCGGTGATCGGGACCGCCAGCACCGGCATTTCTGTGACAGGTTCACCTCTGGGATCCAGACCTGTACTTTTGGGACACTTCCACCTAGCAGGGCGTGCAGCTTCCCGAGAGCCTTCATCATAGTTTTGAACCCTATCGGCCGTCTCGGTCATTCCCGACATATTGCCTCCAAATGTGGTGCCCAGGGTGAACTTGTAGGTCCTGAGCGCAGGCCTGGGGCGAAGGCGCCCGGCGCCGCGTCAAAATTTCCCCAAGAGCTGCCGCTTGGGATTTCGCACCACACATGGGCTCGGTGATCGGGACCGCCAGCACCGGCATTTTTTTGGGAGCTCGGCCCCTGGTATCCAGACCTGTACTTTTGGGACACTTGCACCTAGAAGGGCGTCCAGCTTCCCGAGAGCCTTCGCCATAGTTTTGAACCCTATCGGTCGTCTCGGTCAGTCCCGAGATATTGCCTCCAAATGTGGTGCCCAGGGTGAACTTGTAGGTCCTGAGTGCAGGCCCGGGGCGAAGGCGCCCGGCGCTGCATCAAAATTTCCCCAAGAGCTGCCGCTTGGGATTTCGCACCACACATGGGGTCGGTGATCGGGACCGCCAGCACCGGCATTTCTGTGATAGCTTCGCCTCTGGGATCCAGACCTATACTTTTGGGACACTTGCACCTAGCAGGGCGTCCAGCTTCCCTAGAGCCTCCGCCATAGTTTTGAACCCTATCGGTCGTCTTGGTCAGTCCAGAGATTTTGCCTCCAAATATGGTGCCCAGTGTGAACTTTTAGGTACTGAGCGCAGGCCTGGGGCGAAGGCGCCCGGCGCCGCGTCAAAATTTCCCCAAGAGCTGCCGCTTGGGATTTCGCACCACACATGGGCTCGGTGATCGGGACCGCCAGCACCGGCATTTCTGTGACAGCTTCGCCTCTGGGATCCAGACCTGTACTTTTGGGACACTTGCACCTAGCAGGGCGTCCAGCTTCCCGAGAGCCTTCGTCATAGTTTTGAACCCTATCGGCCGTCTCGGTCACTCCCGACATATTGCCTCCGAATGTGGTGCCCAGGGTGAACTTGTAGGTCCTGAGCGCAGGCCTGGGGCGAAGGCGCCCGGTGCCGCGTCAAAATTTCCCCAAGAGCTGCCGCTTTGGATTTCGCACCACACATGGGCTCGGTGATCGGGACCGCCAGCACCGGCATTTCTGTGACAGCTTCGCCTCTGGGATCCAGACCTGTACTTTTGGGACACTTGCACCTAGCAGGGCGTCCAGCTTCCCGAGAGCCTTCGTCATAGTTTTGAACCCTATCGGCCGTCTCGGTCATTCCCGACATATTGCCTCCAAATGTGGTGCCCAGGGTGAACTTGTAGGTCCTGAGCGCAGGCCTGGGGCGAAGGCGCCCGGCGCCGCGTCAAAATTTCCCCAAGAGCTGCCGCTTGGGATTTCGCACCACACATGGGCTCGGTGATCGGGACCGCCAGCACCGGCATTTTTTTGGGAGCTCGGCCCCTGGTATCCAGACCTGTACTTTTGGGACACTTGCACCTAGAAGGGCGTCCAGCTTCCCGAGAGCCTTCGCCATAGTTTTGAACCCTATCGGTCGTCTCGGTCAGTCCCGAGATATTGCCTCCACATGTGGTGCCCAGGGTGAACTTGTAGGTCCTGAGTGCAGGCCCGGGGCGAAGGCGCCCGGCGCCGCGTCAAAATTTCCCCAAGAGCTGCCGCTTGGGATTTCGCACCACACATGGGCTCGGTGATCGGGACCGCCAGCACCGGCATTTCTGTGATAGCTTCGCCTCTGGGATCCAGACCTATACTTTTGGGACACTCGCACCTAGCAGGGCGTCCAGCTTCCCTAGAGCCTCCACCATAGTTTTGAACCCTATCGGTCGTCTTGGTCAGTCCAGAGATTTTGCCTCCAAATGTGGTGCCCAGGGTGAACTTGTAGGTCCTGAGCGCAGGCCCGGGGCGAAGGCGCCCGGCGCCGCGTCAAAATTTCCCCAAGAGCTGCCGCTTGGGATTTCGCACCACACATGGGCTCGGTGATCGGGACCGCCAGCACCGGCATTTCTGTGACAGCTTCACCTCTGGGATCCAGACCTGTACTTTTGGGACACTTGCACCTAGCAGGGCGTCCAGCTTCCCTAGAGCCTTCGCCATAGTTTTGAACCCTATCGGTCGTCTCGGTCAGTCCCGAGATATTGCCTCCGAATGTGGTGCCCAGGGTGAACTTGTAGGTCCTGAGCGCAGGCCCGGGGCGAAGGCGCCCGGCGCCGCGTCAAAATTTCCCCAAGAGCTGCCGCTTGGGATTTCGCACCACACATGGGCTCGGTGATCGGGACCGCCAGCACCGGCATTTCTATGACAGCTTCGCCTCTGGGATCCAGACCTGTACTTTTGGGACACTTGCACCTAGAAGGGCGTCCAGCTTCCCTAGAGCCTTCGTCATAGTTTTGAACCCTATCGGCCGTCTCGGTCACTCCCGACATATTGCCTCCGAATGTGGTGCCCAGGGTGAACTTGTAGGTCCTGAGCGCAGGCCTGGGGCGAAGGCGCCCGGCGCCGCGTCAAAATTTCCCCAAGAGCTGCCGCTTGGGATTTCGCACCACACATGGGGTCGGTGATCGGGACCGCCAGCACCGGCATTTCTGTGACAGCTTCGCCTCTGGTATCCAGACCTGTACTTTTGGGACACTTGCACCTAGCAGGGCGTCCAGCTTCCCGAGAGCCTTCGTCATAGTTTTGAACCCTATCGGCCGTCTCGGTCAGTCCCGACATATTGCCTCCGAATGTGGTGCCCAGGGTGAACTTGTAGGTCCTGAGCGCAGGCCTGGGGCGAAGGCGCCCGGCGCCGCGTCAAAATTTCCCCAAGAGCTGCCGCTTGGGATTTCGCACCACACATGGGCTCGGTGATCGGGACCGCCAGCACCGGCATTTCTGTGACAGGTTCACTTCTGGGATCCAGACCTGTACTTTTGGGACACTTGCACCTAGCAGGGCGTGCAGCTTCCCGAGAGCCTTCATCATAGTTTTGAACCCTATCGGCCGTCTCGGTCATTCCCGACATATTGCCTCCAAATGTGGTGCCCAGGGTGAACTTGTAGGTCCTGAGCGCAGGCCTGGGGCGAAGGCGCCCGGCGCCGCGTCAAAATTTCCCCAAGAGCTGCCGCTTGGGATTTCGCACCACACATGGGCTCGGTGATCGGGACCGCCAGCACCGGCATTTTTTTGGGAGCTCGGCCCCTGGTATCCAGACCTGTACTTTTGGGACACTTGCACCTAGAAGGGCGTCCAGCTTCCCGAGAGCCTTCGCCATAGTTTTGAACCCTATCGGTCGTCTCGGTCAGTCCCGAGATATTGCCTCCAAATGTGGTGCCCAGGGTGAACTTGTAGGTCCTGAGTGCAGGCCCGGGGCGAAGGCGCCCGGCGCTGCATCAAAATTTCCCCAAAAGCTGCCGCTTTGGATTTCGCACCACACATGGGCTCGGTGATCGGGACCGCCAGCACCGGCATTTCTGTGATAGCTTCGCCTCTGGGATCCAGACCTATACTTTTGGGACACTCGCACCTAGCAGGGCGTCCAGCTTCCCTAGAGCCTCCGCCATAGTTTTGAACCCTATCGGTCGTCTTGGTCAGTCTAGAGATTTTGCCTCCAAATGTGGTGCCCAGGGTGAACTTGTAGGTCCTGAGCGCAGGCCCGGGGCGAAGGCGCCCGGCGCCGCGTCAAAATTTCCCCAAGAGCTGCCGCTTGGGATTTCGCACCACACATGGGCTCGGTGATCGGGACCGCCAGCACCGGCATTTCTGTGACAGCTTCACCTCTGGGATCCAGACCTGTACTTTTGGGACACTTGCACCTAGCAGGGCGTCCAGCTTCCCTAGAGCCTTCGCCATAGTTTTGAACCCTATCGGTCGTCTCGGTCAGTCCCGAGATATTGCCTCCGAATGTGGTGCCCAGGGTGAACTTGTAGGTCCTGAGCGCAGGCCCGGGGCGAAGGCGCCCGGCGCCGCGTCAAAATTTCCCCAAGAGCTGCCGCTTGGGATTTCGCACCACACATGGGCTCGGTGATCGGGACCGCCAGCACCGGCATTTCTATGACAGCTTCGCCTCTGGGATCCAGACCTGTACTTTTGGGACACTTGCACCTAGAAGGGCGTCCAGCTTCCCTAGAGCCTTCGCCATAGTTTTGAACCCTATCGGTCGTCTCGGTCAGTCCCGAGATATTGCCTCCAAATGTGGTGCCCAGGGTGAACTTGTAGGTCCTGAGTGCAGGCCCGGGGCGAAGGCGCCCGGCGCTGCATCAAAATTTCCCCAAAAGCTGCCGCTTTGGATTTCGCACCACACATGGGCTCGGTGATCGGGACCGCCAGCACCGGCATTTCTGTGATAGCTTCGCCTCTGGGATCCAGACCTATACTTTTGGGACACTCGCACCTAGCAGGGCGTCCAGCTTCCCTAGAGCCTCCGCCATAGTTTTGAACCCTATCGGTCGTCTTGGTCAGTCTAGAGATTTTGCCTCCAAATGTGGTGCCCAGGGTGAACTTGTAGGTCCTGAGCGCAGGCCCGGGGCGAAGGCGCCCGGCGCCGCGTCAAAATTTCCCCAAGAGCTGCCGCTTGGGATTTCGCACCACACATGGGCTCGGTGATCGGGACCGCCAGCACCGGCATTTCTGTGACAGCTTCACCTCTGGGATCCAGACCTGTACTTTTGGGACACTTGCACCTAGCAGGGCGTCCAGCTTCCCTAGAGCCTTCGCCATAGTTTTGAACCCTATCGGTCGTCTCGGTCAGTCCCGAGATATTGCCTCCGAATGTGGTGCCCAGGGTGAACTTGTAGGTCCTGAGCGCAGGCCCGGGGCGAAGGCGCCCGGCGCCGCGTCAAAATTTCCCCAAGAGCTGCCGCTTGGGATTTCGCACCACACATGGGCTCGGTGATCGGGACCGCCAGCACCGGCATTTCTATGACAGCTTCGCCTCTGGGATCCAGACCTGTACTTTTGGGACACTTGCACCTAGAAGGGCGTCCAGCTTCCCTAGAGCCTTCGTCATAGTTTGAACCCTATCGGCCGTCTCGGTCACTCCCGACATATTGCCTCCGAATGTGGTGCCCAGGGTGAACTTGTAGGTCCTGAGCGCAGGCCTGGGGCGAAGGCGCCCGGCGCCGCGTCAAAATTTCCCCAAGAGCTGCCGCTTGGGATTTCGCACCACACATGGGGTCGGTGATCGGGACCGCCAGCACCGGCATTTCTGTGACAGCTTCGCCTCTGGTATCCAGACCTGTACTTTTGGGACATTGCACCTAGCAGGGCGTCCAGCTTCCCGAGAGCCTTCGTCATAGTTTTGAACCCTATCGGCCGTCTCGGTCAGTCCCGACATATTGCCTCCGAATGTGGTGCCCAGGGTGAACTTGTAGGTCCTGAGCGCAGGCCTGGGGCGAAGGCGCCCGGCGCCGCGTCAAAATTTCCCCAAGAGCTGCCGCTTGGGATTTCGCACCACACATGGGCTCGGTGATCGGGACCGCCAGCACCGGCATTTCTGTGACAGGTTCACCTCTGGGATCCAGACCTGTACTTTTGGGACACTTGCACCTAGCAGGGCGTCCAGCTTCCCTAGAGCCTCCGCCATAGTTTTGAACCCTATCGGTCGTCTTGGTCAGTCCAGAGATTTTTCCTCCAAATGTGGTGCCCAGGGTGAACTTTTAGGTCCTGAGCGCAGGCCTGGGGCGAAGGCGCCCGACGCCGCGTCAAAATTTCCCCAAGAGCTGCCGCTTGGGATTTCGCACCACACATGGGCTCGGTGATCGGGACCGCCAGCACCGGCATTTTTTTGGGAGCTCGGCCCCTGGTATCCAGACCTGTACTTTTGGGACACTCGCACCTAGCAGGGCGTCCAGCTTCCCTAGAGCCTCCGCCATAGTTTTGAACCCTATCGGTCGTCTTGGTCAGTCCAGAGATTTTGCCTCCAAATGTGGTGCCCAGGGTGAACTTGTAGGTCCTGAGCGCAGGCCCGGGGCGAAGGCGCCCGGCGCCGCGTCAAAATTTCCCCAAGAGCTGCCGCTTTGGATTTCGCACCACACATGGGCTCGGTGATCGGGACCGCCAGCACCGGCATTTCTGTGATAGCTTCGCCTCTGGGATCCAGACCTATACTTTTGGGACACTTGCACCTAGCAGGGCGTCCAGCTTCCCTAGAGCCTCCGCCATAGTTTTGAACCCTATCGGTCGTCTTGGTCAGTCTAGAGATTTTGCCTCCAAATGTGGTGCCCAGGGTGAACTTGTAGGTCCTGAGCGCAGGCCCGGGGCGAAGGCGCCCGGCGCCGCGTCAAAATTTCCCCAAGAGCTGCCGCTTGGGATTTCGCACCACACATGGGCTCGGTGATCGGGACCGCCAGCACCGGCATTTCTGTGACAGCTTCACCTCTGGGATCCAGACCTGTACTTTTGGGACACTTGCACCTAGCAGGGCGTCCAGCTTCCCTAGAGCCTTCGCCATAGTTTTGAACCCTATCGGTCGTCTCGGTCAGTCCCGAGATATTGCCTCCGAATGTGGTGCCCAGGGTGAACTTGTAGGTCCTGAGCGCAGGCCCGGGGCGAAGGCGCCCGGCGCCGCGTCAAAATTTCCCCAAGAGCTGCCGCTTGGGATTTCGCACCACACATGGGCTCGGTGATCGGGACCGCCAGCACCGGCATTTCTGTGACAGCTTCGCCTCTGGGATCCAGACCTGTACTTTTTGGGACACTTGCACCTAGCAGGGCGTCCAGCTTCCCTAGAGCCTCCGCCATAGTTTTGAACCCTATCGGTCGTCTTGGTCAGTCCAGAGATTTTGCCTCCAAATATGGTGCCCAGTGTGAACTTTTAGGTACTGAGCGCAGGCCTGGGGCGAAGGCGCCCGGCGCCGCGTCAAAATTTCCCCAAGAGCTGCCGCTTGGGATTTCGCACCACACATGGGCTCGGTGATCGGGACCGCCAGCACCGGCATTTCTGTGACAGCTTCGCCTCTGGGATCCAGACCTGTACTTTTGGGACACTTGCACCTAGCAGGGCGTCCAGCTTCCCTAGAGCCTTCGCCATAGTTTTGAACCCTATCGGTCGTCTCGGTCAGTCCCGAGATATTGCCTCCAAATGTGGTGCCCAGGGTGAACTTGTAGGTCCTGAGTGCAGGCCCGGGGCGAAGGCGCCCGGCGCTGCATCAAAATTTCCCCAAAAGCTGCCGCTTTGGATTTCGCACCACACATGGGCTCGGTGATCGGGACCGCCAGCACCGGCATTTCTGTGATAGCTTCGCCTCTGGGATCCAGACCTATACTTTTGGGACACTCGCACCTAGCAGGGCGTCCAGCTTCCCTAGAGCCTCCGCCATAGTTTTGAACCCTATCGGTCGTCTTGGTCAGTCCAGAGATTTTGCCTCCAAATGTGGTGCCCAGGGTGAACTTGTAGGTCCTGAGCGCAGGCCTGGGGCGAAGGCGCCCGGCGCCGCGTCAAAATTTCCCCAAGAGCTGCCGCTTGGGATTTCGCACCACACATGGGCTCGGTGATCGGGACCGCCAGCACCGGCATTTCTGTGACAGCTTCGCCTCTGGGATCCAGACCTGTACTTTTGGGACACTTGCACCTAGCAGGGCGTCCAGCTTCCCGAGAGCCTTCGCCATAGTTTTGAACCCTATCGGTCGTCTCGGTCAGTCCAGAGATTTTGCCTCCAAATGTGGTGCCCAGGGTGAACTTGTAGGTCCTGAGTGCAGGCCCGGGGCGAAGGCGCCCGGCGCCGCATCAAAATTTCCCCAAAAGCTGCCGCTTTGGATTTCGCACCACACATGGGCTCGGTGATCGGGACCGCCAGCACCGGCATTTCTGTGATAGCTTCGCCTCTGGCATCCAGACCTATACTTTTGGGACACTCGCACCTAGCAGGGCGTCCAGCTTCCCTAGAGCCTCCACCATAGTTTTGAACCCTATCGGTCGTCTTGGTCAGTCTAGAGATTTTGCCTCCAAATGTGGTGCCCAGGGTGAACTTGTAGGTCCTGAGCGCAGGCCCGGGGCGAAGGCGCCCGGCGCCGCGTCAAAATTTCCCCAAGAGCTGCCGCTTGGGATTTCGCACCACACATGGGCTCGGTGATCGGGACCGCCAGCACCGGCATTTCTGTGACAGCTTCACCTCTGGGATCCAGACCTGTACTTTTGGGACACTTGCACCTAGCAGGGCGTCCAGCTTCCCTAGAGCCTTCGCCATAGTTTTGAACCCTATCGGTCGTCTCGGTCAGTCCCGAGATATTGCCTCCGAATGTGGTGCCCAGGGTGAACTTGTAGGTCCTGAGCGCAGGCCCGGGGCGAAGGCGCCCGGCGCCGCGTCAAAATTTCCCCAAGAGCTGCCGCTTGGGATTTCGCACCACACATGGGCTCGGTGATCGGGACCGCCAGCACCGGCATTTCTATGACAGCTTCGCCTCTGGGATCCAGACCTGTACTTTTGGGACACTTGCACCTAGAAGGGCGTCCAGCTTCCCTAGAGCCTTCGTCATAGTTTTGAACCCTATCGGCCGTCTCGGTCACTCCCGACATATTGCCTCCGAATGTGGTGCCCAGGGTGAACTTGTAGGTCCTGAGCGCAGGCCTGGGGCGAAGGCGCCCGGCGCCGCGTCAAAATTTCCCCAAGAGCTGCCGCTTGGGATTTCGCACCACACATGGGCTCGGTGATCGGGACCGCCAGCACCGGCATTTTTTTGGGAGCTCGGCCCCTGGTATCCAGACCTGTACTTTTGGGACACTCGCACCTAGCAGGGCGTCCAGCTTCCCTAGAGCCTCCGCCATAGTTTTGAACCCTATCGGTCGTCTTGGTCAGTCCAGAGATTTTGCCTCCAAATGTGGTGCCCAGGGTGAACTTGTAGGTCCTGAGCGCAGGCCCGGGGCGAAGGCGCCCGGCGCCGCGTCAAAATTTCCCCAAGAGCTGCCGCTTGGGATTTCGCACCACACATGGGCTCGGTGATCGGGACCGCCAGCACCGGCATTTCTGTGACAGCTTCGCCTCTGGTATCCAGACCTGTACTTTTGGGACACTTGCACCTAGCAGGGCGTCCAGCTTCCCGAGAGCCTTCGTCATAGTTTTGAACCCTATCGGCCGTCTCGGTCACTCCCGACATATTGCCTCCGAATGTGGTGCCCAGGGTGAACTTGTAGGTCCTGAGCGCAGGCCTGGGGCGAAGGCGCCCGGCGCCGCGTCAAAATTTCCCCAAGAGCTGCCGCTTGGGATTTCGCACCACACATGGGCTCGGTGATCGGGACCGCCAGCACCGGCATTTTTTTGGGAGCTCGGCCCCTGGTATCCAGACCTGTACTTTTGGGACACTTGCACCTAGAAGGGCGTCCAGCTTCCCGAGAGCCTTCGCCATAGTTTTGAACCCTATCGGTCGTCTTGGTCAGTCCAGAGATTTTGCCTCCAAATGTGGTGCCCAGGGTGAACTTGTAGGTCCTGAGCGCAGGCCCGGGGCGAAGGCGCCCGGCGCCGCGTCAAAATTTCCCCAAGAGCTGCCGCTTGGGATTTCGCACCACACATGGGCTCGGTGATCGGGACCGCCAGCACCGGCATTTCTGTGACAGCTTCACCTCTGGGATCCAGACCTGTACTTTTGGGACACTTGCACCTAGCAGGGCGTCCAGCTTCCCTAGAGCCTTCGCCATAGTTTTGAACCCTATCGGTCGTCTCGGTCAGTCCCGAGATATTGCCTCCGAATGTGGTGCCCAGGGTGAACTTGTAGGTCCTGAGCGCAGGCCCGGGGCGAAGGCGCCCGGCGCCGCGTCAAAATTTCCCCAAGAGCTGCCGCTTGGGATTTCGCACCACACATGGGCTCGGTGATCGGGACCGCCAGCACCGGCATTTTTTTGGGAGCTCGGCCCCTGGTATCCAGACCTGTACTTTTGGGACACTCGCACCTAGCAGGGCGTCCAGCTTCCCTAGAGCCTTCGTCATAGTTTTGAACCCTATCGGCCGTCTCGGTCACTCCCGACATATTGCCTCCGAATGTGGTGCCCAGGGTGAACTTGTAGGTCCTGAGCGCAGGCCTGGGGCGAAGGCGCCCGGCGCCGCGTCAAAATTTCCCCAAGAGCTGCCGCTTGGGATTTCGCACCACACATGGGCTCGGTGATCGGGACCGCCAGCACCGGCATTTTTTTGGGAGCTCGGCCCCTGGTATCCAGACCTGTACTTTTGGGACACTCGCACCTAGCAGGGCGTCCAGCTTCCCTAGAGCCTCCGCCATAGTTTTGAACCCTATCGGTCGTCTTGGTCAGTCCAGAGATTTTGCCTCCAAATGTGGTGCCCAGGGTGAACTTGTAGGTCCTGAGCGCAGGCCCGGGGCGAAGGCGCCCGGCGCCGCGTCAAAATTTCCCCAAGAGCTGCCGCTTGGGATTTCGCACCACACATGGGCTCGGTGATCGGGACCGCCAGCACCGGCATTTCTGTGACAGCTTCGCCTCTGGTATCCAGACCTGTACTTTTGGGACACTTGCACCTAGCAGGGCGTCCAGCTTCCCGAGAGCCTTCGTCATAGTTTTGAACCCTATCGGCCGTCTCGGTCACTCCCGACATATTGCCTCCGAATGTGGTGCCCAGGGTGAACTTGTAGGTCCTGAGCGCAGGCCTGGGGCGAAGGCGCCCGGCGCCGCGTCAAAATTTCCCCAAGAGCTGCCGCTTGGGATTTCGCACCACACATGGGCTCGGTGATCGGGACCGCCAGCACCGGCATTTTTTTGGGAGCTCGGCCCCTGGTATCCAGACCTGTACTTTTGGGACACTTGCACCTAGAAGGGCGTCCAGCTTCCCGAGAGCCTTCGCCATAGTTTTGAACCCTATCGGTCGTCTTGGTCAGTCCAGAGATTTTGCCTCCAAATGTGGTGCCCAGGGTGAACTTGTAGGTCCTGAGCGCAGGCCCGGGGCGAAGGCGCCCGGCGCCGCGTCAAAATTTCCCCAAGAGCTGCCGCTTGGGATTTCGCACCACACATGGGCTCGGTGATCGGGACCGCCAGCACCGGCATTTCTGTGACAGCTTCACCTCTGGGATCCAGACCTGTACTTTTGGGACACTTGCACCTAGCAGGGCGTCCAGCTTCCCTAGAGCCTTCGCCATAGTTTTGAACCCTATCGGTCGTCTCGGTCAGTCCCGAGATATTGCCTCCGAATGTGGTGCCCAGGGTGAACTTGTAGGTCCTGAGCGCAGGCCCGGGGCGAAGGCGCCCGGCGCCGCGTCAAAATTTCCCCAAGAGCTGCCGCTTGGGATTTCGCACCACACATGGGCTCGGTGATCGGGACCGCCAGCACCGGCATTTCTATGACAGCTTCGCCTCTGGGATCCAGACCTGTACTTTTGGGACACTTGCACCTAGCAGGGCGTCCAGCTTCCCTAGAGCCTTCGCCATAGTTTTGAACCCTATCGGTCGTCTCGGTCAGTCCCGAGATATTGCCTCCGAATGTGGTGCCCAGGGTGAACTTGTAGGTCCTGAGCGCAGGCCCGGGGCGAAGGCGCCCGGCGCCGCGTCAAAATTTCCCCAAGAGCTGCCGCTTGGGATTTCGCACCACACATGGGCTCGGTGATCGGGACCGCCAGCACCGGCATTTTTTTGGGAGCTCGGCCCCTGGTATCCAGACCTGTACTTTTGGGACACTCGCACCTAGCAGGGCGTCCAGCTTCCCTAGAGCCTTCGTCATAGTTTTGAACCCTATCGGCCGTCTCGGTCACTCCCGACATATTGCCTCCGAATGTGGTGCCCAGGGTGAACTTGTAGGTCCTGAGCGCAGGCCTGGGGCGAAGGCGCCCGGCGCCGCGTCAAAATTTCCCCAAGAGCTGCCGCTTGGGATTTCGCACCACACATGGGCTCGGTGATCGGGACCGCCAGCACCGGCATTTTTTTGGGAGCTCGGCCCCTGGTATCCAGACCTGTACTTTTGGGACACTCGCACCTAGCAGGGCGTCCAGCTTCCCTAGAGCCTCCGCCATAGTTTTGAACCCTATCGGTCGTCTTGGTCAGTCCAGAGATTTTGCCTCCAAATGTGGTGCCCAGGGTGAACTTGTAGGTCCTGAGCGCAGGCCCGGGGCGAAGGCGCCCGGCGCCGCGTCAAAATTTCCCCAAGAGCTGCCGCTTGGGATTTCGCACCACACATGGGCTCGGTGATCGGGACCGCCAGCACCGGCATTTCTGTGACAGCTTCGCCTCTGGTATCCAGACCTGTACTTTTGGGACACTTGCACCTAGCAGGGCGTCCAGCTTCCCGAGAGCCTTCGTCATAGTTTTGAACCCTATCGGCCGTCTCGGTCACTCCCGACATATTGCCTCCGAATGTGGTGCCCAGGGTGAACTTGTAGGTCCTGAGCGCAGGCCTGGGGCGAAGGCGCCCGGCGCCGCGTCAAAATTTCCCCAAGAGCTGCCGCTTGGGATTTCGCACCACACATGGGCTCGGTGATCGGGACCGCCAGCACCGGCATTTTTTTGGGAGCTCGGCCCCTGGTATCCAGACCTGTACTTTTGGGACACTTGCACCTAGAAGGGCGTCCAGCTTCCCGAGAGCCTTCGCCATAGTTTTGAACCCTATCGGTCGTCTTGGTCAGTCCAGAGATTTTGCCTCCAAATGTGGTGCCCAGGGTGAACTTGTAGGTCCTGAGCGCAGGCCCGGGGCGAAGGCGCCCGGCGCCGCGTCAAAATTTCCCCAAGAGCTGCCGCTTGGGATTTCGCACCACACATGGGCTCGGTGATCGGGACCGCCAGCACCGGCATTTCTGTGACAGCTTCACCTCTGGGATCCAGACCTGTACTTTTGGGACACTTGCACCTAGCAGGGCGTCCAGCTTCCCTAGAGCCTTCGCCATAGTTTTGAACCCTATCGGTCGTCTCGGTCAGTCCCGAGATATTGCCTCCGAATGTGGTGCCCAGGGTGAACTTGTAGGTCCTGAGCGCAGGCCCGGGGCGAAGGCGCCCGGCGCCGCGTCAAAATTTCCCCAAGAGCTGCCGCTTGGGATTTCGCACCACACATGGGCTCGGTGATCGGGACCGCCAGCACCGGCATTTCTATGACAGCTTCGCCTCTGGGATCCAGACCTGTACTTTTGGGACACTTGCACCTAGAAGGGCGTCCAGCTTCCCTAGAGCCTCCGCCATAGTTTTGAACCCTATCGGTCGTCTTGGTCAGTCCAGAGATTTTGCCTCCAAATGTGGTGCCCAGGGTGAACTTGTAGGTCCTGAGCGCAGGCCCGGGGCGAAGGCGCCCGGCGCCGCGTCAAAATTTCCCCAAGAGCTGCCGCTTGGGATTTCGCACCACACATGGGCTCGGTGATCGGGACCGCCAGCACCGGCATTTCTGTGACAGCTTCGCCTCTGGTATCCAGACCTGTACTTTTGGGACACTTGCACCTAGCAGGGCGTCCAGCTTCCCGAGAGCCTTCGTCATAGTTTTGAACCCTATCGGCCGTCTCGGTCACTCCCGACATATTGCCTCCGAATGTGGTGCCCAGGGTGAACTTGTAGGTCCTGAGCGCAGGCCTGGGGCGAAGGCGCCCGGCGCCGCGTCAAAATTTCCCCAAGAGCTGCCGCTTGGGATTTCGCACCACACATGGGGTCGGTGATCGGGACCGCCAGCACCGGCATTTCTGTGACAGCTTCGCCTCTGGTATCCAGACCTGTACTTTTGGGACACTTGCACCTAGCAGGGCGTCCAGCTTCCCGAGAGCCTTCGTCATAGTTTTGAACCCTATCGGCCGTCTCGGTCAGTCCCGACATATTGCCTCCGAATGTGGTGCCCAGGGTGAACTTGTAGGTCCTGAGCGCAGGCCTGGGGCGAAGGCGCCCGGCGCCGCGTCAAAATTTCCCCAAGAGCTGCCGCTTGGGATTTCGCACCACACATGGGCTCGGTGATCGGGACCGCCAGCACCGGCATTTCTGTGACAGGTTCACCTCTGGGATCCAGACCTGTACTTTTGGGACACTTCCACCTAGCAGGGCGTGCAGCTTCCCGAGAGCCTTCATCATAGTTTTGAACCCTATCGGCCGTCTCGGTCATTCCCGACATATTGCCTCCAAATGTGGTGCCCAGGGTGAACTTGTAGGTCCTGAGCGCAGGCCTGGGGCGAAGGCGCCCGGCGCCGCGTCAAAATTTCCCCAAGAGCTGCCGCTTGGGATTTCGCACCACACATGGGCTCGGTGATCGGGACCGCCAGCACCGGCATTTTTTTGGGAGCTCGGCCCCTGGTATCCAGACCTGTACTTTTGGGACACTTGCACCTAGAAGGGCGTCCAGCTTCCCGAGAGCCTTCGCCATAGTTTTGAACCCTATCGGTCGTCTCGGTCAGTCCCGAGATATTGCCTCCAAATGTGGTGCCCAGGGTGAACTTGTAGGTCCTGAGTGCAGGCCCGGGGCGAAGGCGCCCGGCGCTGCATCAAAATTTCCCCAAAAGCTGCCGCTTTGGATTTCGCACCACACATGGGCTCGGTGATCGGGACCGCCAGCACCGGCATTTCTGTGATAGCTTCGCCTCTGGGATCCAGACCTATACTTTTGGGACACTCGCACCTAGCAGGGCGTCCAGCTTCCCTAGAGCCTCCGCCATAGTTTTGAACCCTATCGGTCGTCTTGGTCAGTCTAGAGATTTTGCCTCCAAATGTGGTGCCCAGGGTGAACTTGTAGGTCCTGAGCGCAGGCCCGGGGCGAAGGCGCCCGGCGCCGCGTCAAAATTTCCCCAAGAGCTGCCGCTTGGGATTTCGCACCACACATGGGCTCGGTGATCGGGACCGCCAGCACCGGCATTTCTGTGACAGCTTCGCCTCTGGGATCCAGACCTGTACTTTTGGGACACTTGCACCTAGCAGGGCGTCCAGCTTCCCTAGAGCCTTCGCCATAGTTTTGAACCCTATCGGTCGTCTCGGTCAGTCCAGAGATATTGCCTCCGAATGTGGTGCCCAGGGTGAACTTGTAGGTCCTGAGCGCAGGCCCGGGGCGAAGGCGCCCGGCGCCGCGTCAAAATTTCCCCAAGAGCTGCCGCTTGGGATTTCGCACCACACATGGGCTCGGTGATCGGGACCGCCAGTACCGGCATTTCTGTGACAGCTTCGCCTCTGGGATCCAGACCTGTACTTTTGGGACACTTGCACCTAGCAGGGCGTCCAGCTTCCCTAGAGCCTTCGCCATAGTTTTGAACCCTATCGGTCGTCTCGGTCAGTCCAGAGATATTGCCTCCGAATGTGGTGCCCAGGGTGAACTTGTAGGTCCTGAGCGCAGGCCCGGGGCGAAGGCGCCCGGCGCCGCGTCAAAATTTCCCCAAGAGCTGCCGCTTGGGATTTCGCACCACACATGGGCTCGGTGATCGGGACCGCCAGCACCGGCATTTCTGTGACAGCTTCGCCTCTGGGATCCAGACCTGTACTTTTGGGACACTTGCACCTAGCAGGGCGTCCAGCTTCCCTAGAGCCTCCGCCATAGTTTTGAACCCTATCGGTCGTCTTGGTCAGTCCAGAGATTTTTCCTCCAAATGTGGTGCCCAGGGTGAACTTTTAGGTCCTGAGCGCAGGCCTGGGGCGAAGGCGCCCGACGCCGCGTCAAAATTTCCCCAAGAGCTGCCGCTTGGGATTTCGCACCACACATGGGCTCGGTGATCGGGACCGCCAGCACCGGCATTTTTTTGGGAGCTCGGCCCCTGGTATCCAGACCTGTACTTTTGGGACACTCGCACCTAGCAGGGCGTCCAGCTTCCCTAGAGCCTTCGCCATAGTTTTGAACCCTATCGGTCGTCTCGGTCAGTCCCGAGATATTGCCTCCGAATGTGGTGCCCAGGGTGAACTTGTAGGTCCTGAGCGCAGGCCCGGGGCGAAGGCGCCCGGCGCCGCGTCAAAATTTCCCCAAGAGCTGCCGCTTGGGATTTCGCACCACACATGGGCTCGGTGATCGGGACCGCCAGCACCGGCATTTCTATGACAGCTTCGCCTCTGGGATCCAGACCTGTACTTTTGGGACACTTGCACCTAGAAGGGCGTCCAGCTTCCCTAGAGCCTTCGCCATAGTTTTGAACCCTATCGGTCGTCTCGGTCAGTCCCGAGATATTGCCTCCAAATGTGGTGCCCAGGGTGAACTTGTAGGTCCTGAGTGCAGGCCCGGGGCGAAGGCGCCCGGCGCTGCATCAAAATTTCCCCAAAAGCTGCCGCTTTGGATTTCGCACCACACATGGGCTCGGTGATCGGGACCGCCAGCACCGGCATTTCTGTGATAGCTTCGCCTCTGGGATCCAGACCTATACTTTTGGGACACTCGCACCTAGCAGGGCGTCCAGCTTCCCTAGAGCCTCCGCCATAGTTTTGAACCCTATCGGTCGTCTTGGTCAGTCTAGAGATTTTGCCTCCAAATGTGGTGCCCAGGGTGAACTTGTAGGTCCTGAGCGCAGGCCCGGGGCGAAGGCGCCCGGCGCCGCGTCAAAATTTCCCCAAGAGCTGCCGCTTGGGATTTCGCACCACACATGGGCTCGGTGATCGGGACCGCCAGCACCGGCATTTCTGTGACAGCTTCACCTCTGGGATCCAGACCTGTACTTTTGGGACACTTGCACCTAGCAGGGCGTCCAGCTTCCCTAGAGCCTTCGCCATAGTTTTGAACCCTATCGGTCGTCTCGGTCAGTCCCGAGATATTGCCTCCGAATGTGGTGCCCAGGGTGAACTTGTAGGTCCTGAGCGCAGGCCCGGGGCGAAGGCGCCCGGCGCCGCGTCAAAATTTCCCCAAGAGCTGCCGCTTGGGATTTCGCACCACACATGGGGTCGGTGATCGGGACCGCCAGCACCGGCATTTCTATGACAGCTTCGCCTCTGGGATCCAGACCTGTACTTTTGGGACACTTGCACCTAGAAGGGCGTCCAGCTTCCCTAGAGCCTTCGTCATAGTTTTGAACCCTATCGGCCGTCTCGGTCACTCCCGACATATTGCCTCCGAATGTGGTGCCCAGGGTGAACTTGTAGGTCCTGAGCGCAGGCCTGGGGCGAAGGCGCCCGGCGCCGCGTCAAAATTTCCCCAAGAGCTGCCGCTTGGGATTTCGCACCACACATGGGGTCGGTGATCGGGACCGCCAGCACCGGCATTTCTGTGACAGCTTCGCCTCTGGTATCCAGACCTGTACTTTTGGGACATTGCACCTAGCAGGGCGTCCAGCTTCCCGAGAGCCTTCGTCATAGTTTTGAACCCTATCGGCCGTCTCGGTCAGTCCCGACATATTGCCTCCGAATGTGGTGCCCAGGGTGAACTTGTAGGTCCTGAGCGCAGGCCTGGGGCGAAGGCGCCCGGCGCCGCGTCAAAATTTCCCCAAGAGCTGCCGCTTGGGATTTCGCACCACACATGGGCTCGGTGATCGGGACCGCCAGCACCGGCATTTCTGTGACAGGTTCACCTCTGGGATCCAGACCTGTACTTTTGGGACACTTGCACCTAGCAGGGCGTGCAGCTTCCCGAGAGCCTTCGTCATAGTTTTGAACCCTATCGGCCGTCTCGGTCATTCCCGACATATTGCCTCCAAATGTGGTGCCCAGGGTGAACTTGTAGGTCCTGAGCGCAGGCCTGGGGCGAAGGCGCCCGGCGCCGCGTCAAAATTTCCCCAAGAGCTGCCGCTTGGGATTTCGCACCACACATGGGCTCGGTGATCGGGACCGCCAGCACCGGCATTTTTTTGGGAGCTCGGCCCCTGGTATCCAGACCTGTACTTTTGGGACACTCGCACCTAGCAGGGCGTCCAGCTTCCCTAGAGCCTCCGCCATAGTTTTGAACCCTATCGGTCGTCTTGGTCAGTCCAGAGATTTTGCCTCCAAATGTGGTGCCCAGGGTGAACTTGTAGGTCCTGAGCGCAGGCCCGGGGCGAAGGCGCCCGGCGCCGCGTCAAAATTTCCCCAAGAGCTGCCGCTTTGGATTTCGCACCACACATGGGGTCGGTGATCGGGACCGCCAGCACCGGCATTTCTGTGACAGCTTCGCCTCTGGTATCCAGACCTGTACTTTTGGGACATTGCACCTAGCAGGGCGTCCAGCTTCCCGAGAGCCTTCGTCATAGTTTTGAACCCTATCGGCCGTCTCGGTCAGTCCCGACATATTGCCTCCGAATGTGGTGCCCAGGGTGAACTTGTAGGTCCTGAGCGCAGGCCTGGGGCGAAGGCGCCCGGCGCCGCGTCAAAATTTCCCCAAGAGCTGCCGCTTGGGATTTCGCACCACACATGGGCTCGGTGATCGGGACCGCCAGCACCGGCATTTCTGTGACAGGTTCACCTCTGGGATCCAGACCTGTACTTTTGGGACACTTGCACCTAGCAGGGCGTGCAGCTTCCCGAGAGCCTTCGTCATAGTTTTGAACCCTATCGGCCGTCTCGGTCATTCCCGACATATTGCCTCCAAATGTGGTGCCCAGGGTGAACTTGTAGGTCCTGAGCGCAGGCCTGGGGCGAAGGCGCCCGGCGCCGCGTCAAAATTTCCCCAAGAGCTGCCGCTTGGGATTTCGCACCACACATGGGCTCGGTGATCGGGACCGCCAGCACCGGCATTTTTTTGGGAGCTCGGCCCCTGGTATCCAGACCTGTACTTTTGGGACACTCGCACCTAGCAGGGCGTCCAGCTTCCCTAGAGCCTCCGCCATAGTTTTGAACCCTATCGGTCGTCTTGGTCAGTCCAGAGATTTTGCCTCCAAATGTGGTGCCCAGGGTGAACTTGTAGGTCCTGAGCGCAGGCCCGGGGCGAAGGCGCCCGGCGCCGCGTCAAAATTTCCCCAAGAGCTGCCGCTTTGGATTTCGCACCACACATGGGCTCGGTGATCGGGACCGCCAGCACCGGCATTTCTGTGATAGCTTCGCCTCTGGGATCCAGACCTATACTTTTGGGACACTCGCACCTAGCAGGGCGTCCAGCTTCCCTAGAGCCTCCGCCATAGTTTTGAACCCTATCGGTCGTCTTGGTCAGTCTAGAGATTTTGCCTCCAAATGTGGTGCCCAGGGTGAACTTGTAGGTCCTGAGCGCAGGCCCGGGGCGAAGGCGCCCGGCGCCGCGTCAAAATTTCCCCAAGAGCTGCCGCTTGGGATTTCGCACCACACATGGGCTCGGTGATCGGGACCGCCAGCACCGGCATTTCTGTGACAGCTTCACCTCTGGGATCCAGACCTGTACTTTTGGGACACTTGCACCTAGCAGGGCGTCCAGCTTCCCTAGAGCCTTCGCCATAGTTTTGAACCCTATCGGTCGTCTCGGTCAGTCCCGAGATATTGCCTCCGAATGTGGTGCCCAGGGTGAACTTGTAGGTCCTGAGCGCAGGCCCGGGGCGAAGGCGCCCGGCGCCGCGTCAAAATTTCCCCAAGAGCTGCCGCTTGGGATTTCGCACCACACATGGGGTCGGTGATCGGGACCACCAGCACCGGCATTTCTGTGACAGCTTCGCCTCTGGGATCCAGACCTGTACTTTTGGGACACTTGCACCTAGCAGGGCGTCCAGCTTCCCTAGAGCCTCCGCCATAGTTTTGAACCCTATCGGTCGTCTTGGTCAGTCCAGAGATTTTGCCTCCAAATGTGGTGCCCAGTGTGAACTTTTAGGTACTGAGCGCAGGCCTGGGGCGAAGGCGCCCGGCGCCGCGTCAAAATTTCCCCAAGAGCTGCCGCTTGGGATTTCGCACCACACATGGGCTCGGTGATCGGGACCGCCAGCACCGGCATTTCTGTGACAGCTTCGCCTCTGGGATCCAGACCTGTACTTTTGGGACACTTGCACCTAGCAGGGCGTCCAGCTTCCCGAGAGCCTTCGTCATAGTTTTGAACCCTATCGGCCGTCTCGGTCACTCCCGACATATTGCCTCCGAATGTGGTGCCCAGGGTGAACTTGTAGGTCCTGAGCGCAGGCCTGGGGCGAAGGCGCCCGGCGCCGCGTCAAAATTTCCCCAAGAGCTGCCGCTTTGGATTTCGCACCACACATGGGCTCGGTGATCGGGACCGCCAGCACCGGCATTTCTGTGACAGCTTCGCCTCTGGGATCCAGACCTGTACTTTTGGGACACTTGCACCTAGCAGGGCGTCCAGCTTCCCGAGAGCCTTCGTCATAGTTTTGAACCCTATCGGCCGTCTCGGTCAGTCCCGACATATTGCCTCCGAATGTGGTGCCCAGGGTGAACTTGTAGGTCCTGAGCGCAGGCCTGGGGCGAAGGCGCCCGGCGCCGCGTCAAAATTTCCCCAAGAGCTGCCGCTTGGGATTTCGCACCACACATGGGCTCGGTGATCGGGACCGCCAGCACCGGCATTTCTGTGACAGCTTCGCCTCTGGTATCCAGACCTGTACTTTTGGGACACTTGCACCTAGCAGGGCGTCCAGCTTCCCGAGAGCCTTCGTCATAGTTTTGAACCCTATCGGCCGTCTCGGTCAGTCCCGACATATTGCCTCCGAATGTGGTGCCCAGGGTGAACTTGTAGGTCCTGAGCGCAGGCCTGGGGCGAAGGCGCCCGGCGCCGCGTCAAAATTTCCCCAAGAGCTGCCGCTTGGGATTTCGCACCACACATGGGCTCGGTGATCGGGACCGCCAGCACCGGCATTTCTGTGACAGGTTCACCTCTGGGATCCAGACCTGTACTTTTGGGACACTTCCACCTAGCAGGGCGTGCAGCTTCCCGAGAGCCTTCATCATAGTTTTGAACCCTATCGGCCGTCTCGGTCATTCCCGACATATTGCCTCCAAATGTGGTGCCCAGGGTGAACTTGTAGGTCCTGAGCGCAGGCCTGGGGCGAAGGCGCCCGGCGCCGCGTCAAAATTTCCCCAAGAGCTGCCGCTTGGGATTTCGCACCACACATGGGCTCGGTGATCGGGACCGCCAGCACCGGCATTTTTTTGGGAGCTCGGCCCCTGGTATCCAGACCTGTACTTTTGGGACACTTGCACCTAGAAGGGCGTCCAGCTTCCCGAGAGCCTTCGCCATAGTTTTGAACCCTATCGGTCGTCTCGGTCAGTCCCGAGATATTGCCTCCAAATGTGGTGCCCAGGGTGAACTTGTAGGTCCTGAGTGCAGGCCCGGGGCGAAGGCGCCCGGCGCTGCATCAAAATTTCCCCAAAAGCTGCCGCTTTGGATTTCGCACCACACATGGGCTCGGTGATCGGGACCGCCAGCACCGGCATTTCTGTGATAGCTTCGCCTCTGGGATCCAGACCTATACTTTTGGGACACTCGCACCTAGCAGGGCGTCCAGCTTCCCTAGAGCCTCCGCCATAGTTTTGAACCCTATCGGTCGTCTTGGTCAGTCTAGAGATTTTGCCTCCAAATGTGGTGCCCAGGGTGAACTTGTAGGTCCTGAGCGCAGGCCCGGGGCGAAGGCGCCCGGCGCCGCGTCAAAATTTCCCCAAGAGCTGCCGCTTGGGATTTCGCACCACACATGGGCTCGGTGATCGGGACCGCCAGCACCGGCATTTCTGTGACAGCTTCGCCTCTGGGATCCAGACCTGTACTTTTGGGACACTTGCACCTAGCAGGGCGTCCAGCTTCCCTAGAGCCTTCGCCATAGTTTTGAACCCTATCGGTCGTCTCGGTCAGTCCAGAGATATTGCCTCCGAATGTGGTGCCCAGGGTGAACTTGTAGGTCCTGAGCGCAGGCCCGGGGCGAAGGCGCCCGGCGCCGCGTCAAAATTTCCCCAAGAGCTGCCGCTTGGGATTTCGCACCACACATGGGCTCGGTGATCGGGACCGCCAGTACCGGCATTTCTGTGACAGCTTCGCCTCTGGGATCCAGACCTGTACTTTTGGGACACTTGCACCTAGCAGGGCGTCCAGCTTCCCTAGAGCCTTCGCCATAGTTTTGAACCCTATCGGTCGTCTCGGTCAGTCCAGAGATATTGCCTCCGAATGTGGTGCCCAGGGTGAACTTGTAGGTCCTGAGCGCAGGCCCGGGGCGAAGGCGCCCGGCGCCGCGTCAAAATTTCCCCAAGAGCTGCCGCTTGGGATTTCGCACCACACATGGGCTCGGTGATCGGGACCGCCAGCACCGGCATTTCTGTGACAGCTTCGCCTCTGGGATCCAGACCTGTACTTTTGGGACACTTGCACCTAGCAGGGCGTCCAGCTTCCCTAGAGCCTCCGCCATAGTTTTGAACCCTATCGGTCGTCTTGGTCAGTCCAGAGATTTTTCCTCCAAATGTGGTGCCCAGGGTGAACTTTTAGGTCCTGAGCGCAGGCCTGGGGCGAAGGCGCCCGACGCCGCGTCAAAATTTCCCCAAGAGCTGCCGCTTGGGATTTCGCACCACACATGGGCTCGGTGATCGGGACCGCCAGCACCGGCATTTTTTTGGGAGCTCGGCCCCTGGTATCCAGACCTGTACTTTTGGGACACTCGCACCTAGCAGGGCGTCCAGCTTCCCTAGAGCCTTCGCCATAGTTTTGAACCCTATCGGTCGTCTCGGTCAGTCCCGAGATATTGCCTCCGAATGTGGTGCCCAGGGTGAACTTGTAGGTCCTGAGCGCAGGCCCGGGGCGAAGGCGCCCGGCGCCGCGTCAAAATTTCCCCAAGAGCTGCCGCTTGGGATTTCGCACCACACATGGGCTCGGTGATCGGGACCGCCAGCACCGGCATTTCTATGACAGCTTCGCCTCTGGGATCCAGACCTGTACTTTTGGGACACTTGCACCTAGAAGGGCGTCCAGCTTCCCTAGAGCCTTCGCCATAGTTTTGAACCCTATCGGTCGTCTCGGTCAGTCCCGAGATATTGCCTCCAAATGTGGTGCCCAGGGTGAACTTGTAGGTCCTGAGTGCAGGCCCGGGGCGAAGGCGCCCGGCGCTGCATCAAAATTTCCCCAAAAGCTGCCGCTTTGGATTTCGCACCACACATGGGCTCGGTGATCGGGACCGCCAGCACCGGCATTTCTGTGATAGCTTCGCCTCTGGGATCCAGACCTATACTTTTGGGACACTCGCACCTAGCAGGGCGTCCAGCTTCCCTAGAGCCTCCGCCATAGTTTTGAACCCTATCGGTCGTCTTGGTCAGTCTAGAGATTTTGCCTCCAAATGTGGTGCCCAGGGTGAACTTGTAGGTCCTGAGCGCAGGCCCGGGGCGAAGGCGCCCGGCGCCGCGTCAAAATTTCCCCAAGAGCTGCCGCTTGGGATTTCGCACCACACATGGGCTCGGTGATCGGGACCGCCAGCACCGGCATTTCTGTGACAGCTTCACCTCTGGGATCCAGACCTGTACTTTTGGGACACTTGCACCTAGCAGGGCGTCCAGCTTCCCTAGAGCCTTCGCCATAGTTTTGAACCCTATCGGTCGTCTCGGTCAGTCCCGAGATATTGCCTCCGAATGTGGTGCCCAGGGTGAACTTGTAGGTCCTGAGCGCAGGCCCGGGGCGAAGGCGCCCGGCGCCGCGTCAAAATTTCCCCAAGAGCTGCCGCTTGGGATTTCGCACCACACATGGGGTCGGTGATCGGGACCGCCAGCACCGGCATTTCTATGACAGCTTCGCCTCTGGGATCCAGACCTGTACTTTTGGGACACTTGCACCTAGAAGGGCGTCCAGCTTCCCTAGAGCCTTCGTCATAGTTTTGAACCCTATCGGCCGTCTCGGTCACTCCCGACATATTGCCTCCGAATGTGGTGCCCAGGGTGAACTTGTAGGTCCTGAGCGCAGGCCTGGGGCGAAGGCGCCCGGCGCCGCGTCAAAATTTCCCCAAGAGCTGCCGCTTGGGATTTCGCACCACACATGGGGTCGGTGATCGGGACCGCCAGCACCGGCATTTCTGTGACAGCTTCGCCTCTGGTATCCAGACCTGTACTTTTGGGACATTGCACCTAGCAGGGCGTCCAGCTTCCCGAGAGCCTTCGTCATAGTTTTGAACCCTATCGGCCGTCTCGGTCAGTCCCGACATATTGCCTCCGAATGTGGTGCCCAGGGTGAACTTGTAGGTCCTGAGCGCAGGCCTGGGGCGAAGGCGCCCGGCGCCGCGTCAAAATTTCCCCAAGAGCTGCCGCTTGGGATTTCGCACCACACATGGGCTCGGTGATCGGGACCGCCAGCACCGGCATTTCTGTGACAGGTTCACCTCTGGGATCCAGACCTGTACTTTTGGGACACTTGCACCTAGCAGGGCGTGCAGCTTCCCGAGAGCCTTCGTCATAGTTTTGAACCCTATCGGCCGTCTCGGTCATTCCCGACATATTGCCTCCAAATGTGGTGCCCAGGGTGAACTTGTAGGTCCTGAGCGCAGGCCTGGGGCGAAGGCGCCCGGCGCCGCGTCAAAATTTCCCCAAGAGCTGCCGCTTGGGATTTCGCACCACACATGGGCTCGGTGATCGGGACCGCCAGCACCGGCATTTTTTTGGGAGCTCGGCCCCTGGTATCCAGACCTGTACTTTTGGGACACTCGCACCTAGCAGGGCGTCCAGCTTCCCTAGAGCCTCCGCCATAGTTTTGAACCCTATCGGTCGTCTTGGTCAGTCCAGAGATTTTGCCTCCAAATGTGGTGCCCAGGGTGAACTTGTAGGTCCTGAGCGCAGGCCCGGGGCGAAGGCGCCCGGCGCCGCGTCAAAATTTCCCCAAGAGCTGCCGCTTTGGATTTCGCACCACACATGGGGTCGGTGATCGGGACCGCCAGCACCGGCATTTCTGTGACAGCTTCGCCTCTGGTATCCAGACCTGTACTTTTGGGACATTGCACCTAGCAGGGCGTCCAGCTTCCCGAGAGCCTTCGTCATAGTTTTGAACCCTATCGGCCGTCTCGGTCAGTCCCGACATATTGCCTCCGAATGTGGTGCCCAGGGTGAACTTGTAGGTCCTGAGCGCAGGCCTGGGGCGAAGGCGCCCGGCGCCGCGTCAAAATTTCCCCAAGAGCTGCCGCTTGGGATTTCGCACCACACATGGGCTCGGTGATCGGGACCGCCAGCACCGGCATTTCTGTGACAGGTTCACCTCTGGGATCCAGACCTGTACTTTTGGGACACTTGCACCTAGCAGGGCGTGCAGCTTCCCGAGAGCCTTCGTCATAGTTTTGAACCCTATCGGCCGTCTCGGTCATTCCCGACATATTGCCTCCAAATGTGGTGCCCAGGGTGAACTTGTAGGTCCTGAGCGCAGGCCTGGGGCGAAGGCGCCCGGCGCCGCGTCAAAATTTCCCCAAGAGCTGCCGCTTGGGATTTCGCACCACACATGGGCTCGGTGATCGGGACCGCCAGCACCGGCATTTTTTTGGGAGCTCGGCCCCTGGTATCCAGACCTGTACTTTTGGGACACTCGCACCTAGCAGGGCGTCCAGCTTCCCTAGAGCCTCCGCCATAGTTTTGAACCCTATCGGTCGTCTTGGTCAGTCCAGAGATTTTGCCTCCAAATGTGGTGCCCAGGGTGAACTTGTAGGTCCTGAGCGCAGGCCCGGGGCGAAGGCGCCCGGCGCCGCGTCAAAATTTCCCCAAGAGCTGCCGCTTTGGATTTCGCACCACACATGGGCTCGGTGATCGGGACCGCCAGCACCGGCATTTCTGTGATAGCTTCGCCTCTGGGATCCAGACCTATACTTTTGGGACACTCGCACCTAGCAGGGCGTCCAGCTTCCCTAGAGCCTCCGCCATAGTTTTGAACCCTATCGGTCGTCTTGGTCAGTCTAGAGATTTTGCCTCCAAATGTGGTGCCCAGGGTGAACTTGTAGGTCCTGAGCGCAGGCCCGGGGCGAAGGCGCCCGGCGCCGCGTCAAAATTTCCCCAAGAGCTGCCGCTTGGGATTTCGCACCACACATGGGCTCGGTGATCGGGACCGCCAGCACCGGCATTTCTGTGACAGCTTCACCTCTGGGATCCAGACCTGTACTTTTGGGACACTTGCACCTAGCAGGGCGTCCAGCTTCCCTAGAGCCTTCGCCATAGTTTTGAACCCTATCGGTCGTCTCGGTCAGTCCCGAGATATTGCCTCCGAATGTGGTGCCCAGGGTGAACTTGTAGGTCCTGAGCGCAGGCCCGGGGCGAAGGCGCCCGGCGCCGCGTCAAAATTTCCCCAAGAGCTGCCGCTTGGGATTTCGCACCACACATGGGGTCGGTGATCGGGACCACCAGCACCGGCATTTCTGTGACAGCTTCGCCTCTGGGATCCAGACCTGTACTTTTGGGACACTTGCACCTAGCAGGGCGTCCAGCTTCCCTAGAGCCTCCGCCATAGTTTTGAACCCTATCGGTCGTCTTGGTCAGTCCAGAGATTTTGCCTCCAAATGTGGTGCCCAGTGTGAACTTTTAGGTACTGAGCGCAGGCCTGGGGCGAAGGCGCCCGGCGCCGCGTCAAAATTTCCCCAAGAGCTGCCGCTTGGGATTTCGCACCACACATGGGCTCGGTGATCGGGACCGCCAGCACCGGCATTTCTGTGACAGCTTCGCCTCTGGGATCCAGACCTGTACTTTTGGGACACTTGCACCTAGCAGGGCGTCCAGCTTCCCGAGAGCCTTCGTCATAGTTTTGAACCCTATCGGCCGTCTCGGTCACTCCCGACATATTGCCTCCGAATGTGGTGCCCAGGGTGAACTTGTAGGTCCTGAGCGCAGGCCTGGGGCGAAGGCGCCCGGCGCCGCGTCAAAATTTCCCCAAGAGCTGCCGCTTTGGATTTCGCACCACACATGGGCTCGGTGATCGGGACCGCCAGCACCGGCATTTCTGTGACAGCTTCGCCTCTGGGATCCAGACCTGTACTTTTGGGACACTTGCACCTAGCAGGGCGTCCAGCTTCCCGAGAGCCTTCGTCATAGTTTTGAACCCTATCGGCCGTCTCGGTCAGTCCCGACATATTGCCTCCGAATGTGGTGCCCAGGGTGAACTTGTAGGTCCTGAGCGCAGGCCTGGGGCGAAGGCGCCCGGCGCCGCGTCAAAATTTCCCCAAGAGCTGCCGCTTGGGATTTCGCACCACACATGGGCTCGGTGATCGGGACCGCCAGCACCGGCATTTCTGTGACAGGTTCACCTCTGGGATCCAGACCTGTACTTTTGGGACACTTGCACCTAGCAGGGCGTGCAGCTTCCCGAGAGCCTTCGTCATAGTTTTGAACCCTATCGGTCGTCTCGGTCATTCCCGACATATTGCCTCCAAATGTGGTGCCCAGGGTGAACTTGTAGGTCCTGAGCGCAGGCCTGGGGCGAAGGCGCCCGGCGCCGCGTCAAAATTTCCCCAAGAGCTGCCGCTTGGGATTTCGCACCACACATGGGCTCGGTGATCGGGACCGCCAGCACCGGCATTTTTTTGGGAGCTCGGCCCCTGGTATCCAGACCTGTACTTTTGGGACACTTGCACCTAGAAGGGCGTCCAGCTTCCCGAGAGCCTTCGCCATAGTTTTGAACCCTATCGGTCGTCTCGGTCATTCCCGAGATATTGCCTCCAAATGTGGTGCCCAGGGTGAACTTGTAGGTCCTGAGTGCAGGCCCGGGGCGAAGGCGCCCGGCGCTGCATCAAAATTTCCCCAAAAGCTGCCGCTTTGGATTTCGCACCACACATGGGCTCGGTGATCGGGACCGCCAGCACCGGCATTTCTGTGATAGCTTCGCCTCTGTGATCCAGACCTATACTTTTGGGACACTCGCACCTAGCAGGGCGTCCAGCTTCCCTAGAGCCTTCGCCATAGTTTTGAACCCTATCGGTCGTCTCGGTCAGTCCAGAGATATTGCCTCCGAATGTGGTGCCCAGGGTGAACTTGTAGGTCCTGAGCGCAGGCCCGGGGCGAAGGCGCCCGGCGCCGCGTCAAAATTTCCCCAAGAGCTGCCGCTTGGGATTTCGCACCACACATGGGCTCGGTGATCGGGACCGCCAGCACCGGCATTTCTGTGACAACTTCGCCTCTGGTATCCAGACCTGTACTTTTGGGACACTTGCACCTAGCAGGGCGTCCAGCTTCCCTAGAGCCTCCGCCATAGTTTTGAACCCTATCGGTCGTCTTGGTCAGTCCAGAGATTTTTCCTCCAAATGTGGTGCCCAGGGTGAACTTTTAGGTACTGAGCGCAGGCCTGGGGCGAAGGCGCCCGGCGCCGCGTCAAAATTTCCCCAAGAGCTGCCGCTTGGGATTTCGCACCACACATGGGCTCGGTGATCGGGACCGCCAGCACCGGCATTTCTGTGACAGGTTCACCTCTGGGATCCAGACCTGTACTTTTGGGACACTTGCACCTAGCAGGGCGTGCAGCTTCCCGAGAGCCTTCGTCATAGTTTTGAACCCTATCGGCCGTCTCGGTCATTCCCGACATATTGCCTCCAAATGTGGTGCCCAGGGTGAACTTGTAGGTCCTGAGCGCAGGCCTGGGGCGAAGGCGCCCGGCGCCGCGTCAAAATTTCCCCAAGAGCTGCCGCTTGGGATTTCGCACCACACATGGGCTCGGTGATCGGGACCGCCAGCACCGGCATTTTTTTGGGAGCTCGGCCCCTGGTATCCAGACCTGTACTTTTGGGACACTCGCACCTAGCAGGGCGTCCAGCTTCCCTAGAGCCTCCGCCATAGTTTTGAACCCTATCGGTCGTCTTGGTCAGTCCAGAGATTTTGCCTCCAAATGTGGTGCCCAGGGTGAACTTGTAGGTCCTGAGCGCAGGCCCGGGGCGAAGGCGCCCGGCGCCGCGTCAAAATTTCCCCAAGAGCTGCCGCTTTGGATTTCGCACCACACATGGGCTCGGTGATCGGGACCGCCAGCACCGGCATTTCTGTGATAGCTTCGCCTCTGGGATCCAGACCTATACTTTTGGGACACTCGCACCTAGCAGGGCGTCCAGCTTCCCTAGAGCCTCCGCCATAGTTTTGAACCCTATCGGTCGTCTTGGTCAGTCTAGAGATTTTGCCTCCAAATGTGGTGCCCAGGGTGAACTTGTAGGTCCTGAGCGCAGGCCCGGGGCGAAGGCGCCCGGCGCCGCGTCAAAATTTCCCCAAGAGCTGCCGCTTGGGATTTCGCACCACACATGGGCTCGGTGATCGGGACCGCCAGCACCGGCATTTCTGTGACAGCTTCACCTCTGGGATCCAGACCTGTACTTTTGGGACACTTGCACCTAGCAGGGCGTCCAGCTTCCCTAGAGCCTTCGCCATAGTTTTGAACCCTATCGGTCGTCTCGGTCAGTCCCGAGATATTGCCTCCGAATGTGGTGCCCAGGGTGAACTTGTAGGTCCTGAGCGCAGGCCCGGGGCGAAGGCGCCCGGCGCCGCGTCAAAATTTCCCCAAGAGCTGCCGCTTGGGATTTCGCACCACACATGGGGTCGGTGATCGGGACCACCAGCACCGGCATTTCTGTGACAGCTTCGCCTCTGGGATCCAGACCTGTACTTTTGGGACACTTGCACCTAGCAGGGCGTCCAGCTTCCCTAGAGCCTCCGCCATAGTTTTGAACCCTATCGGTCGTCTTGGTCAGTCCAGAGATTTTGCCTCCAAATGTGGTGCCCAGTGTGAACTTTTAGGTACTGAGCGCAGGCCTGGGGCGAAGGCGCCCGGCGCCGCGTCAAAATTTCCCCAAGAGCTGCCGCTTGGGATTTCGCACCACACATGGGCTCGGTGATCGGGACCGCCAGCACCGGCATTTCTGTGACAGCTTCGCCTCTGGGATCCAGACCTGTACTTTTGGGACACTTGCACCTAGCAGGGCGTCCAGCTTCCCGAGAGCCTTCGTCATAGTTTTGAACCCTATCGGCCGTCTCGGTCACTCCCGACATATTGCCTCCGAATGTGGTGCCCAGGGTGAACTTGTAGGTCCTGAGCGCAGGCCTGGGGCGAAGGCGCCCGGCGCCGCGTCAAAATTTCCCCAAGAGCTGCCGCTTTGGATTTCGCACCACACATGGGCTCGGTGATCGGGACCGCCAGCACCGGCATTTCTGTGACAGCTTCGCCTCTGGGATCCAGACCTGTACTTTTGGGACACTTGCACCTAGCAGGGCGTCCAGCTTCCCGAGAGCCTTCGTCATAGTTTTGAACCCTATCGGCCGTCTCGGTCAGTCCCGACATATTGCCTCCGAATGTGGTGCCCAGGGTGAACTTGTAGGTCCTGAGCGCAGGCCTGGGGCGAAGGCGCCCGGCGCCGCGTCAAAATTTCCCCAAGAGCTGCCGCTTGGGATTTCGCACCACACATGGGCTCGGTGATCGGGACCGCCAGCACCGGCATTTCTGTGACAGGTTCACCTCTGGGATCCAGACCTGTACTTTTGGGACACTTGCACCTAGCAGGGCGTGCAGCTTCCCGAGAGCCTTCGTCATAGTTTTGAACCCTATCGGCCGTCTCGGTCATTCCCGACATATTGCCTCCAAATGTGGTGCCCAGGGTGAACTTGTAGGTCCTGAGCGCAGGCCTGGGGCGAAGGCGCCCGGCGCCGCGTCAAAATTTCCCCAAGAGCTGCCGCTTGGGATTTCGCACCACACATGGGCTCGGTGATCGGGACCGCCAGCACCGGCATTTTTTTGGGAGCTCGGCCCCTGGTATCCAGACCTGTACTTTTGGGACACTTGCACCTAGAAGGGCGTCCAGCTTCCCGAGAGCCTTCGCCATAGTTTTGAACCCTATCGGTCGTCTCGGTCATTCCCGAGATATTGCCTCCAAATGTGGTGCCCAGGGTGAACTTGTAGGTCCTGAGTGCAGGCCCGGGGCGAAGGCCCCCGGCGCTGCATCAAAATTTCCCCAAAAGCTGCCGCTTTGGATTTCGCACCACACATGGGCTCGGTGATCGGGACCGCCAGCACCGGCATTTCTGTGATAGCTTCGCCTCTGTGATCCAGACCTATACTTTTGGGACACTCGCACCTAGCAGGGCGTCCAGCTTCCCTAGAGCCTTCGCCATAGTTTTGAACCCTATCGGTCGTCTCGGTCAGTCCAGAGATATTGCCTCCGAATGTGGTGCCCAGGGTGAACTTGTAGGTCCTGAGCGCAGGCCCGGGGCGAAGGCGCCCGGCGCCGCGTCAAAATTTCCCCAAGAGCTGCCGCTTGGGATTTCGCACCACACATGGGCTCGGTGATCGGGACCGCCAGCACCGGCATTTCTGTGACAACTTCGCCTCTGGTATCCAGACCTGTACTTTTGGGACACTTGCACCTAGCAGGGCGTCCAGCTTCCCTAGAGCCTCCGCCATAGTTTTGAACCCTATCGGTCGTCTTGGTCAGTCCAGAGATTTTTCCTCCAAATGTGGTGCCCAGGGTGAACTTTTAGGTACTGAGCGCAGGCCTGGGGCGAAGGCGCCCGACGCCGCGTCAAAATTTCCCCAAGAGCTGCCGCTTGGGATTTCGCACCACACATGGGCTCGGTGATCGGGACCGCCAGCACCGGCATTTTTTTGGGAGCTCGGCCCCTGGTATCCAGACCTGTACTTTTGGGACACTCGCACCTAGCAGGGCGTCCAGCTTCCCTAGAGCCTCCGCCATAGTTTTGAACCCTATCGGTCGTCTTGGTCAGTCCAGAGATTTTGCCTCCAAATGTGGTGCCCAGGGTGAACTTGTAGGTCCTGAGCGCAGGCCCGGGGCGAAGGCGCCCGGCGCCGCGTCAAAATTTCCCCAAGAGCTGCCGCTTTGGATTTCGCACCACACATGGGCTCGGTGATCGGGACCGCCAGCACCGGCATTTCTGTGATAGCTTCGCCTCTGGGATCCAGACCTATACTTTTGGGACACTCGCACCTAGCAGGGCGTCCAGCTTCCCTAGAGCCTCCGCCATAGTTTTGAACCCTATCGGTCGTCTTGGTCAGTCTAGAGATTTTGCCTCCAAATGTGGTGCCCAGGGTGAACTTGTAGGTCCTGAGCGCAGGCCCGGGGCGAAGGCGCCCGGCGCCGCGTCAAAATTTCCCCAAGAGCTGCCGCTTGGGATTTCGCACCGCACATGGGCTCGGTGATCGGGACCGCCAGCACCGGCATTTCTGTGACAGCTTCACCTCTGGGATCCAGACCTGTACTTTTGGGACACTTGCACCTAGCAGGGCGTCCAGCTTCCCTAGAGCCTTCGCCATAGTTTTGAACCCTATCGGTCGTCTCGGTCAGTCCCGAGATATTGCCTCCGAATGTGGTGCCCAGGGTGAACTTGTAGGTCCTGAGCGCAGGCCCGGGGCGAAGGCGCCCGGCGCCGCGTCAAAATTTCCCCAAGAGCTGCCGCTTGGGATTTCGCACCACACATGGGCTCGGTGATCGGGACCGCCAGCACCGGCATTTCTGTGACAGCTTCGCCTCTGGGATCCAGACCTGTACTTTTGGGACACTTGCACCTAGCAGGGCGTCCAGCTTCCCTAGAGCCTCCGCCATAGTTTTGAACCCTATCGGTCGTCTTGGTCAGTCCAGAGATTTTGCCTCCAAATGTGGTGCCCAGTGTGAACTTTTAGGTACTGAGCGCAGGCCTGGGGCGAAGGCGCCCGGCGCCGCGTCAAAATTTCCCCAAGAGCTGCCGCTTGGGATTTCGCACCACACATGGGCTCGGTGATCGGGACCGCCAGCACCGGCATTTCTGTGACAGCTTCACCTCTGGGATCCAGACCTGTACTTTTGGGACACTTGCACCTAGCAGGGCGTCCAGCTTCCCTAGAGCCTTCGCCATAGTTTTGAACCCTATCGGTCGTCTCGGTCAGTCCCGAGATATTGCCTCCGAATGTGGTGCCCAGGGTGAACTTGTAGGTCCTGAGCGCAGGCCCGGGGCGAAGGCGCCCGGCGCCGCGTCAAAATTTCCCCAAGAGCTGCCGCTTGGGATTTCGCACCACACATGGGCTCGGTGATCGGGACCGCCAGCACCGGCATTTCTATGACAGCTTCGCCTCTGGGATCCAGACCTGTACTTTTGGGACACTTGCACCTAGAAGGGCGTCCAGCTTCCCTAGAGCCTTCGTCATAGTTTTGAACCCTATCGGCCGTCTCGGTCACTCCCGACATATTGCCTCCGAATGTGGTGCCCAGGGTGAACTTGTAGGTCCTGAGCGCAGGCCTGGGGCGAAGGCGCCCGGCGCCGCGTCAAAATTTCCCCAAGAGCTGCCGCTTGGGATTTCGCACCACACATGGGCTCGGTGATCGGGACCGCCAGCACCGGCATTTTTTTGGGAGCTCGGCCCCTGGTATCCAGACCTGTACTTTTGGGACACTTGCACCTAGAAGGGCGTCCAGCTTCCCGAGAGCCTTCGCCATAGTTTTGAACCCTATCGGTCGTCTCGGTCATTCCCGAGATATTGCCTCCAAATGTGGTGCCCAGGGTGAACTTGTAGGTCCTGAGTGCAGGCCCGGGGCGAAGGCGCCCGGCGCTGCATCAAAATTTCCCCAAAAGCTGCCGCTTTGGATTTCGCACCACACATGGGCTCGGTGATCGGGACCGCCAGCACCGGCATTTCTGTGATAGCTTCGCCTCTGTGATCCAGACCTATACTTTTGGGACACTCGCACCTAGCAGGGCGTCCAGCTTCCCTAGAGCCTTCGCCATAGTTTTGAACCCTATCGGTCGTCTCGGTCAGTCCAGAGATATTGCCTCCGAATGTGGTGCCCAGGGTGAACTTGTAGGTCCTGAGCGCAGGCCCGGGGCGAAGGCGCCCGGCGCCGCGTCAAAATTTCCCCAAGAGCTGCCGCTTGGGATTTCGCACCACACATGGGCTCGGTGATCGGGACCGCCAGCACCGGCATTTCTGTGACAACTTCGCCTCTGGTATCCAGACCTGTACTTTTGGGACACTTGCACCTAGCAGGGCGTCCAGCTTCCCTAGAGCCTCCGCCATAGTTTTGAACCCTATCGGTCGTCTTGGTCAGTCCAGAGATTTTTCCTCCAAATGTGGTGCCCAGGGTGAACTTTTAGGTACTGAGCGCAGGCCTGGGGCGAAGGCGCCCGACGCCGCGTCAAAATTTCCCCAAGAGCTGCCGCTTGGGATTTCGCACCACACATGGGCTCGGTGATCGGGACCGCCAGCACCGGCATTTTTTTGGGAGCTCGGCCCCTGGTATCCAGACCTGTACTTTTGGGACACTCGCACCTAGCAGGGCGTCCAGCTTCCCTAGAGCCTCCGCCATAGTTTTGAACCCTATCGGTCGTCTTGGTCAGTCCAGAGATTTTGCCTCCAAATGTGGTGCCCAGGGTGAACTTGTAGGTCCTGAGCGCAGGCCCGGGGCGAAGGCGCCCGGCGCCGCGTCAAAATTTCCCCAAGAGCTGCCGCTTTGGATTTCGCACCACACATGGGCTCGGTGATCGGGACCGCCAGCACCGGCATTTCTGTGATAGCTTCGCCTCTGGGATCCAGACCTATACTTTTGGGACACTCGCACCTAGCAGGGCGTCCAGCTTCCCTAGAGCCTCCGCCATAGTTTTGAACCCTATCGGTCGTCTTGGTCAGTCTAGAGATTTTGCCTCCAAATGTGGTGCCCAGGGTGAACTTGTAGGTCCTGAGCGCAGGCCCGGGGCGAAGGCGCCCGGCGCCGCGTCAAAATTTCCCCAAGAGCTGCCGCTTGGGATTTCGCACCACACATGGGCTCGGTGATCGGGACCGCCAGCACCGGCATTTCTGTGACAGCTTCACCTCTGGGATCCAGACCTGTACTTTTGGGACACTTGCACCTAGCAGGGCGTCCAGCTTCCCTAGAGCCTTCGCCATAGTTTTGAACCCTATCGGTCGTCTCGGTCAGTCCCGAGATATTGCCTCCGAATGTGGTGCCCAGGGTGAACTTGTAGGTCCTGAGCGCAGGCCCGGGGCGAAGGCGCCCGGCGCCGCGTCAAAATTTCCCCAAGAGCTGCCGCTTGGGATTTCGCACCACACATGGGCTCGGTGATCGGGACCGCCAGCACCGGCATTTCTGTGACAGCTTCGCCTCTGGGATCCAGACCTGTACTTTTGGGACACTTGCACCTAGCAGGGCGTCCAGCTTCCCTAGAGCCTCCGCCATAGTTTTGAACCCTATCGGTCGTCTTGGTCAGTCCAGAGATTTTGCCTCCAAATGTGGTGCCCAGTGTGAACTTTTAGGTACTGAGCGCAGGCCTGGGGCGAAGGCGCCCGGCGCCGCGTCAAAATTTCCCCAAGAGCTGCCGCTTGGGATTTCGCACCACACATGGGCTCGGTGATCGGGACCGCCAGCACCGGCATTTCTGTGACAGCTTCACCTCTGGGATCCAGACCTGTACTTTTGGGACACTTGCACCTAGCAGGGCGTCCAGCTTCCCTAGAGCCTTCGCCATAGTTTTGAACCCTATCGGTCGTCTCGGTCAGTCCCGAGATATTGCCTCCGAATGTGGTGCCCAGGGTGAACTTGTAGGTCCTGAGCGCAGGCCCGGGGCGAAGGCGCCCGGCGCCGCGTCAAAATTTCCCCAAGAGCTGCCGCTTGGGATTTCGCACCACACATGGGCTCGGTGATCGGGACCGCCAGCACCGGCATTTCTATGACAGCTTCGCCTCTGGGATCCAGACCTGTACTTTTGGGACACTTGCACCTAGCAGGGCGTCCAGCTTCCCTAGAGCCTCCGCCATAGTTTTGAACCCTATCGGTCGTCTTGGTCAGTCCAGAGATTTTGCCTCCAAATGTGGTGCCCAGTGTGAACTTTTAGGTACTGAGCGCAGGCCTGGGGCGAAGGCGCCCGGCGCCGCGTCAAAATTTCCCCAAGAGCTGCCGCTTGGGATTTCGCACCACACATGGGCTCGGTGATCGGGACCGCCAGCACCGGCATTTCTGTGACAGCTTCACCTCTGGGATCCAGACCTGTACTTTTGGGACACTTGCACCTAGCAGGGCGTCCAGCTTCCCTAGAGCCTTCGCCATAGTTTTGAACCCTATCGGTCGTCTCGGTCAGTCCCGAGATATTGCCTCCGAATGTGGTGCCCAGGGTGAACTTGTAGGTCCTGAGCGCAGGCCCGGGGCGAAGGCGCCCGGCGCCGCGTCAAAATTTCCCCAAGAGCTGCCGCTTGGGATTTCGCACCACACATGGGCTCGGTGATCGGGACCGCCAGCACCGGCATTTCTATGACAGCTTCGCCTCTGGGATCCAGACCTGTACTTTTGGGACACTTGCACCTAGAAGGGCGTCCAGCTTCCCTAGAGCCTTCGTCATAGTTTTGAACCCTATCGGTCGTCTTGGTCAGTCCAGAGATTTTGCCTCCAAATGTGGTGCCCAGGGTGAACTTGTAGGTCCTGAGCGCAGGCCTGGGGCGAAGGCGCCCGGCGCCGCGTCAAAATTTCCCCAAGAGCTGCCGCTTGGGATTTCGCACCACACATGGGCTCGGTGATCGGGACCGCCAGCACCGGCATTTTTTTGGGAGCTCGGCCCCTGGTATCCAGACCTGTACTTTTGGGACACTTGCACCTAGAAGGGCGTCCAGCTTCCCGAGAGCCTTCGCCATAGTTTTGAACCCTATCGGTCGTCTCGGTCATTCCCGAGATATTGCCTCCAAATGTGGTGCCCAGGGTGAACTTGTAGGTCCTGAGTGCAGGCCCGGGGCGAAGGCGCCCGGCGCTGCATCAAAATTTCCCCAAAAGCTGCCGCTTTGGATTTCGCACCACACATGGGCTCGGTGATCGGGACCGCCAGCACCGGCATTTCTGTGATAGCTTCGCCTCTGTGATCCAGACCTATACTTTTGGGACACTCGCACCTAGCAGGGCGTCCAGCTTCCCTAGAGCCTTCGCCATAGTTTTGAACCCTATCGGTCGTCTCGGTCAGTCCAGAGATATTGCCTCCGAATGTGGTGCCCAGGGTGAACTTGTAGGTCCTGAGCGCAGGCCCGGGGCGAAGGCGCCCGGCGCCGCGTCAAAATTTCCCCAAGAGCTGCCGCTTGGGATTTCGCACCACACATGGGCTCGGTGATCGGGACCGCCAGCACCGGCATTTCTGTGACAACTTCGCCTCTGGTATCCAGACCTGTACTTTTGGGACACTTGCACCTAGCAGGGCGTCCAGCTTCCCTAGAGCCTCCGCCATAGTTTTGAACCCTATCGGTCGTCTTGGTCAGTCCAGAGATTTTTCCTCCAAATGTGGTGCCCAGGGTGAACTTTTAGGTACTGAGCGCAGGCCTGGGGCGAAGGCGCCCGACGCCGCGTCAAAATTTCCCCAAGAGCTGCCGCTTGGGATTTCGCACCACACATGGGCTCGGTGATCGGGACCGCCAGCACCGGCATTTTTTTGGGAGCTCGGCCCCTGGTATCCAGACCTGTACTTTTGGGACACTCGCACCTAGCAGGGCGTCCAGCTTCCCTAGAGCCTCCGCCATAGTTTTGAACCCTATCGGTCGTCTTGGTCAGTCCAGAGATTTTGCCTCCAAATGTGGTGCCCAGGGTGAACTTGTAGGTCCTGAGCGCAGGCCCGGGGCGAAGGCGCCCGGCGCCGCGTCAAAATTTCCCCAAGAGCTGCCGCTTTGGATTTCGCACCACACATGGGCTCGGTGATCGGGACCGCCAGCACCGGCATTTCTGTGATAGCTTCGCCTCTGGGATCCAGACCTATACTTTTGGGACACTCGCACCTAGCAGGGCGTCCAGCTTCCCTAGAGCCTCCGCCATAGTTTTGAACCCTATCGGTCGTCTTGGTCAGTCTAGAGATTTTGCCTCCAAATGTGGTGCCCAGGGTGAACTTGTAGGTCCTGAGCGCAGGCCCGGGGCGAAGGCGCCCGGCGCCGCGTCAAAATTTCCCCAAGAGCTGCCGCTTGGGATTTCGCACCACACATGGGCTCGGTGATCGGGACCGCCAGCACCGGCATTTTTTTGGGAGCTCGGCCCCTGGTATCCAGACCTGTACTTTTGGGACACTCGCACCTAGCAGGGCGTCCAGCTTCCCTAGAGCCTCCGCCATAGTTTTGAACCCTATCGGTCGTCTTGGTCAGTCCAGAGATTTTGCCTCCAAATGTGGTGCCCAGGGTGAACTTGTAGGTCCTGAGCGCAGGCCCGGGGCGAAGGCGCCCGGCGCCGCGTCAAAATTTCCCCAAGAGCTGCCGCTTTGGATTTCGCACCACACATGGGCTCGGTGATCGGGACCGCCAGCACCGGCATTTCTGTGATAGCTTCGCCTCTGGGATCCAGACCTATACTTTTGGGACACTCGCACCTAGCAGGGCGTCCAGCTTCCCTAGAGCCTCCGCCATAGTTTTGAACCCTATCGGTCGTCTTGGTCAGTCTAGAGATTTTGCCTCCAAATGTGGTGCCCAGGGTGAACTTGTAGGTCCTGAGCGCAGGCCCGGGGCGAAGGCGCCCGGCGCCGCGTCAAAATTTCCCCAAGAGCTGCCGCTTGGGATTTCGCACCACACATGGGCTCGGTGATCGGGACCGCCAGCACCGGCATTTCTGTGACAGCTTCACCTCTGGGATCCAGACCTGTACTTTTGGGACACTTGCACCTAGCAGGGCGTCCAGCTTCCCTAGAGCCTTCGCCATAGTTTTGAACCCTATCGGTCGTCTCGGTCAGTCCCGAGATATTGCCTCCGAATGTGGTGCCCAGGGTGAACTTGTAGGTCCTGAGCGCAGGCCCGGGGCGAAGGCGCCCGGCGCCGCGTCAAAATTTCCCCAAGAGCTGCCGCTTGGGATTTCGCACCACACATGGGCTCGGTGATCGGGACCGCCAGCACCGGCATTTCTGTGACAGCTTCGCCTCTGGGATCCAGACCTGTACTTTTGGGACACTTGCACCTAGCAGGGCGTCCAGCTTCCCTAGAGCCTCCGCCATAGTTTTGAACCCTATCGGTCGTCTTGGTCAGTCCAGAGATTTTGCCTCCAAATGTGGTGCCCAGTGTGAACTTTTAGGTACTGAGCGCAGGCCTGGGGCGAAGGCGCCCGGCGCCGCGTCAAAATTTCCCCAAGAGCTGCCGCTTGGGATTTCGCACCACACATGGGCTCGGTGATCGGGACCGCCAGCACCGGCATTTCTGTGACAGCTTCACCTCTGGGATCCAGACCTGTACTTTTGGGACACTTGCACCTAGCAGGGCGTCCAGCTTCCCTAGAGCCTTCGCCATAGTTTTGAACCCTATCGGTCGTCTCGGTCAGTCCCGAGATATTGCCTCCGAATGTGGTGCCCAGGGTGAACTTGTAGGTCCTGAGCGCAGGCCCGGGGCGAAGGCGCCCGGCGCCGCGTCAAAATTTCCCCAAGAGCTGCCGCTTGGGATTTCGCACCACACATGGGCTCGGTGATCGGGACCGCCAGCACCGGCATTTCTATGACAGCTTCGCCTCTGGGATCCAGACCTGTACTTTTGGGACACTTGCACCTAGCAGGGCGTCCAGCTTCCCTAGAGCCTTCGCCATAGTTTTGAACCCTATCGGCCGTCTCGGTCACTCCCGACATATTGCCTCCGAATGTGGTGCCCAGGGTGAACTTGTAGGTCCTGAGCGCAGGCCCGGGGCGAAGGCGCCCGGCGCCGCGTCAAAATTTCCCCAAGAGCTGCCGCTTGGGATTTCGCACCACACATGGGCTCGGTGATCGGGACCGCCAGCACCGGCATTTTTTTGGGAGCTCGGCCCCTGGTATCCAGACCTGTACTTTTGGGACACTCGCACCTAGCAGGGCGTCCAGCTTCCCTAGAGCCTCCGCCATAGTTTTGAACCCTATCGGTCGTCTTGGTCAGTCCAGAGATTTTGCCTCCAAATGTGGTGCCCAGGGTGAACTTGTAGGTCCTGAGCGCAGGCCCGGGGCGAAGGCGCCCGGCGCCGCGTCAAAATTTCCCCAAGAGCTGCCGCTTGGGATTTCGCACCACACATGGGCTCGGTGATCGGGACCGCCAGCACCGGCATTTCTGTGACAGCTTCGCCTCTGGTATCCAGACCTGTACTTTTGGGACACTTGCACCTAGCAGGGCGTCCAGCTTCCCGAGAGCCTTCGTCATAGTTTTGAACCCTATCGGCCGTCTCGGTCACTCCCGACATATTGCCTCCGAATGTGGTGCCCAGGGTGAACTTGTAGGTCCTGAGCGCAGGCCTGGGGCGAAGGCGCCCGGCGCCGCGTCAAAATTTCCCCAAGAGCTGCCGCTTGGGATTTCGCACCACACATGGGCTCGGTGATCGGGACCGCCAGCACCGGCATTTCTGTGACAGCTTCGCCTCTGGGATCCAGACCTGTACTTTTGGGACACTTGCACCTAGCAGGGCGTCCAGCTTCCCGAGAGCCTTCGTCATAGTTTTGAACCCTATCGGCCGTCTCGGTCAGTCCCGACATATTGCCTCCGAATGTGGTGCCCAGGGTGAACTTGTAGGTCCTGAGCGCAGGCCTGGGGCGAAGGCGCCCGGCGCCGCGTCAAAATTTCCCCAAGAGCTGCCGCTTGGGATTTCGCACCACACATGGGCTCGGTGATCGGGACCGCCAGCACCGGCATTTCTGTGACAGCTTCGCCTCTGGGATCCAGACCTGTACTTTTGGGACACTTGCACCTAGAAGGGCGTCCAGCTTCCCTAGAGCCTTCGTCATAGTTTTGAACCCTATCGGCCGTCTCGGTCACTCCCGACATATTGCCTCCGAATGTGGTGCCCAGGGTGAACTTGTAGGTCCTGAGCGCAGGCCTGGGGCGAAGGCGCCCGGCGCCGCGTCAAAATTTCCCCAAGAGCTGCCGCTTGGGATTTCGCACCACACATGGGCTCGGTGATCGGGACCGCCAGCACCGGCATTTTTTTGGGAGCTCGGCCCCTGGTATCCAGACCTGTACTTTTGGGACACTCGCACCTAGCAGGGCGTCCAGCTTCCCTAGAGCCTCCGCCATAGTTTTGAACCCTATCGGTCGTCTTGGTCAGTCCAGAGATTTTGCCTCCAAATGTGGTGCCCAGGGTGAACTTGTAGGTCCTGAGCGCAGGCCCGGGGCGAAGGCGCCCGGCGCCGCGTCAAAATTTCCCCAAGAGCTGCCGCTTGGGATTTCGCACCACACATGGGCTCGGTGATCGGGACCGCCAGCACCGGCATTTCTGTGACAGCTTCGCCTCTGGGATCCAGACCTGTACTTTTGGGACACTTGCACCTAGCAGGGCGTCCAGCTTCCCTAGAGCCTCCGCCATAGTTTTGAACCCTATCGGTCGTCTCGGTCAGTCCCGAGATATTGCCTCCGAATGTGGTGCCCAGGGTGAACTTGTAGGTCCTGAGCGCAGGCCCGGGGCGAAGGCGCCCGGCGCCGCGTCAAAATTTCCCCAAGAGCTGCCGCTTGGGATTTCGCACCACACATGGGCTCGGTGATCGGGACCGCCAGTACCGGCATTTCTGTGACAGCTTCGCCTCTGGGATCCAGACCTGTACTTTTGGGACACTTGCACCTAGAAGGGCGTCCAGCTTCCCGAGAGCCTTCGCCATAGTTTTGAACCCTATCGGTCGTCTCGGTCAGTCCCGAGATATTGCCTCCAAATGTGGTGCCCAGGGTGAACTTGTAGGTCCTGAGTGCAGGCCCGGGGCGAAGGCGCCCGGCGCCGCATCAAAATTTCCCCAAAAGCTGCCGCTTTGGATTTCGCACCACACATGGGCTCGGTGATCGGGACCGCCAGCACCGGCATTTCTGTGATAGCTTCGCCTCTGGCATCCAGACCTATACTTTTGGGACACTCGCACCTAGCAGGGCGTCCAGCTTCCCTAGAGCCTCCACCATAGTTTTGAACCCTATCGGTCGTCTTGGTCAGTCTAGAGATTTTGCCTCCAAATGTGGTGCCCAGGGTGAACTTGTAGGTCCTGAGCGCAGGCCCGGGGCGAAGGCGCCCGGCGCCGCGTCAAAATTTCCCCAAGAGCTGCCGCTTGGGATTTCGCACCACACATGGGCTCGGTGATCGGGACCGCCAGCACCGGCATTTCTGTGACAGCTTCACCTCTGGGATCCAGACCTGTACTTTTGGGACACTTGCACCTAGCAGGGCGTCCAGCTTCCCTAGAGCCTTCACCATAGTTTTGAACCCTATCGGTCGTCTCGGTCAGTCCCGAGATATTGCCTCCGAATGTGGTGCCCAGGGTGAACTTGTAGGTCCTGAGCGCAGGCCCGGGGCGAAGGCGCCCGGCGCCGCGTCAAAATTTCCCCAAGAGCTGCCGCTTGGGATTTCGCACCACACATGGGCTCGGTGATCGGGACCGCCAGCACCGGCATTTCTATGACAGCTTCGCCTCTGGGATCCAGACCTGTACTTTTGGGACACTTGCACCTAGAAGGGCGTCCAGCTTCCCTAGAGCCTTCGTCATAGTTTTGAACCCTATCGGCCGTCTCGGTCACTCCCGACATATTGCCTCCGAATGTGGTGCCCAGGGTGAACTTGTAGGTCCTGAGCGCAGGCCTGGGGCGAAGGCGCCCGGCGCCGCGTCAAAATTTCCCCAAGAGCTGCCGCTTGGGATTTCGCACCACACATGGGCTCGGTGATCGGGACCGCCAGCACCGGCATTTTTTTGGGAGCTCGGCCCCTGGTATCCAGACCTGTACTTTTGGGACACTCGCACCTAGCAGGGCGTCCAGCTTCCCTAGAGCCTCCGCCATAGTTTTGAACCCTATCGGTCGTCTTGGTCAGTCCAGAGATTTTGCCTCCAAATGTGGTGCCCAGGGTGAACTTGTAGGTCCTGAGCGCAGGCCCGGGGCGAAGGCGCCCGGCGCCGCGTCAAAATTTCCCCAAGAGCTGCCGCTTGGGATTTCGCACCACACATGGGCTCGGTGATCGGGACCGCCAGCACCGGCATTTCTGTGACAGCTTCGCCTCTGGTATCCAGACCTGTACTTTTGGGACACTTGCACCTAGCAGGGCGTCCAGCTTCCCGAGAGCCTTCGTCATAGTTTTGAACCCTATCGGCCGTCTCGGTCAGTCCCGACATATTGCCTCCGAATGTGGTGCCCAGGGTGAACTTGTAGGTCCTGAGCGCAGGCCTGGGGCGAAGGCGCCCGGCGCCGCGTCAAAATTTCCCCAAGAGCTGCCGCTTGGGATTTCGCACCACACATGGGCTCGTTGATCGGGACCGCCAGCACCGGCATTTCTGTGACAGCTTCGCCTCTGGGATCCAGACCTGTACTTTTGGGACACTTGCACCTAGCAGGGCGTCCAGCTTCCCGAGAGCCTTCGTCATAGTTTTGAACCCTATCGGCCGTCTCGGTCAGTCCCGACATATTGCCTCCGAATGTGGTGCCCAGGGTGAACTTGTAGGTCCTGAGCGCAGGCCTGGGGCGAAGGCGCCCGGCGCCGCGTCAAAATTTCCCCAAGAGCTGCCGCTTGGGATTTCGCACCACACATGGGCTCGGTGATCGGGACCGCCAGCACCGGCATTTTTTTGGGAGCTCGGCCCCTGGTATCCAGACCTGTACTTTTGGGACACTTGCACCTAGAAGGGCGTCCAGCTTCCCGAGAGCCTTCGCCATAGTTTTGAACCCTATCGGTCGTCTTGGTCAGTCCAGAGATTTTGCCTCCAAATGTGGTGCCCAGGGTGAACTTGTAGGTCCTGAGCGCAGGCCCGGGGCGAAGGCGCCCGGCGCCGCGTCAAAATTTCCCCAAGAGCTGCCGCTTGGGATTTCGCACCACACATGGGCTCGGTGATCGGGACCGCCAGCACCGGCATTTCTATGACAGCTTCGCCTCTGGGATCCAGACCTGTACTTTTGGGACACTTGCACCTAGAAGGGCGTCCAGCTTCCCTAGAGCCTTCGTCATAGTTTTGAACCCTATCGGCCGTCTCGGTCACTCCCGACATATTGCCTCCGAATGTGGTGCCCAGGGTGAACTTGTAGGTCCTGAGCGCAGGCCCGGGGCGAAGGCGCCCGGCGCCGCGTCAAAATTTCCCCAAGAGCTGCCGCTTGGGATTTCGCACCACACATGGGGTCGGTGATCGGGACCGCCAGCACCGGCATTTCTGTGACAGCTTCGCCTCTGGTATCCAGACCTGTACTTTTGGGACACTTGCACCTAGCAGGGCGTCCAGCTTCCCGAGAGCCTTCGTCATAGTTTTGAACCCTATCGACCGTCTCGGTCAGTCCCGACATATTGCCTCCGAATGTGGTGCCCAGGGTGAACTTGTAGGTCCTGAGCGCAGGCCTGGGGCGAAGGCGCCCGGCGCCGCGTCAAAATTTCCCCAAGAGCTGCCGCTTGGGATTTCGCACCACACATGGGCTCGGTGATCGGGACCGCCAGCACCGGCATTTCTGTGACAGGTTCACCTCTGGGATCCAGACCTGTACTTTTGGGACACTTGCACCTAGCAGGGCGTGCAGCTTCCCGAGAGCCTTCATCATAGTTTTGAACCCTATCGGCCGTCTCGGTCATTCCCGACATATTGCCTCCAAATGTGGTGCCCAGGGTGAACTTGTAGGTCCTGAGCGCAGGCCTGGGGCGAAGGCGCCCGGCGCCGCGTCAAAATTTCCCCAAGAGCTGCCGCTTGGGATTTCGCACCACACATGGGCTCGGTGATCGGGACCGCCAGCACCGGCATTTTTTTGGGAGCTCGGCCCCTGGTATCCAGACCTGTACTTTTGGGACACTTGCACCTAGCAGGGCGTCCAGCTTCCCGAGAGCCTTCGCCATAGTTTTGAACCCTATCGGTCGTCTCGGTCAGTCCCGAGATATTGCCTCCGAATGTGGTGCCCAGGGTGAACTTGTAGGTCCTGAGTGCAGGCCCGGGGCGAAGGCGCCCGGCGCTGCGTCAAAATTTCCCCAAAAGCTGCCGCTTGGGATTTCGCACCACACATGGGCTCGGTGATCGGGACCGCCAGTACCGGCATTTCTGTGACAGCTTCGCCTCTGGTATCCAGACCTGTACTTTTGGGACACTTGCACCTAGCAGGGCGTCCAGCTTCCCTAGAGCCTTCGCCATAGTTTTGAACCCTATCGGCCGTCTCGGTCAGTCCAGAGATATTGCCTCCGAATGTGGTGCCCAGGGTGAACTTGTAGGTCCTGAGCGCAGGCCCGGGGCGAAGGCGCCCGGCGCCGCGTCAAAATTTCCCCAAGAGCTGCCGCTTGGGATTTCGCACCACACATGGGCTCGGTGATCGGGACCGCCAGCACCGGCATTTTTTTGGGAGCTCGGCCCCTGGTATCCAGACCTGTACTTTTGGGACACTCGCACCTAGCAGGGCGTCCAGCTTCCCTAGAGCCTCCGCCATAGTTTTGAACCCTATCGGTCGTCTTGGTCAGTCCAGAGATTTTGCCTCCAAATGTGGTGCCCAGGGTGAACTTGTAGGTCCTGAGCGCAGGCCCGGGGCGAAGGCGCCCGGCGCCGCGTCAAAATTTCCCCAAGAGCTGCCGCTTGGGATTTCGCACCACACATGGGCTCGGTGATCGGGACCGCCAGCACCGGCATTTCTGTGACAGCTTCGCCTCTGGTATCCAGACCTGTACTTTTGGGACACTTGCACCTAGCAGGGCGTCCAGCTTCCCGAGAGCCTTCGTCATAGTTTTGAACCCTATCGGCCGTCTCGGTCACTCCCGACATATTGCCTCCGAATGTGGTGCCCAGGGTGAACTTGTAGGTCCTGAGCGCAGGCCTGGGGCGAAGGCGCCCGGCGCCGCGTCAAAATTTCCCCAAGAGCTGCCGCTTGGGATTTCGCACCACACATGGGCTCGGTGATCGGGACCGCCAGCACCGGCATTTCTGTGACAGCTTCGCCTCTGGGATCCAGACCTGTACTTTTGGGACACTTGCACCTAGCAGGGCGTCCAGCTTCCCGAGAGCCTTCGTCATAGTTTTGAACCCTATCGGCCGTCTCGGTCAGTCCCGACATATTGCCTCCGAATGTGGTGCCCAGGGTGAACTTGTAGGTCCTGAGCGCAGGCCTGGGGCGAAGGCGCCCGGCGCCGCGTCAAAATTTCCCCAAGAGCTGCCGCTTGGGATTTCGCACCACACATGGGCTCGGTGATCGGGACCGCCAGCACCGGCATTTCTGTGACAGCTTCGCCTCTGGGATCCAGACCTGTACTTTTGGGACACTTGCACCTAGCAGGGCGTGCAGCTTCCCGAGAGCCTTCATCATAGTTTTGAACCCTATCGGCCGTCTCGGTCATTCCCGACATATTGCCTCCAAATGTGGTGCCCAGGGTGAACTTGTAGGTCCTGAGCGCAGGCCTGGGGCGAAGGCGCCCGGCGCCGCGTCAAAATTTCCCCAAGAGCTGCCGCTTGGGATTTCGCACCACACATGGGCTCGGTGATCGGGACCGCCAGCACCGGCATTTTTTTGGGAGCTCGGCCCCTGGTATCCAGACCTGTACTTTTGGGACACTTGCACCTAGAAGGGCGTCCAGCTTCCCGAGAGCCTTCGCCATAGTTTTGAACCCTATCGGTCGTCTCGGTCAGTCCCGAGATATTGCCTCCAAATGTGGTGCCCAGGGTGAACTTGTAGGTCCTGAGTGCAGGCCCGGGGCGAAGGCGCCCGGCGCTGCATCAAAATTTCCCCAAAAGCTGCCGCTTTGGATTTCGCACCACACATGGGCTCGGTGATCGGGACCGCCAGCACCGGCATTTCTGTGATAGCTTCGCCTCTGGGATCCAGACCTATACTTTTGGGACACTCGCACCTAGCAGGGCGTCCAGCTTCCCTAGAGCCTCCGCCATAGTTTTGAACCCTATCGGTCGTCTTGGTCAGTCCAGAGATTTTGCCTCCAAATGTGGTGCCCAGGGTGAACTTGTAGGTCCTGAGCGCAGGCCCGGGGCGAAGGCGCCCGGCGCCGCGTCAAAATTTCCCCAAGAGCTGCCGCTTGGGATTTCGCACCACACATGGGCTCGGTGATCGGGACCGCCAGCACCGGCATTTCTGTGACAGCTTCACCTCTGGGATCCAGACCTGTACTTTTGGGACACTTGCACCTAGCAGGGCGTCCAGCTTCCCTAGAGCCTTCGCCATAGTTTTGAACCCTATCGGTCGTCTCGGTCAGTCCCGAGATATTGCCTCCGAATGTGGTGCCCAGGGTGAACTTGTAGGTCCTGAGCGCAGGCCCGGGGCGAAGGCGCCCGGCGCCGCGTCAAAATTTCCCCAAGAGCTGCCGCTTGGGATTTCGCACCACACATGGGCTCGGTGATCGGGACCGCCAGCACCGGCATTTCTATGACAGCTTCGCCTCTGGGATCCAGACCTGTACTTTTGGGACACTTGCACCTAGAAGGGCGTCCAGCTTCCCTAGAGCCTTCGTCATAGTTTTGAACCCTATCGGCCGTCTCGGTCACTCCCGACATATTGCCTCCGAATGTGGTGCCCAGGGTGAACTTGTAGGTCCTGAGCGCAGGCCTGGGGCGAAGGCGCCCGGCGCCGCGTCAAAATTTCCCCAAGAGCTGCCGCTTGGGATTTCGCACCACACATGGGCTCGGTGATCGGGACCGCCAGCACCGGCATTTTTTTGGGAGCTCGGCCCCTGGTATCCAGACCTGTACTTTTGGGACACTCGCACCTAGCAGGGCGTCCAGCTTCCCTAGAGCCTCCGCCATAGTTTTGAACCCTATCGGTCGTCTTGGTCAGTCCAGAGATTTTGCCTCCAAATGTGGTGCCCAGGGTGAACTTGTAGGTCCTGAGCGCAGGCCCGGGGCGAAGGCGCCCGGCGCCGCGTCAAAATTTCCCCAAGAGCTGCCGCTTGGGATTTCGCACCACACATGGGCTCGGTGATCGGGACCGCCAGCACCGGCATTTCTGTGACAGCTTCGCCTCTGGGATCCAGACCTGTACTTTTGGGACACTTGCACCTAGCAGGGCGTCCAGCTTCCCTAGAGCCTCCGCCATAGTTTTGAACCCTATCGGTCGTCTCGGTCAGTCCCGAGATATTGCCTCCGAATGTGGTGCCCAGGGTGAACTTGTAGGTCCTGAGCGCAGGCCCGGGGCGAAGGCGCCCGGCGCCGCGTCAAAATTTCCCCAAGAGCTGCCGCTTGGGATTTCGCACCACACATGGGCTCGGTGATCGGGACCGCCAGTACCGGCATTTCTGTGACAGCTTCGCCTCTGGGATCCAGACCTGTACTTTTGGGACACTTGCACCTAGAAGGGCGTCCAGCTTCCCGAGAGCCTTCGCCATAGTTTTGAACCCTATCGGTCGTCTCGGTCAGTCCCGAGATATTGCCTCCAAATGTGGTGCCCAGGGTGAACTTGTAGGTCCTGAGTGCAGGCCCGGGGCGAAGGCGCCCGGCGCCGCATCAAAATTTCCCCAAAAGCTGCCGCTTTGGATTTCGCACCACACATGGGCTCGGTGATCGGGACCGCCAGCACCGGCATTTCTGTGATAGCTTCGCCTCTGGCATCCAGACCTATACTTTTGGGACACTCGCACCTAGCAGGGCGTCCAGCTTCCCTAGAGCCTCCACCATAGTTTTGAACCCTATCGGTCGTCTTGGTCAGTCTAGAGATTTTGCCTCCAAATGTGGTGCCCAGGGTGAACTTGTAGGTCCTGAGCGCAGGCCCGGGGCGAAGGCGCCCGGCGCCGCGTCAAAATTTCCCCAAGAGCTGCCGCTTGGGATTTCGCACCACACATGGGCTCGGTGATCGGGACCGCCAGCACCGGCATTTCTGTGACAGCTTCACCTCTGGGATCCAGACCTGTACTTTTGGGACACTTGCACCTAGCAGGGCGTCCAGCTTCCCTAGAGCCTTCACCATAGTTTTGAACCCTATCGGTCGTCTCGGTCAGTCCCGAGATATTGCCTCCGAATGTGGTGCCCAGGGTGAACTTGTAGGTCCTGAGCGCAGGCCCGGGGCGAAGGCGCCCGGCGCCGCGTCAAAATTTCCCCAAGAGCTGCCGCTTGGGATTTCGCACCACACATGGGCTCGGTGATCGGGACCGCCAGCACCGGCATTTCTATGACAGCTTCGCCTCTGGGATCCAGACCTGTACTTTTGGGACACTTGCACCTAGAAGGGCGTCCAGCTTCCCTAGAGCCTTCGTCATAGTTTTGAACCCTATCGGCCGTCTCGGTCACTCCCGACATATTGCCTCCGAATGTGGTGCCCAGGGTGAACTTGTAGGTCCTGAGCGCAGGCCTGGGGCGAAGGCGCCCGGCGCCGCGTCAAAATTTCCCCAAGAGCTGCCGCTTGGGATTTCGCACCACACATGGGCTCGGTGATCGGGACCGCCAGCACCGGCATTTTTTTGGGAGCTCGGCCCCTGGTATCCAGACCTGTACTTTTGGGACACTCGCACCTAGCAGGGCGTCCAGCTTCCCTAGAGCCTCCGCCATAGTTTTGAACCCTATCGGTCGTCTTGGTCAGTCCAGAGATTTTGCCTCCAAATGTGGTGCCCAGGGTGAACTTGTAGGTCCTGAGCGCAGGCCCGGGGCGAAGGCGCCCGGCGCCGCGTCAAAATTTCCCCAAGAGCTGCCGCTTGGGATTTCGCACCACACATGGGCTCGGTGATCGGGACCGCCAGCACCGGCATTTCTGTGACAGCTTCGCCTCTGGTATCCAGACCTGTACTTTTGGGACACTTGCACCTAGCAGGGCGTCCAGCTTCCCGAGAGCCTTCGTCATAGTTTTGAACCCTATCGGCCGTCTCGGTCAGTCCCGACATATTGCCTCCGAATGTGGTGCCCAGGGTGAACTTGTAGGTCCTGAGCGCAGGCCTGGGGCGAAGGCGCCCGGCGCCGCGTCAAAATTTCCCCAAGAGCTGCCGCTTGGGATTTCGCACCACACATGGGCTCGTTGATCGGGACCGCCAGCACCGGCATTTCTGTGACAGCTTCGCCTCTGGGATCCAGACCTGTACTTTTGGGACACTTGCACCTAGCAGGGCGTCCAGCTTCCCGAGAGCCTTCGTCATAGTTTTGAACCCTATCGGCCGTCTCGGTCAGTCCCGACATATTGCCTCCGAATGTGGTGCCCAGGGTGAACTTGTAGGTCCTGAGCGCAGGCCTGGGGCGAAGGCGCCCGGCGCCGCGTCAAAATTTCCCCAAGAGCTGCCGCTTGGGATTTCGCACCACACATGGGCTCGGTGATCGGGACCGCCAGCACCGGCATTTTTTTGGGAGCTCGGCCCCTGGTATCCAGACCTGTACTTTTGGGACACTTGCACCTAGAAGGGCGTCCAGCTTCCCGAGAGCCTTCGCCATAGTTTTGAACCCTATCGGTCGTCTTGGTCAGTCCAGAGATTTTGCCTCCAAATGTGGTGCCCAGGGTGAACTTGTAGGTCCTGAGCGCAGGCCCGGGGCGAAGGCGCCCGGCGCCGCGTCAAAATTTCCCCAAGAGCTGCCGCTTGGGATTTCGCACCACACATGGGCTCGGTGATCGGGACCGCCAGCACCGGCATTTCTATGACAGCTTCGCCTCTGGGATCCAGACCTGTACTTTTGGGACACTTGCACCTAGAAGGGCGTCCAGCTTCCCTAGAGCCTTCGTCATAGTTTTGAACCCTATCGGCCGTCTCGGTCACTCCCGACATATTGCCTCCGAATGTGGTGCCCAGGGTGAACTTGTAGGTCCTGAGCGCAGGCCCGGGGCGAAGGCGCCCGGCGCCGCGTCAAAATTTCCCCAAGAGCTGCCGCTTGGGATTTCGCACCACACATGGGGTCGGTGATCGGGACCGCCAGCACCGGCATTTCTGTGACAGCTTCGCCTCTGGTATCCAGACCTGTACTTTTGGGACACTTGCACCTAGCAGGGCGTCCAGCTTCCCGAGAGCCTTCGTCATAGTTTTGAACCCTATCGACCGTCTCGGTCAGTCCCGACATATTGCCTCCGAATGTGGTGCCCAGGGTGAACTTGTAGGTCCTGAGCGCAGGCCTGGGGCGAAGGCGCCCGGCGCCGCGTCAAAATTTCCCCAAGAGCTGCCGCTTGGGATTTCGCACCACACATGGGCTCGGTGATCGGGACCGCCAGCACCGGCATTTCTGTGACAGGTTCACCTCTGGGATCCAGACCTGTACTTTTGGGACACTTGCACCTAGCAGGGCGTGCAGCTTCCCGAGAGCCTTCATCATAGTTTTGAACCCTATCGGCCGTCTCGGTCATTCCCGACATATTGCCTCCAAATGTGGTGCCCAGGGTGAACTTGTAGGTCCTGAGCGCAGGCCTGGGGCGAAGGCGCCCGGCGCCGCGTCAAAATTTCCCCAAGAGCTGCCGCTTGGGATTTCGCACCACACATGGGCTCGGTGATCGGGACCGCCAGCACCGGCATTTTTTTGGGAGCTCGGCCCCTGGTATCCAGACCTGTACTTTTGGGACACTTGCACCTAGCAGGGCGTCCAGCTTCCCGAGAGCCTTCGCCATAGTTTTGAACCCTATCGGTCGTCTCGGTCAGTCCCGAGATATTGCCTCCAAATGTGGTGCCCAGGGTGAACTTGTAGGTCCTGAGTGCAGGCCCGGGGCGAAGGCGCCCGGCGCTGCGTCAAAATTTCCCCAAAAGCTGCCGCTTGGGATTTCGCACCACACATGGGCTCGGTGATCGGGACCGCCAGTACCGGCATTTCTGTGACAGCTTCGCCTCTGGTATCCAGACCTGTACTTTTGGGACACTTGCACCTAGCAGGGCGTCCAGCTTCCCTAGAGCCTTCGCCATAGTTTTGAACCCTATCGGTCGTCTCGGTCAGTCCAGAGATATTGCCTCCGAATGTGGTGCCCAGGGTGAACTTGTAGGTCCTGAGCGCAGGCCCGGGGCGAAGGCGCCCGGCGCCGCGTCAAAATTTCCCCAAGAGCTGCCGCTTGGGATTTCGCACCACACATGGGCTCGGTGATCGGGACCGCCAGCACCGGCATTTCTGTGACAGCTTCGCCTCTGGTATCCAGACCTGTACTTTTGGGACACTTGCACCTAGCAGGGCGTCCAGCTTCCCTAGAGCCTCCGCCATAGTTTTGAACCCTATCGGTCGTCTTGGTCAGTCCAGAGATTTTTCCTCCAAATGTGGTGCCCAGGGTGAACTTTTAGGTCCTGAGCGCAGGCCTGGGGCGAAGGCGCCCGACGCCGCGTCAAAATTTCCCCAAGAGCTGCCGCTTGGGATTTCGCACCACACATGGGCTCGGTGATCGGGACCGCCAGCACCGGCATTTTTTTGGGAGCTCGGCCCCTGGTATCCAGACCTGTACTTTTGGGACACTCGCACCTAGCAGGGCGTCCAGCTTCCCTAGAGCCTCCGCCATAGTTTTGAACCCTATCGGTCGTCTTGGTCAGTCCAGAGATTTTGCCTCCAAATGTGGTGCCCAGGGTGAACTTGTAGGTCCTGAGCGCAGGCCCGGGGCGAAGGCGCCCGGCGCCGCGTCAAAATTTCCCCAAGAGCTGCCGCTTTGGATTTCGCACCACACATGGGCTCGGTGATCGGGACCGCCAGCACCGGCATTTCTGTGATAGCTTCGCCTCTGGGATCCAGACCTATACTTTTGGGACACTCGCACCTAGCAGGGCGTCCAGCTTCCCTAGAGCCTCCGCCATAGTTTTGAACCCTATCGGTCGTCTTGGTCAGTCTAGAGATTTTGCCTCCAAATGTGGTGCCCAGGGTGAACTTGTAGGTCCTGAGCGCAGGCCCGGGGCGAAGGCGCCCGGCGCCGCGTCAAAATTTCCCCAAGAGCTGCCGCTTGGGATTTCGCACCACACATGGGCTCGGTGATCGGGACCGCCAGCACCGGCATTTCTGTGACAGCTTCGCCTCTGGTATCCAGACCTGTACTTTTGGGACACTTGCACCTAGCAGGGCGTCCAGCTTCCCTAGAGCCTCCGCCATAGTTTTGAACCCTATCGGTCGTCTTGGTCAGTCCAGAGATTTTTCCTCCAAATGTGGTGCCCAGGGTGAACTTTTAGGTCCTGAGCGCAGGCCTGGGGCGAAGGCGCCCGACGCCGCGTCAAAATTTCCCCAAGAGCTGCCGCTTGGGATTTCGCACCACACATGGGCTCGGTGATCGGGACCGCCAGCACCGGCATTTTTTTGGGAGCTCGGCCCCTGGTATCCAGACCTGTACTTTTGGGACACTCGCACCTAGCAGGGCGTCCAGCTTCCCTAGAGCCTCCGCCATAGTTTTGAACCCTATCGGTCGTCTTGGTCAGTCCAGAGATTTTGCCTCCAAATGTGGTGCCCAGGGTGAACTTGTAGGTCCTGAGCGCAGGCCCGGGGCGAAGGCGCCCGGCGCCGCGTCAAAATTTCCCCAAGAGCTGCCGCTTTGGATTTCGCACCACACATGGGCTCGGTGATCGGGACCGCCAGCACCGGCATTTCTGTGATAGCTTCGCCTCTGGGATCCAGACCTATACTTTTGGGACACTCGCACCTAGCAGGGCGTCCAGCTTCCCTAGAGCCTCCGCCATAGTTTTGAACCCTATCGGTCGTCTTGGTCAGTCTAGAGATTTTGCCTCCAAATGTGGTGCCCAGGGTGAACTTGTAGGTCCTGAGCGCAGGCCCGGGGCGAAGGCGCCCGGCGCCGCGTCAAAATTTCCCCAAGAGCTGCCGCTTGGGATTTCGCACCACACATGGGCTCGGTGATCGGGACCGCCAGCACCGGCATTTCTGTGACAGCTTCACCTCTGGGATCCAGACCTGTACTTTTGGGACACTTGCACCTAGCAGGGCGTCCAGCTTCCCTAGAGCCTTCGCCATAGTTTTGAACCCTATCGGTCGTCTCGGTCAGTCCCGAGATATTGCCTCCGAATGTGGTGCCCAGGGTGAACTTGTAGGTCCTGAGCGCAGGCCCGGGGCGAAGGCGCCCGGCGCCGCGTCAAAATTTCCCCAAGAGCTGCCGCTTGGGATTTCGCACCACACATGGGGTCGGTGATCGGGACCGCCAGCACCGGCATTTCTGTGACAGCTTCGCCTCTGGGATCCAGACCTGTACTTTTGGGACACTTGCACCTAGCAGGGCGTCCAGCTTCCCTAGAGCCTCCGCCATAGTTTTGAACCCTATCGGTCGTCTTGGTCAGTCCAGAGATTTTGCCTCCAAATATGGTGCCCAGTGTGAACTTTTAGGTACTGAGCGCAGGCCTGGGGCGAAGGCGCCCGGCGCCGCGTCAAAATTTCCCCAAGAGCTGCCGCTTTGGATTTCGCACCACACATGGGCTCGGTGATCGGGACCGCCAGCACCGGCATTTCTGTGACAGCTTCGCCTCTGGGATCCAGACCTGTACTTTTGGGACACTTGCACCTAGCAGGGCGTCCAGCTTCCCTAGAGCCTTCGCCATAGTTTTGAACCCTATCGGTCGTCTCGGTCAGTCCCGAGATATTGCCTCCAAATGTGGTGCCCAGGGTGAACTTGTAGGTCCTGAGTGCAGGCCCGGGGCGAAGGCGCCCGGCGCTGCATCAAAATTTCCCCAAAAGCTGCCGCTTTGGATTTCGCACCACACATGGGCTCGGTGATCGGGACCGCCAGCACCGGCATTTCTGTGATAGCTTCGCCTCTGGGATCCAGACCTATACTTTTGGGACACTCGCACCTAGCAGGGCGTCCAGCTTCCCTAGAGCCTCCGCCATAGTTTTGAACCCTATCGGTCGTCTTGGTCAGTCCAGAGATTTTGCCTCCAAATGTGGTGCCCAGGGTGAACTTGTAGGTCCTGAGCGCAGGCCCGGGGCGAAGGCGCCCGGCGCCGCGTCAAAATTTCCCCAAGAGCTGCCGCTTGGGATTTCGCACCACACATGGGCTCGGTGATCGGGACCGCCAGCACCGGCATTTCTGTGACAGCTTCGCCTCTGGGATCCAGACCTGTACTTTTGGGACACTTGCACCTAGCAGGGCGTCCAGCTTCCCTAGAGCCTCCGCCATAGTTTTGAACCCTATCGGTCGTCTCGTTCAGTCCAGAGATATTGCCTCCGAATGTGGTGCCCAGGGTGAACTTGTAGGTCCTGAGCGCAGGCCCGGGGCGAAGGCGCCCGGCGCCGCGTCAAAATTTCCCCAAGAGCTGCCGCTTGGGATTTCGCACCACACATGGGCTCGGTGATCGGGACCGCCAGTACCGGCATTTCTGTGACAGCTTCGCCTCTGGGATCCAGACCTGTACTTTTGGGACACTTGCACCTAGAAGGGCGTCCAGCTTCCCGAGAGCCTTCGCCATAGTTTTGAACCCTATCGGTCGTCTCGGTCAGTCCCGAGATATTGCCTCCAAATGTGGTGCCCAGGGTGAACTTGTAGGTCCTGAGCGCAGGCCCGGGGCGAAGGCGCCCGGCGCCGCGTCAAAATTTCCCCAAGAGCTGCCGCTTGGGATTTCGCACCACACATGGGCTCGGTGATCGGGACCGCCAGCACCGGCATTTCTGTGACAGCTTCACCTCTGGGATCCAGACCTGTACTTTTGGGACACTTGCACCTAGCAGGGCGTCCAGCTTCCCTAGAGCCTTCACCATAGTTTTGAACCCTATCGGTCGTCTCGGTCAGTCCCGAGATATTGCCTCCGAATGTGGTGCCCAGGGTGAACTTGTAGGTCCTGAGCGCAGGCCCGGGGCGAAGGCGCCCGGCGCCGCGTCAAAATTTCCCCAAGAGCTGCCGCTTGGGATTTCGCACCACACATGGGCTCGGTGATCGGGACCGCCAGCACCGGCATTTCTATGACAGCTTCGCCTCTGGGATCCAGACCTGTACTTTTGGGACACTTGCACCTAGAAGGGCGTCCAGCTTCCCTAGAGCCTTCGTCATAGTTTTGAACCCTATCGGCCGTCTCGGTCACTCCCGACATATTGCCTCCAAATGTGGTGCCCAGGGTGAACTTGTAGGTCCTGAGTGCAGGCCCGGGGCGAAGGCGCCCGGCGCCGCGTCAAAATTTCCCCAAGAGCTGCCGCTTGGGATTTCGCACCACACACGGGCTCGGTGATCGGGACCGCCAGCACCGGCATTTCTGTGACAGGTTCACCTCTGGGATCCAGACCTGTACTTTTGGGACACTTGCACCTAGCAGGGCGTGCAGCTTCCCGAGAGCCTTCATCATAGTTTTGAACCCTATCGGCCGTCTCGGTCATTCCCGACATATTGCCTCCAAATGTGGTGCCCAGGGTGAACTTGTAGGTCCTGAGCGCAGGCCTGGGGCGAAGGCGCCCGGCGCCGCGTCAAAATTTCCCCAAGAGCTGCCGCTTGGGATTTCGCACCACACATGGGCTCGGTGATCGGGACCGCCAGCACCGGCATTTTTTTGGGAGCTCGGCCCCTGGTATCCAGACCTGTACTTTTGGGACACTTGCACCTAGAAGGGCGTCCAGCTTCCCGAGAGCCTTCGCCATAGTTTTGAACCCTATCGGTCGTCTCGGTCAGTCCCGAGATATTGCCTCCAAATGTGGTGCCCAGGGTGAACTTGTAGGTCCTGAGTGCAGGCCCGGGGCGAAGGCGCCCGGCGCTGCATCAAAATTTCCCCAAAAGCTGCCGCTTTGGATTTCGCACCACACATGGGCTCGGTGATCGGGACCGCCAGCACCGGCATTTCTGTGATAGCTTCGCCTCTGGGATCCAGACCTATACTTTTGGGACACTCGCACCTAGCAGGGCGTCCAGCTTCCCTAGAGCCTCCGCCATAGTTTTGAACCCTATCGGTCGTCTTGGTCAGTCTAGAGATTTTGCCTCCAAATGTGGTGCCCAGGGTGAACTTGTAGGTCCTGAGCGCAGGCCCGGGGCGAAGGCGCCCGGCGCCGCGTCAAAATTTCCCCAAGAGCTGCCGCTTGGGATTTCGCACCACACATGGGCTCGGTGATCGGGACCGCCAGCACCGGCATTTCTGTGACAGCTTCACCTCTGGGATCCAGACCTGTACTTTTGGGACACTTGCACCTAGCAGGGCGTCCAGCTTCCCTAGAGCCTTCGCCATAGTTTTGAACCCTATCGGTCGTCTCGGTCAGTCCCAAGATATTGCCTCCGAATGTGGTGCCCAGGGTGAACTTGTAGGTCCTGAGCGCAGGCCCGGGGCGAAGGCGCCCGGCGCCGCGTCAAAATTTCCCCAAGAGCTGCCGCTTGGGATTTCGCACCACACATGGGCTCGGTGATCGGGACCGCCAGCACCGGCATTTCTATGACAGCTTCGCCTCTGGGATCCAGACCTGTACTTTTGGGACACTTGCACCTAGAAGGGCGTCCAGCTTCCCTAGAGCCTTCGTCATAGTTTTGAACCCTATCGGCCGTCTCGGTCACTCCCGACATATTGCCTCCGAATGTGGTGCCCAGGGTGAACTTGTAGGTCCTGAGCGCAGGCCTGGGGCGAAGGCGCCCGGCGCCGCGTCAAAATTTCCCCAAGAGCTGCCGCTTGGGATTTCGCACCACACATGGGGTCGGTGATCGGGACCGCCAGCACCGGCATTTCTGTGACAGCTTCGCCTCTGGTATCCAGACCTGTACTTTTGGGACACTTGCACCTAGCAGGGCGTCCAGCTTCCCGAGAGCCTTCGTCATAGTTTTGAACCCTATCGGCCGTCTCGGTCAGTCCCGACATATTGCCTCCGAATGTGGTGCCCAGGGTGAACTTGTAGGTCCTGAGCGCAGGCCTGGGGCGAAGGCGCCCGGCGCCGCGTCAAAATTTCCCCAAGAGCTGCCGCTTGGGATTTCGCACCACACATGGGCTCGGTGATCGGGACCGCCAGCACCGGCATTTCTGTGACAGGTTCACCTCTGGGATCCAGACCTGTACTTTTGGGACACTTGCACCTAGCAGGGCGTGCAGCTTCCCGAGAGCCTTCGTCATAGTTTTGAACCCTATCGGCCGTCTCGGTCATTCCCGACATATTGCCTCCAAATGTGGTGCCCAGGGTGAACTTGTAGGTCCTGAGCGCAGGCCTGGGGCGAAGGCGCCCGGCGCCGCGTCAAAATTTCCCCAAGAGCTGCCGCTTGGGATTTCGCACCACACATGGGCTCGGTGATCGGGACCGCCAGCACCGGCATTTTTTTGGGAGCTCGGCCCCTGGTATCCAGACCTGTACTTTTGGGACACTTGCACCTAGAAGGGCGTCCAGCTTCCCGAGAGCCTTCGCCATAGTTTTGAACCCTATCGGTCGTCTCGGTCAGTCCCGAGATATTGCCTCCAAATGTGGTGCCCAGGGTGAACTTGTAGGTCCTGAGTGCAGGCCCGGGGCGAAGGCGCCCGGCGCTGCATCAAAATTTCCCCAAAAGCTGCCGCTTTGGATTTCGCACCACACATGGGCTCGGTGATCGGGACCGCCAGCACCGGCATTTCTGTGATAGCTTCGCCTCTGGGATCCAGACCTATACTTTTGGGACACTCGCACCTAGCAGGGCGTCCAGCTTCCCTAGAGCCTCCGCCATAGTTTTGAACCCTATCGGTCGTCTTGGTCAGTCTAGAGATTTTGCCTCCAAATGTGGTGCCCAGGGTGAACTTGTAGGTCCTGAGCGCAGGCCCGGGGCGAAGGCGCCCGGCGCCGCGTCAAAATTTCCCCAAGAGCTGCCGCTTGGGATTTCGCACCACACATGGGCTCGGTGATCGGGACCGCCAGCACCGGCATTTCTGTGACAGCTTCGCCTCTGGGATCCAGACCTGTACTTTTGGGACACTTGCACCTAGCAGGGCGTCCAGCTTCCCTAGAGCCTTCGCCATAGTTTTGAACCCTATCAGTCGTCTCGGTCAGTCCAGAGATATTGCCTCCGAATGTGGTGCCCAGGGTGAACTTGTAGGTCCTGAGCGCAGGCCCGGGGCGAAGGCGCCCGGCGCCGCGTCAAAATTTCCCCAAGAGCTGCCGCTTGGGATTTCGCACCACACATGGGCTCGGTGATCGGGACCGCCAGCACCGGCATTTCTGTGACAGCTTCGCCTCTGGTATCCAGACCTGTACTTTTGGGACACTTGCACCTAGCAGGGCGTCCAGCTTCCCTAGAGCCTCCGCCATAGTTTTGAACCCTATCGGTCGTCTTGGTCAGTCCAGAGATTTTTCCTCCAAATGTGGTGCCCAGGGTGAACTTTTAGGTCCTGAGCGCAGGCCTGGGGCGAAGGCGCCCGACGCCGCGTCAAAATTTCCCCAAGAGCTGCCGCTTGGGATTTCGCACCACACATGGGCTCGGTGATCGGGACCGCCAGCACCGGCATTTTTTTGGGAGCTCGGCCCCTGGTATCCAGACCTGTACTTTTGGGACACTCGCACCTAGCAGGGCGTCCAGCTTCCCTAGAGCCTCCGCCATAGTTTTGAACCCTATCGGTCGTCTTGGTCAGTCCAGAGATTTTGCCTCCAAATGTGGTGCCCAGGGTGAACTTGTAGGTCCTGAGCGCAGGCCCGGGGCGAAGGCGCCCGGCGCCGCGTCAAAATTTCCCCAAGAGCTGCCGCTTGGGATTTCGCACCACACATGGGCTCGGTGATCGGGACCGCCAGCACTGGCATTTCTGTGACAGCTTCGCCTCTGGTATCCAGACCTGTACTTTTGGGACACTTGCACCTAGCAGGGCGTCCAGCTTCCCTAGAGCCTCCGCCATAGTTTTGAACCCTATCGGTCGTCTTGGTCAGTCCAGAGATTTTGCCTCCAAATGTGGTGCCCAGTGTGAACTTTTAGGTACTGAGCGCAGGCCTGGGGCGAAGGCGCCCGGCGCCGCGTCAAAATTTCCCCAAGAGCTGCCGCTTGGGATTTCGCACCACACATGGGCTCGGTGATCGGGACCGCCAGCACCGGCATTTCTGTGACAGCTTCGCCTCTGGGATCCAGACCTGTACTTTTGGGACACTTGCACCTAGCAGGGCGTCCAGCTTCCCGAGAGCCTTCGTCATAGTTTTGAACCCTATCGGCCGTCTCGGTCAGTCCCGACATATTGCCTCCGAATGTGGTGCCCAGGGTGAACTTGTAGGTCCTGAGCGCAGGCCTGGGGCGAAGGCGCCCGGCGCCGCGTCAAAATTTCCCCAAGAGCTGCCGCTTGGGATTTCGCACCACACATGGGCTCGGTGATCGGGACCGCCAGCACCGGCATTTCTGTGACAGCTTCGCCTCTGGGATCCAGACCTGTACTTTTGGGACACTTGCACCTAGCAGGGCGTCCAGCTTCCCGAGAGCCTTCGTCATAGTTTTGAACCCTATCGGCCGTCTCGGTCACTCCCGACATATTGCCTCCGAATGTGGTGCCCAGGGTGAACTTGTAGGTCCTGAGCGCAGGCCTGGGGCGAAGGCGCCCGGCGCCGCGTCAAAATTTCCCCAAGAGCTGCCGCTTGGGATTTCGCACCACACATGGGCTCGGTGATCGGGACCGCCAGCACCGGCATTTCTGTGATAGCTTCGCCTCTGGGATCCAGACCTATACTTTTGGGACACTCGCACCTAGCAGGGCGTCCAGCTTCCCTAGAGCCTCCGCCATAGTTTTGAACCCTATCGGTCGTCTTGGTCAGTCTAGAGATTTTGCCTCCAAATGTGGTGCCCAGGGTGAACTTGTAGGTCCTGAGCGCAGGCCCGGGGCGAAGGCGCCCGGCGCCGCGTCAAAATTTCCCCAAGAGCTGCCGCTTGGGATTTCGCACCACACATGGGCTCGGTGATCGGGACCGCCAGCACCGGCATTTCTGTGACAGCTTCACCTCTGGGATCCAGACCTGTACTTTTGGGACACTTGCACCTAGCAGGGCGTCCAGCTTCCCTAGAGCCTTCGCCATAGTTTTGAACCCTATCGGTCGTCTCGGTCAGTCCCGAGATATTGCCTCCGAATGTGGTGCCCAGGGTGAACTTGTAGGTCCTGAGCGCAGGCCCGGGGCGAAGGCGCCCGGCGCCGCGTCAAAATTTCCCCAAGAGCTGCCGCTTGGGATTTCGCACCACACATGGGCTCGGTGATCGGGACCGCCAGCACCGGCATTTCTGTGACAGCTTCGCCTCTGGTATCCAGACCTGTACTTTTGGGACACTTGCACCTAGCAGGGCGTCCAGCTTCCCTAGAGCCTCCGCCATAGTTTTGAACCCTATCGGTCGTCTTGGTCAGTCCAGAGATTTTGCCTCCAAATGTGGTGCCCAGTGTGAACTTTTAGGTACTGAGCGCAGGCCTGGGGCGAAGGCGCCCGGCGCCGCGTCAAAATTTCCCCAAGAGCTGCCGCTTTGGATTTCGCACCACACATGGGCTCGGTGATCGGGACCGCCAGCACCGGCATTTCTGTGACAGCTTCGCCTCTGGGATCCAGACCTGTACTTTTGGGACACTTGCACCTAGCAGGGCGTCCAGCTTCCCGAGAGCCTTCGTCATAGTTTTGAACCCTATCGGCCGTCTCGGTCAGTCCCGACATATTGCCTCCGAATGTGGTGCCCAGGGTGAACTTGTAGGTCCTGAGCGCAGGCCTGGGGCGAAGGCGCCCGGCGCCGCGTCAAAATTTCCCCAAGAGCTGCCGCTTGGGATTTCGCACCACACATGGGCTCGGTGATCGGGACCGCCAGCACCGGCATTTCTGTGACAGGTTCACCTCTGGGATCCAGACCTGTACTTTTGGGACACTTGCACCTAGCAGGGCGTGCAGCTTCCCGAGAGCCTTCGTCATAGTTTTGAACCCTATCGGCCGTCTCGGTCATTCCCGACATATTGCCTCCAAATGTGGTGCCCAGGGTGAACTTGTAGGTCCTGAGCGCAGGCCTGGGGCGAAGGCGCCCGGCGCCGCGTCAAAATTTCCCCAAGAGCTGCCGCTTTGGATTTCGCACCACACATGGGCTCGGTGATCGGGACCGCCAGCACCGGCATTTCTGTGATAGCTTCGCCTCTGGGATCCAGACCTATACTTTTGGGACACTCGCACCTAGCAGGGCGTCCAGCTTCCCTAGAGCCTCCGCCATAGTTTTGAACCCTATCGGTCGTCTTGGTCAGTCTAGAGATTTTGCCTCCAAATGTGGTGCCCAGGGTGAACTTGTAGGTCCTGAGCGCAGGCCCGGGGCGAAGGCGCCCGGCGCCGCGTCAAAATTTCCCCAAGAGCTGCCGCTTGGGATTTCGCACCACACATGGGCTCGGTGATCGGGGACCGCCAGCACCGGCATTTCTGTGACAGCTTCGCCTCTGGGATCCAGACCTGTACTTTTGGGACACTTGCACCTAGCAGGGCGTCCAGCTTCCCTAGAGCCTTCGCCATAGTTTTGAACCCTATCGGTCGTCTCGGTCAGTCCAGAGATATTGCCTCCGAATGTGGTGCCCAGGGTGAACTTGTAGGTCCTGAGCGCAGGCCCGGGGCGAAGGCGCCCGGCGCCACGTCAAAATTTCCCCAAGAGCTGCCGCTTGGGATTTCGCACCACACATGGGCTCGGTGATCGAGACCGCCAGCACCGGCATTTCTGTGACAACTTCGCCTCTGGTATCCAGACCTGTACTTTTGGGACACTTGCACCTAGCAGGGCGTCCAGCTTCCCTAGAGCCTCCGCCATAGTTTTGAACCCTATCGGTCGTCTTGGTCAGTCCAGAGATTTTTCCTCCAAATGTGGTGCCCAGGGTGAACTTTTAGGTACTGAGCGCAGGCCTGGGGCGAAGGCGCCCGACGCCGCGTCAAAATTTCCCCAAGAGCTGCCGCTTGGGATTTCGCACCACACATGGGCTCGGTGATCGGGACCGCCAGCACCGGCATTTTTTTGGGAGCTCGGCCCCTGGTATCCAGACCTGTACTTTTGGGACACTCGCACCTAGCAGGGCGTCCAGCTTCCCTAGAGCCTCCGCCATAGTTTTGAACCCTATCGGTCGTCTTGGTCAGTCCAGAGATTTTGCCTCCAAATGTGGTGCCCAGGGTGAACTTGTAGGTCCTGAGCGCAGGCCCGGGGCGAAGGCGCCCGGCGCCGCGTCAAAATTTCCCCAAGAGCTGCCGCTTGGGATTTCGCACCACACATGGTCTCGGTGATCGGGACCTGCCAGCACCGGCATTTCTGTGACAGCTTCGCCTCTGGGATCCAGACCTATACTTTTGGGACACTCGCACCTAGCAGGGCGTCCAGCTTCCCTAGAGCCTCCGCCATAGTTTTGAACCCTATCGGTCGTCTTGGTCAGTCTAGAGATTTTGCCTCCAAATGTGGTGCCCAGGGTGAACTTGTAGGTCCTGAGCGCAGGCCTGGGGCGAAGGCGCCCGGCGCCGCGTCAAAATTTCCCCAAGAGCTGCCGCTTGGGATTTCGCACCACACATGGGCTCGGTGATCGGGACCGCCAGCACCGGCATTTTTTTGGGAGCTCGGCCCCTGGTATCCAGACCTGTACTTTTGGGACACTTGCACCTAGAAGGGCGTCCAGCTTCCCGAGAGCCTTCGCCATAGTTTTGAACCCTATCGGTCGTCTCGGTCATTCCCGAGATATTGCCTCCAAATGTGGTGCCCAGGGTGAACTTGTAGGTCCTGAGTGCAGGCCCGGGGCGAAGGCGCCCGGCGCTGCATCAAAATTTCCCCAAAAGCTGCCGCTTTGGATTTCGCACCACACATGGGCTCGGTGATCGGGACCGCCAGCACCGGCATTTCTGTGATAGCTTCGCCTCTGGGATCCAGACCTATACTTTTGGGACACTCGCACCTAGCAGGGCGTCCAGCTTCCCTAGAGCCTCCGCCATAGTTTTGAACCCTATCGGTCGTCTTGGTCAGTCTAGAGATTTTGCCTCCAAATGTGGTGCCCAGGGTGAACTTGTAGGTCCTGAGCGCAGGCCCGGGGCGAAGGCGCCCGGCGCCGCGTCAAAATTTCCCCAAGAGCTGCCGCTTGGGATTTCGCACCACACATGGGCTCGGTGATCGGGACCGCCAGCACCGGCATTTCTGTGACAGCTTCGCCTCTGGGATCCAGACCTGTACTTTTGGGACACTTGCACCTAGCAGGGCGTCCAGCTTCCCTAGAGCCTTCGCCATAGTTTTGAACCCTATCGGTCGTCTCGGTCAGTCCAGAGATATTGCCTCCGAATGTGGTGCCCAGGGTGAACTTGTAGGTCCTGAGCGCAGGCCCGGGGCGAAGGCGCCCGGCGCCGCGTCAAAATTTCCCCAAGAGCTGCCGCTTGGGATTTCGCACCACACATGGGCTCGGTGATCGAGACCGCCAGCACCGGCATTTCTGTGACAACTTCGCCTCTGGTATCCAGACCTGTACTTTTGGGACACTTGCACCTAGCAGGGCGTCCAGCTTCCCTAGAGCCTCCGCCATAGTTTTGAACCCTATCGGTCGTCTTGGTCAGTCCAGAGATTTTTCCTCCAAATGTGGTGCCCAGGGTGAACTTTTAGGTACTGAGCGCAGGCCTGGGGCGAAGGCGCCCGACGCCGCGTCAAAATTTCCGCAAGAGCTGCCGCTTGGGATTTCGCACCACACATGGGCTCGGTGATCGGGACCGCCAGCACCGGCATTTTTTTGGGAGCTCGGCCCCTGGTATCCAGACCTGTACTTTTGGGACACTCGCACCTAGCAGGGCGTCCAGCTTCCCTAGAGCCTCCGCCATAGTTTTGAACCCTATCGGTCGTCTTGGTCAGTCCAGAGATTTTGCCTCCAAATGTGGTGCCCAGGGTGAACTTGTAGGTCCTGAGCGCAGGCCCGGGGCGAAGGCGCCCGGCGCCGCGTCAAAATTTCCCCAAGAGCTGCCGCTTGGGATTTCGCACCACACATGGGCTCGGTGATCGGGACCGCCAGCACCGGCATTTCTGTGACAGCTTCGCCTCTGGGATCCAGACCTATACTTTTGGGACACTCGCACCTAGCAGGGCGTCCAGCTTCCCTAGAGCCTCCGCCATAGTTTTGAACCCTATCGGTCGTCTTGGTCAGTCTAGAGATTTTGCCTCCAAATGTGGTGCCCAGGGTGAACTTGTAGGTCCTGAGCGCAGGCCCGGGGCGAAGGCGCCCGGCGCCGCGTCAAAATTTCCCCAAGAGCTGCCGCTTGGGATTTCGCACCACACATGGGCTCGGTGATCGGGACCGCCAGCACCGGCATTTCTGTGACAGCTTCGCCTCTGGGATCCAGACCTGTACTTTTGGGACACTTGCACCTAGCAGGGCGTCCAGCTTCCCTAGAGCCTTCGCCATAGTTTTGAACCCTATCGGTCGTCTCGGTCAGTCCAGAGATATTGCCTCCGAATGTGGTGCCCAGGGTGAACTTGTAGGTCCTGAGCGCAGGCCCGGGGCGAAGGCGCCCGGCGCCGCGTCAAAATTTCCCCAAGAGCTGCCGCTTGGGATTTCGCACCACACATGGGCTCGGTGATCGGGACCGCCAGCACCGGCATTTCTGTGACAGCTTCGCCTCTGGTATCCAGACCTGTACTTTTGGGACACTTGCACCTAGCAGGGCGTCCAGCTTCCCTAGAGCCTCCGCCATAGTTTTGAACCCTATCGGTCGTCTTGGTCAGTCCAGAGATTTTTCCTCCAAATGTGGTGCCCAGGGTGAACTTTTAGGTACTGAGCGCAGGCCTGGGGCGAAGGCGCCCGACGCCGCGTCAAAATTTCCCCAAGAGCTGCCGCTTGGGATTTCGCACCACACATGGGCTCGGTGATCAGGACCGCCAGCACCGGCATTTTTTTGGGAGCTCGGCCCCTGGTATCCAGACCTGTACTTTTGGGACACTCGCACCTAGCAGGGCGTCCAGCTTCCCTAGAGCCTCCGCCATAGTTTTGAACCCTATCGGTCGTCTTGGTCAGTCCAGAGATTTTGCCTCCAAATGTGGTGCCCAGGGTGAACTTGTAGGTCCTGAGCGCAGGCCCGGGGCGAAGGCGCCCGGCGCCGCGTCAAAATTTCCCCAAGAGCTGCCGCTTTGGATTTCGCACCACACATGGGCTCGGTGATCGGGACCGCCAGCACCGGCATTTCTGTGATAGCTTCGCCTCTGGGATCCAGACCTATACTTTTGGGACACTCGCACCTAGCAGGGCGTCCAGCTTCCCTAGAGCCTCCGCCATAGTTTTGAACCCTATCGGTCGTCTTGGTCAGTCTAGAGATTTTGCCTCCAAATGTGGTGCCCAGTGTGAACTTGTAGGTCCTGAGCGCAGGCCCGGGGCGAAGGCGCCCGGCGCCGCGTCAAAATTTCCCCAAGAGCTGCCGCTTGGGATTTCGCACCACACATGGGCTCGGTGATCGGGACCGCCAGCACCGGCATTTCTGTGACAGCTTCACCTCTGGGATCCAGACCTGTACTTTTGGGACACTTGCACCTAGCAGGGCGTGCAGCTTCCCGAGAGCCTTCGTCATAGTTTTGAACCCTATCGGCCGTCTCGGTCATTCCCGACATATTGCCTCCAAATGTGGTGCCCAGGGTGAACTTGTAGGTCCTGAGCGCAGGCCTGGGGCGAAGGCGCCCGGCGCCGCGTCAAAATTTCCCCAAGAGCTGCCGCTTGGGATTTCGCACCACACATGGGCTCGGTGATCGGGACCGCCAGCACCGGCATTTTTTTGGGAGCTCGGCCCCTGGTATCCAGACCTGTACTTTTGGGACACTTGCACCTAGAAGGGCGTCCAGCTTCCCGAGAGCCTTCGCCATAGTTTTGAACCCTATCGGTCGTCTCGGTCATTCCCGAGATATTGCCTCCAAATGTGGTGCCCAGGGTGAACTTGTAGGTCCTGAGTGCAGGCCCGGGGCGAAGGCGCCCGGCGCTGCATCAAAATTTCCCCAAAAGCTGCCGCTTTGGATTTCGCACCACACATGGGCTCGGTGATCGGGACCGCCAGCACCGGCATTTCTGTGATAGCTTCGCCTCTGGGATCCAGACCTATACTTTTGGGACACTCGCACCTAGCAGGGCGTCCAGCTTCCCTAGAGCCTCCGCCATAGTTTTGAACCCTATCGGTCGTCTTGGTCAGTCTAGAGATTTTGCCTCCAAATGTGGTGCCCAGGGTGAACTTGTAGGTCCTGAGCGCAGGCCCGGGGCGAAGGCGCCCGGCGCCGCGTCAAAATTTCCCCAAGAGCTGCCGCTTGGGATTTCGCACCACACATGGGCTCGGTGATCGGGACCGCCAGCACCGGCATTTCTGTGACAGCTTCGCCTCTGGGATCCAGACCTGTACTTTTGGGACACTTGCACCTAGCAGGGCGTCCAGCTTCCCTAGAGCCTTCGCCATAGTTTTGAACCCTATCGGTCGTCTCGGTCAGTCCAGAGATTTTGCCTCCAAATGTGGTGCCCAGGGTGAACTTGTAGGTCCTGAGCGCAGGCCCGGGGCGAAGGCGCCCGGCGCCGCGTCAAAATTTCCCCAAGAGCTGCCGCTTGGGATTTCGCACCACACATGGGCTCGGTGATCGGGACCGCCAGCACCGGCATTTCTGTGACAGCTTCGCCTCTGGGATCCAGACCTATACTTTTGGGACACTCGCACCTAGCAGGGCGTCCAGCTTCCCTAGAGCCTCCGCCATAGTTTTGAACCCTATCGGTCGTCTTGGTCAGTCTAGAGATTTTGCCTCCAAATGTGGTGCCCAGGGTGAACTTGTAGGTCCTGAGCGCAGGCCCGGGGCGAAGGCGCCCGGCGCCGCGTCAAAATTTCCCCAAGAGCTGCCGCTTGGGATTTCGCACCACACATGGGCTCGGTGATCGGGACCGCCAGCACCGGCATTTCTGTGACAGCTTCGCCTCTGGGATCCAGACCTGTACTTTTGGGACACTTGCACCTAGCAGGGCGTCCAGCTTCCCTAGAGCCTTCGCCATAGTTTTGAACCCTATCGGTCGTCTCGGTCAGTCCAGAGATATTGCCTCCGAATGTGGTGCCCAGGGTGAACTTGTAGGTCCTGAGCGCAGGCCCGGGGCGAAGGCGCCCGGCGCCGCGTCAAAATTTCCCCAAGAGCTGCCGCTTGGGATTTCGCACCACACATGGGCTCGGTGATCGGGACCGCCAGCACCGGCATTTCTGTGACAGCTTCGCCTCTGGTATCCAGACCTGTACTTTTGGGACACTTGCACCTAGCAGGGCGTCCAGCTTCCCTAGAGCCTCCGCCATAGTTTTGAACCCTATCGGTCGTCTTGGTCAGTCTAGAGATTTTTCCTCCAAATGTGGTGCCCAGGGTGAACTTTTAGGTACTGAGCGCAGGCCTGGGGCGAAGGCGCCCGACGCCGCGTCAAAATTTCCCCAAGAGCTGCCGCTTGGGATTTCGCACCACACATGGGCTCGGTGATCGGGACCGCCAGCACCGGCATTTTTTTGGGAGCTCGGCCCCTGGTATCCAGACCTGTACTTTTGGGACACTCGCACCTAGCAGGGCGTCCAGCTTCCCTAGAGCCTCCGCCATAGTTTTGAACCCTATCGGTCGTCTTGGTCAGTCCAGAGATTTTGCCTCCAAATGTGGTGCCCAGGGTGAACTTGTAGGTCCTGAGCGCAGGCCCGGGGCGAAGGCGCCCGGCGCCGCGTCAAAATTTCCCCAAGAGCTGCCGCTTTGGATTTCGCACCACACATGGGCTCGGTGATCGGGACCGCCAGCACCGGCATTTCTGTGATAGCTTCGCCTCTGGGATCCAGACCTATACTTTTGGGACACTCGCACCTAGCAGGGCGTCCAGCTTCCCTAGAGCCTCCGCCATAGTTTTGAACCCTATCGGTCGTCTTGGTCAGTCTAGAGATTTTGCCTCCAAATGTGGTGCCCAGTGTGAACTTGTAGGTCCTGAGCGCAGGCCCGGGGCGAAGGCGCCCGGCGCCGCGTCAAAATTTCCCCAAGAGCTGCCGCTTGGGATTTCGCACCACACATGGGCTCGGTGATCGGGACCGCCAGCACCGGCATTTCTGTGACAGCTTCACCTCTGGGATCCAGACCTGTACTTTTGGGACACTTGCACCTAGCAGGGCGTCCAGCTTCCCTAGAGCCTTCGCCATAGTTTTGAACCCTATCGGTCGTCTCGGTCAGTCCCGAGATATTGCCTCCGAATGTGGTGCCCAGGGTGAACTTGTAGGTCCTGAGCGCAGGCCCGGGGCGTAGGCGCCCGGCGCCGCGTCAAAATTTCCCCAAGAGATGCCGCTTGGGATTTCGCACCACACATGGGCTCGGTGATCGGGACCGCCAGCACCGGCATTTCTGTGACAGCTTCGCCTCTGGGATCCAGACCTGTACTTTTGGGACACTTGCACCTAGCAGGGCGTCCAGCTTCCCTAGAGCCTCCGCCATAGTTTTGAACCCTATCGGTCGTCTTGGTCAGTCCAGAGATTTTGCCTCCAAATGTGGTGCCCATTGTGAACTTTTAGGTACTGAGCGCAGGCCTGGGGCGAAGGCGCCCGGCGCCGCGTCAAAATTTCCCCAAGAGCTGCCGCTTGGGATTTCGCACCACACATGGGCTCGGTGATCGGGACCGCCAGCACCGGCATTTCTGTGACAGCTTCGCCTCTGGGATCCAGACCTGTACTTTTGGGACACTTGCACCTAGCAGGGCGTCCAGCTTCCCGAGAGCCTTCGTCATAGTTTTGAACCCTATCGGCCGTCTCGGTCACTCCCGACATATTGCCTCCGAATGTGGTGCCCAGGGTGAACTTGTAGGTCCTGAGCGCAGGCCTGGGGCGAAGGCGCCCGGCGCCGCGTCAAAATTTCCCCAAGAGCTGCCGCTTGGGATTTCGCACCACACATGGGCTCGGTGATCGGGACCGCCAGCACCGGCATTTCTGTGACAGCTTCGCCTCTGGGATCCAGACCTGTACTTTTGGGACACTTGCACCTAGCAGGGCGTCCAGCTTCCCGAGAGCCTTCGTCATAGTTTTGAACCCTATCGGCCGTCTCGGTCAGTCCCGACATATTGCCTCCGAATGTGGTGCCCAGGGTGAACTTGTAGGTCCTGAGCGCAGGCCTGGGGCGAAGGCGCCCGGCGCCGCGTCAAAATTTCCCCAAGAGCTGCCGCTTGGGATTTCGCACCACACATGGGCTCGGTGATCGGGACCGCCAGCACCGGCATTTTTTTGGGAGCTCGGCCCCTGGTATCCAGACCTGTACTTTTGGGACACTTGCACCTAGAAGGGCGTCCAGCTTCCCGAGAGCCTTCGCCATAGTTTTGAACCCTATCGGTCGTCTCGGTCAGTCCCGAGATATTGCCTCCAAATGTGGTGCCCAGGGTGAACTTGTAGGTCCTGAGTGCAGGCCCGGGGCGAAGGCGCCCGGCGCCGCATCAAAATTTCCCCAAAAGCTGCCGCTTTGGATTTCGCACCACACATGGGCTCGGTGATCGGGACCGCCAGCACCGGCATTTCTGTGATAGCTTCGCCTCTGGGATCCAGACCTATACTTTTGGGACACTCGCACCTAGCAGGGCGTCCAGCTTCCCTAGAGCCTCCACCATAGTTTTGAACCCTATCGGTCGTCTTGGTCAGTCCAGAGATTTTGCCTCCAAATGTGGTGCCCAGGGTGAACTTGTAGGTCCTGAGCGCAGGCCCGGGGCGAAGGCGCCCGGCGCCGCGTCAAAATTTCCCCAAGAGCTGCCGCTTGGGATTTCGCACCACACATGGGCTCGGTGATCGGGACCGCCAGCACCGGCATTTCTGTGACAGCTTCACCTCTGGGATCCAGACCTGTACTTTTGGGACACTTGCACCTAGCAGGGCGTCCAGCTTCCCGAGAGCCTTCGCCATAGTTTTGAACCCTATCGGTCGTCTCGGTCAGTCCCGAGATATTGCCTCCGAATGTGGTGCCCAGGGTGAACTTGTAGGTCCTGAGCGCAGGCCCGGGGCGAAGGCGCCCGGCGCCGCGTCAAAATTTCCCCAAGAGCTGCCGCTTGGGATTTCGCACCACACATGGGCTCGGTGATCGGGACCGCCAGCACCGGCATTTCTATGACAGCTTCGCCTCTGGGATCCAGACCTGTACTTTTGGGACACTTGCACCTAGAAGGGCGTCCAGCTTCCCTAGAGCCTTCGTCATAGTTTTGAACCCTATCGGCCGTCTCGGTCACTCCCGACATATTGCCTCCGAATGTGGTGCCCAGGGTGAACTTGTAGGTCCTGAGCGCAGGCCTGGGGCGAAGGCGCCCGGCGCCGCGTCAAAATTTCCCCAAGAGCTGCCGCTTGGGATTTCGCACCACACATGGGGTCGGTGATCGGGACCGCCAGCACCGGCATTTCTGTGACAGCTTCGCCTCTGGTATCCAGACCTGTACTTTTGGGACACTTGCACCTAGCAGGGCGTCCAGCTTCCCGAGAGCCTTCGTCATAGTTTTGAACCCTATCGGCCGTCTCGGTCAGTCCCGACATATTGCCTCCGAATGTGGTGCCCAGGGTGAACTTGTAGGTCCTGAGCGCAGGCCTGGGGCGAAGGCGCCCGGCGCCGCGTCAAAATTTCCCCAAGAGCTGCCGCTTGGGATTTCGCACCACACATGGGCTCGGTGATCGGGACCGCCAGCACCGGCATTTCTGTGACAGGTTCACCTCTGGGATCCAGACCTGTACTTTTGGGACACTTGCACCTAGCAGGGCGTGCAGCTTCCCGAGAGCCTCCGCCATAGTTTTGAACCCTATCGGCCGTCTCGGTCATTCCCGACATATTGCCTCCAAATGTGGTGCCCAGGGTGAACTTGTAGGTCCTGAGCGCAGGCCTGGGGCGAAGGCGCCCGGCGCCGCGTCAAAATTTCCCCAAGAGCTGCCGCTTGGGATTTCGCACCACACATGGGCTCGGTGATCGGGACCGCCAGCACCGGCATTTTTTTGGGAGCTCGGCCCCTGGTATCCAGACCTGTACTTTTGGGACACTTGCACCTAGAAGGGCGTCCAGCTTCCCGAGAGCCTTCGCCATAGTTTTGAACCCTATCGGTCGTCTCGGTCAGTCCCGAGATATTGCCTCCAAATGTGGTGCCCAGGGTGAACTTGTAGGTCCTGAGTGCAGGCCCGGGGCGAAGGCGCCCGACGCTGCATCAAAATTTCCCCAAAAGCTGCCGCTTTGGATTTCGCACCACACATGGGCTCGGTGATCGGGACCGCCAGCACCGGCATTTCTGTGATAGCTTCGCCTCTGGGATCCAGACCTATACTTTTGGGACACTCGCACCTAGCAGGGCGTCCAGCTTCCCTAGAGCCTCCGCCATAGTTTTGAACCCTATCGGTCGTCTTGGTCAGTCTAGAGATTTTGCCTCCAAATGTGGTGCCCAGGGTGAACTTGTAGGTCCTGAGCGCAGGCCCGGGGCGAAGGCGCCCGGCGCCGCGTCAAAATTTCCCCAAGAGCTGCCGCTTGGGATTTCGCACCACACATGGGCTCGGTGATCGGGACCGCCAGCACCGGCATTTCTGTGACAGCTTCGCCTCTGGGATCCAGACCTGTACTTTTGGGACACTTGCACCTAGCAGGGCGTCCAGCTTCCCTAGAGCCTTCGCCATAGTTTTGAACCCTATCGGTCGTCTCGGTCAGTCCAGAGATATTGCCTCCGAATGTGGTGCCCAGGGTGAACTTGTAGGTCCTGAGCGCAGGCCCGGGGCGAAGGCGCCCGGCGCCGCGTCAAAATTTCCCCAAGAGCTGCCGCTTGGGATTTCGCACCACACATGGGCTCGGTGATCGGGACCGCCAGCACCGGCATTTCTGTGACAGCTTCGCCTCTGGTATCCAGACCTGTACTTTTGGGACACTTGCACCTAGCAGGGCGTCCAGCTTCCCTAGAGCCTCCGCCATAGTTTTGAACCCTATCGGTCGTCTTGGTCAGTCCAGAGATTTTTCCTCCAAATGTGGTGCCCAGGGTGAACTTTTAGGTACTGAGCGCAGGCCTGGGGCGAAGGCGCCCGACGCCGCGTCAAAATTTCCCCAAGAGCTGCCGCTTGGGATTTCGCACCACACATGGGCTCGGTGATCGGGACCGCCAGCACCGGCATTTTTTTGGGAGCTCGGCCCCTGGTATCCAGACCTGTACTTTTGGGACACTCGCACCTAGCAGGGCGTCCAGCTTCCCTAGAGCCTCCGCCATAGTTTTGAACCCTATCGGTCGTCTTGGTCAGTCCAGAGATTTTGCCTCCAAATGTGGTGCCCAGGGTGAACTTGTAGGTCCTGAGCGCAGGCCCGGGGCGAAGGCGCCCGGCGCCGCGTCAAAATTTCCCCAAGAGCTGCCGCTTTGGATTTCGCACCACACATGGGCTCGGTGATCGGGACCGCCAGCACCGGCATTTCTGTGATAGCTTCGCCTCTGGGATCCAGACCTATACTTTTGGGACACTCGCACCTAGCAGGGCGTCCAGCTTCCCTAGAGCCTCCGCCATAGTTTTGAACCCTATCGGTCGTCTTGGTCAGTCTAGAGATTTTGCCTCCAAATGTGGTGCCCAGGGTGAACTTGTAGGTCCTGAGCGCAGGCCCGGGGCGAAGGCGCCCGGCGCCGCGTCAAAATTTCCCCAAGAGCTGCCGCTTGGGATTTCGCACCACACATGGGCTCGGTGATCGGGACCGCCAGCACCGGCATTTCTGTGACAGCTTCGCCTCTGGGATCCAGACCTGTACTTTTGGGACACTTGCACCTAGCAGGGCGTCCAGCTTCCCTAGAGCCTTCGCCATAGTTTTGAACCCTATCGGTCGTCTCGGTCAGTCCCGAGATATTGCCTCCGAATGTGGTGCCCAGGGTGAACTTGTAGGTCCTGAGCGCAGGCCCGGGGCGAAGGCGCCCGGCGCCGCGTCAAAATTTCCCCAAGAGCTGCCGCTTGGGATTTCGCACCACACATGGGCTCGGTGATCGGGACCGCCAGCACCGGCATTTCTGTGACAGCTTCGCCTCTGGGATCCAGACCTGTACTTTTGGGACACTTGCACCTAGCAGGGCGTCCAGCTTCCCTAGAGCCTCCGCCATAGTTTTGAACCCTATCGGTCGTCTTGGTCAGTCTAGAGATTTTGCCTCCAAATGTGGTGCCCAGTGTGAACTTTTAGGTACTGAGCGCAGGCCTGGGGCGAAGGCGCCCGGCGCCGCGTCAAAATTTCCCCAAGAGCTGCCGCTTGGGATTTCGCACCACACATGGGCTCGGTGATCGGGACCGCCAGCACCGGCATTTCTGTGACAGCTTCGCCTCTGGGATCCAGACCTGTACTTTTGGGACACTTGCACCTAGCAGGGCGTCCAGCTTCCCGAGAGCCTTCGTCATAGTTTTGAACCCTATCGGCCGTCTCGGTCACTCCCGACATATTGCCTCCGAATGTGGTGCCCAGGGTGATCTTGTAGGTCCTGAGCGCAGGCCTGGGGCGAAGGCGCCCGGCGCCGCGTCAAAATTTCCCCAAGAGCTGCCGCTTTGGATTTCGCACCACACATGGGCTCGGTGATCGGGACCGCCAGCACCGGCATTTCTGTGACAGCTTCGCCTCTGGGATCCAGACCTGTACTTTTGGGACACTTGCACCTAGCAGGGCGTCCAGCTTCCCGAGAGCCTTCGTCATAGTTTTGAACCCTATCGGCCGTCTCGGTCAGTCCCGACATATTGCCTCCGAATGTGGTGCCCAGGGTGAACTTGTAGGTCCTGAGCGCAGGCCTGGGGCGAAGGCGCCCGGCGCCGCGTCAAAATTTCCCCAAGAGCTGCCGCTTGGGATTTCGCACCACACATGGGCTCGGTGATCGGGACCGCCAGCACCGGCATTTTTTTGGGAGCTCGGCCCCTGGTATCCAGACCTGTACTTTTGGGACACTTGCACCTAGAAGGGCGTCCAGCTTCCCGAGAGCCTTCGCCATAGTTTTGAACCCTATCGGTCGTCTCGGTCAGTCCCGAGATATTGCCTCCAAATGTGGTGCCCAGGGTGAACTTGTAGGTCCTGAGTGCAGGCCCGGGGCGAAGGCGCCCGGCGCCGCATCAAAATTTCCCCAAAAGCTGCCGCTTTGGATTTCGCACCACACATGGGCTCGGTGATCGGGACCGCCAGCACCGGCATTTCTGTGATAGCTTCGCCTCTGGGATCCAGACCTATACTTTTGGGACACTCGCACCTAGCAGGGCGTCCAGCTTCCCTAGAGCCTCCACCATAGTTTTGAACCCTATCGGTCGTCTTGGTCAGTCCAGAGATTTTGCCTCCAAATGTGGTGCCCAGGGTGAACTTGTAGGTCCTGAGCGCAGGCCCGGGGCGAAGGCGCCCGGCGCCGCGTCAAAATTTCCCCAAGAGCTGCCACTTGGGATTTCGCACCACACATGGGCTCAGTGATCGGGACCGCCAGCACCGGCATTTCTATGACAGCTTCGCCTCTGGGATCCAGACCTGTACTTTTGGGACACTTGCACCTAGAAGGGCGTCCAGCTTCCCTAGAGCCTTCGTCATAGTTTTGAACCCTATCGGCCGTCTCGGTCACTCCCGACATATTGCCTCCGAATGTGGTGCCCAGGGTGAACTTGTAGGTCCTGAGCGCAGGCCTGGGGCGAAGGCGCCCGGCGCCGCGTCAAAATTTCCCCAAGAGCTGCCGCTTGGGATTTCGCACCACACATGGGGTCGGTGATCGGGACCGCCAGCACCGGCATTTCTGTGACAGCTTCGCCTCTGGTATCCAGACCTGTACTTTTGGGACACTTGCACCTAGCAGGGCGTCCAGCTTCCCGAGAGCCTTCGTCATAGTTTTGACCCGTATCGGCCGTCTCGGTCAGTCCCGACATATTGCCTCCGAATGTGGTGCCCAGGGTGAACTTGTAGGTCCTGAGCGCAGGCCTGGGGCGAAGGCGCCCGGCGCCGCGTCAAAATTTCCCCAAGAGCTGCCGCTTGGGATTTCGCACCACACATGGGCTCGGTGATCGGGACCGCCAGCACCGGCATTTCTGTGACAGGTTCACCTCTGGGATCCAGACCTGTACTTTTGGGACACTTGCACCTAGCAGGGCGTGCAGCTTCCCGAGAGCCTCCGCCATAGTTTTGAACCCTATCGGCCGTCTCGGTCATTCCCGACATATTGCCTCCAAATGTGGTGCCCAGGGTGAACTTGTAGGTCCTGAGCGCAGGCCTGGGGCGAAGGCGCCCGGCGCCGCGTCAAAATTTCCCCAAGAGCTGCCGCTTGGGATTTCGCACCACACATGGGCTCGGTGATCGGGACCGCCAGCACCGGCATTTTTTTGGGAGCTCGGCCCCTGGTATCCAGACCTGTACTTTTGGGACACTTGCACCTAGAAGGGCGTCCAGCTTCCCGAGAGCCTTCGCCATAGTTTTGAACCCTATCGGTCGTCTCGGTCAGTCCCGAGATATTGCCTCCAAATGTGGTGCCCAGGGTGGACTTGTAGGTCCTGAGTGCAGGCCCGGGGCGAAGGCGCCCGACGCTGCATCAAAATTTCCCCAAAAGCTGCCGCTTTGGATTTCGCACCACACATGGGCTCGGTGATCGGGACCGCCAGCACCGGCATTTCTGTGATAGCTTCGCCTCTGGGATCCAGACCTATACTTTTGGGACACTCGCACCTAGCAGGGCGTCCAGCTTCCCTAGAGCCTCCGCCATAGTTTTGAACCCTATCGGTCGTCTTGGTCAGTCTAGAGATTTTGCCTCCAAATGTGGTGCCCAGGGTGAACTTGTAGGTCCTGAGCGCAGGCCCGGGGCGAAGGCGCCCGGCGCCGCGTCAAAATTTCCCCAAGAGCTGCCGCTTGGGATTTCGCACCACACATGGGCTCGGTGATCGGGACCGCCAGCACCGGCATTTCTGTGACAGCTTCGCCTCTGGGATCCAGACCTGTACTTTTGGGACACTTGCACCTAGCAGGGCGTCCAGCTTCCCTAGAGCCTTCGCCATAGTTTTGAACCCTATCGGTCGTCTCGGTCAGTCCAGAGATATTGCCTCCGAATGTGGTGCCCAGGGTGAACTTGTAGGTCCTGAGCGCAGGCCCGGGGCGAAGGCGCCCGGCGCCGCGTCAAAATTTCCCCAAGAGCTGCCGCTTGGGATTTCGCACCACACATGGGCTCGGTGATCGGGACCGCCAGCACCGGCATTTCTGTGACAGCTTCGCCTCTGGTATCCAGACCTGTACTTTTGGGACACTTGCACCTAGCAGGGCGTCCAGCTTCCCTAGAGCCTCCGCCATAGTTTTGAACCCTATCGGTCGTCTTGGTCAGTCCAGAGATTTTTCCTCCAAATGTGGTGCCCAGGGTGAACTTTTAGGTACTGAGCGCAGGCCTGGGGCGAAGGCGCCCGACGCCGCGTCAAAATTTCCCCAAGAGCTGCCGCTTGGGATTTCGCACCACACATGGGCTCGGTGATCGGGACCGCCAGCACCGGCATTTTTTTGGGAGCTCGGCCCCTGGTATCCAGACCTGTACTTTTGGGACACTCGCACCTAGCAGGGCGTCCAGCTTCCCTAGAGCCTCCGCCATAGTTTTGAACCCTATCGGTCGTCTTGGTCAGTCCAGAGATTTTGCCTCCAAATGTGGTGCCCAGGGTGAACTTGTAGGTCCTGAGCGCAGGCCCGGGGCGAAGGCGCCCGGCGCCGCGTCAAAATTTCCCCAAGAGCTGCCGCTTTGGATTTCGCACCACACATGGGCTCGGTGATCGGGACCGCCAGCACCGGCATTTCTGTGATAGCTTCGCCTCTGGGATCCAGACCTATACTTTTGGGACACTCGCACCTAGCAGGGCGTCCAGCTTCCCTAGAGCCTCCGCCATAGTTTTGAACCCTATCGGTCGTCTTGGTCAGTCTAGAGATTTTGCCTCCAAATGTGGTGCCCAGGGTGAACTTGTAGGTCCTGAGCGCAGGCCCGGGGCGAAGGCGCCCGGCGCCGCGTCAAAATTTCCCCAAGAGCTGCCGCTTGGGATTTCGCACCACACATGGGCTCGGTGATCGGGACCGCCAGCACCGGCATTTCTGTGACAGCTTCACCTCTGGGATCCAGACCTGTACTTTTGGGACACTTGCACCTAGCAGGGCGTCCAGCTTCCCTAGAGCCTTCGCCATAGTTTTGAACCCTATCGGTCGTCTCGGTCAGTCCCGAGATATTGCCTCCGAATGTGGTGCCCAGGGTGAACTTGTAGGTCCTGAGCGCAGGCCCGGGGCGAAGGCGCCCGGCGCCGCGTCAAAATTTCCCCAAGAGCTGCCGCTTGGGATTTCGCACCACACATGGGCTCGGTGATCGGGACCGCCAGCACCGGCATTTCTGTGACAGCTTCGCCTCTGGGATCCAGACCTGTACTTTTGGGACACTTGCACCTAGCAGGGCGTCCAGCTTCCCTAGAGCCTCCGCCATAGTTTTGAACCCTATCGGTCGTCTTGGTCAGTCTAGAGATTTTGCCTCCAAATGTGGTGCCCAGTGTGAACTTTTAGGTACTGAGCGCAGGCCTGGGGCGAAGGCGCCCGGCGCCGCGTCAAAATTTCCCCAAGAGCTGCCGCTTGGGATTTCGCACCACACATGGGCTCGGTGATCGGGACCGCCAGCACCGGCATTTCTGTGACAGCTTCGCCTCTGGGATCCAGACCTGTACTTTTGGGACACTTGCACCTAGCAGGGCGTCCAGCTTCCCGAGAGCCTTCGTCATAGTTTTGAACCCTATCGGCCGTCTCGGTCACTCCCGACATATTGCCTCCGAATGTGGTGCCCAGGGTGATCTTGTAGGTCCTGAGCGCAGGCCTGGGGCGAAGGCGCCCGGCGCCGCGTCAAAATTTCCCCAAGAGCTGCCGCTTTGGATTTCGCACCACACATGGGCTCGGTGATCGGGACCGCCAGCACCGGCATTTCTGTGACAGCTTCGCCTCTGGGATCCAGACCTGTACTTTTGGGACACTTGCACCTAGCAGGGCGTCCAGCTTCCCGAGAGCCTTCGTCATAGTTTTGAACCCTATCGGCCGTCTCGGTCAGTCCCGACATATTGCCTCCGAATGTGGTGCCCAGGGTGAACTTGTAGGTCCTGAGCGCAGGCCTGGGGCGAAGGCGCCCGGCGCCGCGTCAAAATTTCCCCAAGAGCTGCCGCTTGGGATTTCGCACCACACATGGGCTCGGTGATCGGGACCGCCAGCACCGGCATTTTTTTGGGAGCTCGGCCCCTGGTATCCAGACCTGTACTTTTGGGACACTTGCACCTAGAAGGGCGTCCAGCTTCCCTAGAGCCTTCGTCATAGTTTTGAACCCTATCGGCCGTCTCGGTCACTCCCGACATATTGCCTCCGAATGTGGTGCCCAGGGTGAACTTGTAGGTCCTGAGCGCAGGCCTGGGGCGAAGGCGCCCGGCGCCGCGTCAAAATTTCCCCAAGAGCTGCCGCTTGGGATTTCGCACCACACATGGGGTCGGTGATCGGGACCGCCAGCACCGGCATTTCTGTGACAGCTTCGCCTCTGGTATCCAGACCTGTACTTTTGGGACACTTGCACCTAGCAGGGCGTCCAGCTTCCCGAGAGCCTTCGTCATAGTTTTGACCCGTATCGGCCGTCTCGGTCAGTCCCGACATATTGCCTCCGAATGTGGTGCCCAGGGTGAACTTGTAGGTCCTGAGCGCAGGCCTGGGGCGAAGGCGCCCGGCGCCGCGTCAAAATTTCCCCAAGAGCTGCCGCTTGGGATTTCGCACCACACATGGGCTCGGTGATCGGGACCGCCAGCACCGGCATTTCTGTGACAGGTTCACCTCTGGGATCCAGACCTGTACTTTTGGGACACTTGCACCTAGCAGGGCGTGCAGCTTCCCGAGAGCCTCCGCCATAGTTTTGAACCCTATCGGCCGTCTCGGTCATTCCCGACATATTGCCTCCAAATGTGGTGCCCAGGGTGAACTTGTAGGTCCTGAGCGCAGGCCTGGGGCGAAGGCGCCCGGCGCCGCGTCAAAATTTCCCCAAGAGCTGCCGCTTGGGATTTCGCACCACACATGGGCTCGGTGATCGGGACCGCCAGCACCGGCATTTTTTTGGGAGCTCGGCCCCTGGTATCCAGACCTGTACTTTTGGGACACTTGCACCTAGAAGGGCGTCCAGCTTCCCGAGAGCCTTCGCCATAGTTTTGAACCCTATCGGTCGTCTCGGTCAGTCCCGAGATATTGCCTCCAAATGTGGTGCCCAGGGTGGACTTGTAGGTCCTGAGTGCAGGCCCGGGGCGAAGGCGCCCGACGCTGCATCAAAATTTCCCCAAAAGCTGCCGCTTTGGATTTCGCACCACACATGGGCTCGGTGATCGGGACCGCCAGCACCGGCATTTCTGTGATAGCTTCGCCTCTGGGATCCAGACCTATACTTTTGGGACACTCGCACCTAGCAGGGCGTCCAGCTTCCCTAGAGCCTCCGCCATAGTTTTGAACCCTATCGGTCGTCTTGGTCAGTCTAGAGATTTTGCCTCCAAATGTGGTGCCCAGGGTGAACTTGTAGGTCCTGAGCGCAGGCCCGGGGCGAAGGCGCCCGGCGCCGCGTCAAAATTTCCCCAAGAGCTGCCGCTTGGGATTTCGCACCACACATGGGCTCGGTGATCGGGACCGCCAGCACCGGCATTTCTGTGACAGCTTCGCCTCTGGGATCCAGACCTGTACTTTTGGGACACTTGCACCTAGCAGGGCGTCCAGCTTCCCTAGAGCCTTCGCCATAGTTTTGAACCCTATCGGTCGTCTCGGTCAGTCCAGAGATATTGCCTCCGAATGTGGTGCCCAGGGTGAACTTGTAGGTCCTGAGCGCAGGCCCGGGGCGAAGGCGCCCGGCGCCGCGTCAAAATTTCCCCAAGAGCTGCCGCTTGGGATTTCGCACCACACATGGGCTCGGTGATCGGGACCGCCAGCACCGGCATTTCTGTGACAGCTTCGCCTCTGGTATCCAGACCTGTACTTTTGGGACACTTGCACCTAGCAGGGCGTCCAGCTTCCCTAGAGCCTCCGCCATAGTTTTGAACCCTATCGGTCGTCTTGGTCAGTCCAGAGATTTTTCCTCCAAATGTGGTGCCCAGGGTGAACTTTTAGGTACTGAGCGCAGGCCTGGGGCGAAGGCGCCCGACGCCGCGTCAAAATTTCCCCAAGAGCTGCCGCTTGGGATTTCGCACCACACATGGGCTCGGTGATCGGGACCGCCAGCACCGGCATTTTTTTGGGAGCTCGGCCCCTGGTATCCAGACCTGTACTTTTGGGACACTCGCACCTAGCAGGGCGTCCAGCTTCCCTAGAGCCTCCGCCATAGTTTTGAACCCTATCGGTCGTCTTGGTCAGTCCAGAGATTTTGCCTCCAAATGTGGTGCCCAGGGTGAACTTGTAGGTCCTGAGCGCAGGCCCGGGGCGAAGGCGCCCGGCGCCGCGTCAAAATTTCCCCAAGAGCTGCCGCTTTGGATTTCGCACCACACATGGGCTCGGTGATCGGGACCGCCAGCACCGGCATTTCTGTGATAGCTTCGCCTCTGGGATCCAGACCTATACTTTTGGGACACTCGCACCTAGCAGGGCGTCCAGCTTCCCTAGAGCCTCCGCCATAGTTTTGAACCCTATCGGTCGTCTTGGTCAGTCTAGAGATTTTGCCTCCAAATGTGGTGCCCAGGGTGAACTTGTAGGTCCTGAGCGCAGGCCCGGGGCGAAGGCGCCCGGCGCCGCGTCAAAATTTCCCCAAGAGCTGCCGCTTGGGATTTCGCACCACACATGGGCTCGGTGATCGGGACCGCCAGCACCGGCATTTCTGTGACAGCTTCACCTCTGGGATCCAGACCTGTACTTTTGGGACACTTGCACCTAGCAGGGCGTCCAGCTTCCCTAGAGCCTTCGCCATAGTTTTGAACCCTATCGGTCGTCTCGGTCAGTCCCGAGATATTGCCTCCGAATGTGGTGCCCAGGGTGAACTTGTAGGTCCTGAGCGCAGGCCCGGGGCGAAGGCGCCCGGCGCCGCGTCAAAATTTCCCCAAGAGCTGCCGCTTGGGATTTCGCACCACACATGGGCTCGGTGATCGGGACCGCCAGCACCGGCATTTCTGTGACAGCTTCGCCTCTGGGATCCAGACCTGTACTTTTGGGACACTTGCACCTAGCAGGGCGTCCAGCTTCCCTAGAGCCTCCGCCATAGTTTTGAACCCTATCGGTCGTCTTGGTCAGTCTAGAGATTTTGCCTCCAAATGTGGTGCCCAGTGTGAACTTTTAGGTACTGAGCGCAGGCCTGGGGCGAAGGCGCCCGGCGCCGCGTCAAAATTTCCCCAAGAGCTGCCGCTTGGGATTTCGCACCACACATGGGCTCGGTGATCGGGACCGCCAGCACCGGCATTTCTGTGACAGCTTCGCCTCTGGGATCCAGACCTGTACTTTTGGGACACTTGCACCTAGCAGGGCGTCCAGCTTCCCGAGAGCCTTCGTCATAGTTTTGAACCCTATCGGCCGTCTCGGTCACTCCCGACATATTGCCTCCGAATGTGGTGCCCAGGGTGATCTTGTAGGTCCTGAGCGCAGGCCTGGGGCGAAGGCGCCCGGCGCCGCGTCAAAATTTCCCCAAGAGCTGCCGCTTTGGATTTCGCACCACACATGGGCTCGGTGATCGGGACCGCCAGCACCGGCATTTCTGTGACAGCTTCGCCTCTGGGATCCAGACCTGTACTTTTGGGACACTTGCACCTAGCAGGGCGTCCAGCTTCCCGAGAGCCTTCGTCATAGTTTTGAACCCTATCGGCCGTCTCGGTCAGTCCCGACATATTGCCTCCGAATGTGGTGCCCAGGGTGAACTTGTAGGTCCTGAGCGCAGGCCTGGGGCGAAGGCGCCCGGCGCCGCGTCAAAATTTCCCCAAGAGCTGCCGCTTGGGATTTCGCACCACACATGGGCTCGGTGATCGGGACCGCCAGCACCGGCATTTTTTTGGGAGCTCGGCCCCTGGTATCCAGACCTGTACTTTTGGGACACTTGCACCTAGAAGGGCGTCCAGCTTCCCTAGAGCCTTCGTCATAGTTTTGAACCCTATCGGCCGTCTCGGTCACTCCCGACATATTGCCTCCGAATGTGGTGCCCAGGGTGAACTTGTAGGTCCTGAGCGCAGGCCTGGGGCGAAGGCGCCCGGCGCCGCGTCAAAATTTCCCCAAGAGCTGCCGCTTGGGATTTCGCACCACACATGGGGTCGGTGATCGGGACCGCCAGCACCGGCATTTCTGTGACAGCTTCGCCTCTGGTATCCAGACCTGTACTTTTGGGACACTTGCACCTAGCAGGGCGTCCAGCTTCCCGAGAGCCTTCGTCATAGTTTTGAACCCTATCGGCCGTCTCGGTCAGTCCCGACATATTGCCTCCGAATGTGGTGCCCAGGGTGAACTTGTAGGTCCTGAGCGCAGGCCTGGGGCGAAGGCGCCCGGCGCCGCGTCAAAATTTCCCCAAGAGCTGCCGCTTGGGATTTCGCACCACACATGGGCTCGGTGATCGGGACCGCCAGCACCGGCATTTCTGTGACAGGTTCACCTCTGGGATCCAGACCTGTACTTTTGGGACACTTGCACCTAGCAGGGCGTGCAGCTTCCCGAGAGCCTTCGTCATAGTTTTGAACCCTATCGGCCGTCTCGGTCATTCCCGACATATTGCCTCCAAATGTGGTGCCCAGGGTGAACTTGTAGGTCCTGAGCGCAGGCCTGGGGCGAAGGCGCCCGGCGCCGCGTCAAAATTTCCCCAAGAGCTGCCGCTTGGGATTTCGCACCACACATGGGCTCGGTGATCGGGACCGCCAGCACCGGCATTTTTTTGGGAGCTCGGCCCCTGGTATCCAGACCTGTACTTTTGGGACACTTGCACCTAGAAGGGCGTCCAGCTTCCCGAGAGCCTTCGCCATAGTTTTGAACCCTATCGGTCGTCTCGGTCAGTCCCGAGATATTGCCTCCAAATGTGGTGCCCAGGGTGAACTTGTAGGTCCTGAGTGCAGGCCCGGGGCGAAGGCGCCCGGCGCCGCATCAAAATTTCCCCAAAAGCTGCCGCTTTGGATTTCGCACCACACATGGGCTCGGTGATCGGGACCGCCAGCACCGGCATTTCTGTGATAGCTTCGCCTCTGGGATCCAGACCTATACTTTTGGGACACTCGCACCTAGCAGGGCGTCCAGCTTCCCTAGAGCCTCCGCCATAGTTTTGAACCCTATCGGTCGTCTTGGTCAGTCTAGAGATTTTGCCTCCAAATGTGGTGCCCAGGGTGAACTTGTAGGTCCTGAGCGCAGGCCCGGGGCGAAGGCGCCCGGCGCCGCGTCAAAATTTCCCCAAGAGCTGCCGCTTGGGATTTCGCACCACACATGGGGTCGGTGATCGGGACCGCCAGCACCGGCATTTCTGTGACAGCTTCGCCTCTGGTATCCAGACCTGTACTTTTGGGACACTTGCACCTAGCAGGGCGTCCAGCTTCCCTAGAGCCTCCGCCATAGTTTTGAACCCTATCGGTCGTCTTGGTCAGTCCAGAGATTTTTCCTCCAAATGTGGTGCCCAGGGTGAACTTGTAGGTCCTGAGCGCAGGCCTGGGGCGAAGGCGCCCGACGCCGCGTCAAAATTTCCCCAAGAGCTGCCGCTTGGGATTTCGCACCACACATGGGCTCGGTGATCGGGACCGCCAGCACCGGCATTTTTTTGGGAGCTCGGCCCCTGGTATCCAGACCTGTACTTTTGGGACACTCGCACCTAGCAGGGCGTCCAGCTTCCCTAGAGCCTCCGCCATAGTTTTGAACCCTATCGGTCGTCTTGGTCAGTCCAGAGATTTTGCCTCCAAATGTGGTGCCCAGGGTGAACTTGTAGGTCCTGAGCGCAGGCCCGGGGCGAAGGCGCCCGGCGCCGCGTCCAAATTTCCCCAAGAGCTGCCGCTTTGGATTTCGCACCACACATGGGCTCGGTGATCGGGACCGCCAGCACCGGCATTTCTGTGATAGCTTCGCCTCTGGGATCCAGACCTATACTTTTGGGACACTCGCACCAAGCAGGGCGTCCAGCTTCCCTAGAGCCTCCGCCATAGTTTTGAACCCTATCGGTCGTCTTGGTCAGTCTAGAGATTTTGCCTCCAAATGTGGTGCCCAGGGTGAACTTGTAGGTCCTGAGCGCAGGCCCGGGGCGAAGGCGCCCGGCGCCGCGTCAAAATTTCCCCAAGAGCTGCCGCTTGGGATTTCGCACCACACATGGGCTCGGTGATCGGGACCGCCAGCACCGGCATTTCTGTGACAGCTTCACCTCTGGGATCCAGACCTGTACTTTTGGGACACTTGCACCTAGCAGGGCGTCCAGCTTCCCTAGAGCCTTCGCCATAGTTTTGAACCCTATCGGTCGTCTCGGTCAGTCCCGAGATATTGCCTCCGAATGTGGTGCCCAGGGTGAACTTGTAGGTCCTGAGCGCAGGCCCGGGGCGAAGGCGCCCGGCGCCGCGTCAAAATTTCCCCAAGAGCTGCCGCTTGGGATTTCGCACCACACATGGGCTCGGTGATCGGGACCGCCAGCACCGGCATTTCTGTGACAGCTTCGCCTCTGGGATCCAGACCTGTACTTTTGGGACACTTGCACCTAGCAGGGCGTCCAGCTTCCCTAGAGCCTCCGCCATAGTTTTGAACCCTATCGGTCGTCTTGGTCAGTCCAGAGATTTTGCCTCCAAATGTGGTGCCCAGTGTGAACTTTTAGGTACTGAGCGCAGGCCTGGGGTGAAGGCGCCCGGCGCCGCGTCAAAATTTCCCCAAGAGCTGCCGCTTGGGATTTCGCACCACACATGGGCTCGGTGATCGGGACCGCCAGCACCGGCATTTCTGTGACAGCTTCGCCTCTGGGATCCAGACCTGTACTTTTGGGACACTTGCACCTAGCAGGGCGTCCAGCTTCCCGAGAGCCTTCGTCATAGTTTTGAACCCTATCGGCCGTCTCGGTCACTCCCGACATATTGCCTCCGAATGTGGTGCCCAGGGTGAACTTGTAGGTCCTGAGCGCAGGCCTGGGGCGAAGGCGCCCGGCGCCGCGTCAAAATTTCCCCAAGAGCTGCCGCTTTGGATTTCGCACCACACATGGGCTCGGTGATCGGGACCGCCAGCACCGGCATTTCTGTGACAGCTTCGCCTCTGGGATCCAGACCTGTACTTTTGGGACACTTGCACCTAGCAGGGCGTCCAGCTTCCCGAGAGCCTTCGTCATAGTTTTGAACCCTATCGGCCGTCTCGGTCAGTCCCGACATATTGCCTCCAAATGTGGTGCCCAGGGTGAACTTGTAGGTCCTGAGCGCAGGCCTGGGGCGAAGGCGCCCGGCGCCGCGTCAAAATTTCCCCAAGAGCTGCCGCTTGGGATTTCGCACCACACATGGGCTCGGTGATCGGGACCGCCAGCACCGGCATTTTTTTGGGAGCTCGGCCCCTGGTATCCAGACCTGTACTTTTGGGACACTTGCACCTAGAAGGGCGTCCAGCTTCCCTAGAGCCTTCGCCATAGTTTTGAACCCTATCGGTCGTCTCGGTCAGTCCCGAGATATTGCCTCCAAATGTGGTGCCCAGGGTGAACTTGTAGGTCCTGAGCGCAGGCCTGGGGCGAAGGCGCCCGACGCCGCGTCAAAATTTCCCCAAGAGCTGCCGCTTGGGATTTCGCACCACACATGGGCTCGGTGATCGGGACCGCCAGCACCGGCATTTTTTTGGGAGCTCGGCCCCTGGTATCCAGACCTGTACTTTTGGGACACTCGCACCTAGCAGGGCGTCCAGCTTCCCTAGAGCCTCCGCCATAGTTTTGAACCCTATCGGTCGTCTTGGTCAGTCCAGAGATTTTGCCTCCAAATGTGGTGCCCAGGGTGAACTTGTAGGTCCTGAGCGCAGGCCCGGGGCGAAGGCGCCCGACGCCGCGTCAAAATTTCCCCAAGAGCTGCCGCTTTGGATTTCGCACCACACATGGGCTCGGTGATCGGGACCGCCAGCACCGGCATTTCTGTGATAGCTTCGCCTCTGGGATCCAGACCTATACTTTTGGGACACTCGCACCTAGCAGGGCGTCCAGCTTCCCTAGAGCCTCCGCCATAGTTTTGAACCCTATCGGTCGTCTTGGTCAGTCTAGAGATTTTGCCTCCAAATGTGGTGCCCAGGGTGAACTTGTAGGTCCTGAGCGCAGGCCCGGGGCGAAGGCGCCCGGCGCCGCGTCAAAATTTCCCCAAGAGCTGCCGCTTGGGATTTCGCACCACACATGGGCTCGGTGATCGGGACCGCCAGCACCGGCATTTCTGTGACAGCTTCACCTCTGGGATCCAGACCTGTACTTTTGGGACACTTGCACCTAGCAGGGCGTCCAGCTTCCCTAGAGCCTTCGCCATAGTTTTGAACCCTATCGGTCGTCTCGGTCAGTCCCGAGATATTGCCTCCGAATGTGGTGCCCAGGGTGAACTTGTAGGTCCTGAGCGCAGGCCCGGGGCGAAGGCGCCCGGCGCCGCGTCAAAATTTCCCCAAGAGCTGCCGCTTGGGATTTCGCACCACACATGGGCTCGGTGATCGGGACCGCCAGCACCGGCATTTCTGTGACAGCTTCGCCTCTGGGATCCAGACCTGTACTTTTGGGACACTTGCACCTAGCAGGGCGTCCAGCTTCCCTAGAGCCTTCGCCATAGTTTTGAACCCTATCGGTCGTCTCGGTCAGTCCCGAGATATTGCCTCCGAATGTGGTGCCCAGGGTGAACTTGTAGGTCCTGAGCGCAGGCCCGGGGCGAAGGCGCCCGGCGCCGCGTCAAAATTTCCCCAAGAGCTGCCGCTTGGGATTTCGCACCACACATGGGCTCGGTGATCGGGACCGCCAGCACCGGCATTTCTGTGACAGCTTCGCCTCTGGGATCCAGACCTGTACTTTTGGGACACTTGCACCTAGCAGGGCGTCCAGTTTCCCTAGAGCCTCCGCCATAGTTTTGAACCCTATCGGTCGTCTTGGTCAGTCCAGAGATTTTGCCTCCAAATGTGGTGCCCAGTGTGAACTTTTAGGTACTGAGCGCAGGCCTGGGGCGAAGGCGCCCGGCGCCGCGTCAAAATTTCCCCAAGAGCTGCCGCTTGGGATTTCGCACCACACATGGGCTCGGTGATCGGGACCGCCAGCACCGGCATTTCTGTGACAGCTTCGCCTCTGGGATCCAGACCTGTACTTTTGGGACACTTGCACCTAGCAGGGCGTCCAGCTTCCCGAGAGCCTTCGTCATAGTTTTGAACCCTATCGGCCGTCTCGGTCACTCCCGACATATTGCCTCCGAATGTGGTGCCCAGGGTGAACTTGTAGGTCCTGAGCGCAGGCCTGGGGCGAAGGCGCCCGGCGCCGCGTCAAAATTTCCCCAAGAGCTGCCGCTTTGGATTTCGCACCACACATGGGCTCGGTGATCGGGACCGCCAGCACCGGCATTTCTGTGACAGCTTCGCCTCTGGGATCCAGACCTGTACTTTTGGGACACTTGCACCTAGCAGGGCGTCCAGCTTCCCGAGAGCCTTCGTCATAGTTTTGAACCCTATCGGCCGTCTTGGTCAGTCCCGACATATTGCCTCCGAATGTGGTGCCCAGGGTGAACTTGTAGGTCCTGAGCGCAGGCCTGGGGCGAAGGCGCCCGGCGCCGCGTCAAAATTTCCCCAAGAGCTGCCGCTTGGGATTTCGCACCACACATGGGCTCGGTGATCGGGACCGCCAGCACCGGCATTTTTTTGGGAGCTCGGCCCCTGGTATCCAGACCTGTACTTTTGGGACACTTGCACCTAGAAGGGCGTCCAGCTTCCCGAGAGCCTTCGCCATAGTTTTGAACCCTATCGGTCGTCTCGGTCAGTCCCGAGATATTGCCTCCAAATGTGGTGCCCAGGGTGAACTTGTAGGTCCTGAGTGCAGGCCCGGGGCGAAGGCGCCCGGCGCCGCATCAAAATTTCCCCAAAAGCTGCCGCTTTGGATTTCGCACCACACATGGGCTCGGTGATCGGGACCACCAGCACCGGCATTTCTGTGATAGCTTCGCCTCTGGGATCCAGACCTATACTTTTGGGACACTCGCACCTAGCAGGGCGTCCAGCTTCCCTAGAGCCTCCACCATAGTTTTGAACCCTATCGGTCGTCTTGGTCAGTCCAGAGATTTTGCCTCCGAATGTGGTGCCCAGGGTGAACTTGTAGGTCCTGAGCGCAGGCCCGGGGCGAAGGCGCCCGGCGCCGCGTCAAAATTTCCCCAAGAGCTGCCGCTTGGGATTTCGCACCACACATGGGCTCGGTGATCGGGACCGCCAGCACCGGCATTTCTGTGACAGCTTCACCTCTGGGATCCAGACCTGTACTTTTGGGACACTTGCACCTAGCAGGGCGTACAGCTTCCCTAGAGCCTTCCCCATAGTTTTGAACCCTATCGGTCGTCTCGGTCAGTCCCGAGATATTGCCTCCGAATGTGGTGCCCAGGGTGAACTTGTAGGTCCTGAGCGCAGGCCCGGGGCGAAGGCGCCCGGCGCCGCGTCAAAATTTCCCCAAGAGCTGCCGCTTGGGATTTCGCACCACACATGGGCTCGGTGATCGGGACCGCCAGCACCGGCATTTCTATGACAGCTTCGCCTCTGGGATCCAGACCTGTACTTTTGGGACACTTGCACCTAGAAGGGCGTCCAGCTTCCCTAGAGCCTTCGTCATAGTTTTGAACCCTATCGGCCGTCTCGGTCACTCCCGACATATTGCCTCCGAATGTGGTGCCCAGGGTGAACTTGTAGGTCCTGAGCGCAGGCCTGGGGCGAAGGCGCCCGGCGCCGCGTCAAAATTTCCCCAAGAGCTGCCGCTTGGGATTTCGCACCACACATGGGGTCGGTGATCGGGACCGCCAGCACCGGCATTTCTGTGACAGCTTCGCCTCTGGTATCCAGACCTGTACTTTTGGGACACTTGCACCTAGCAGGGCGTCCAGCTTCCCGAGAGCCTTCGTCATAGTTTTGAACCCTATCGGCCGTCTCGGTCAGTCCCGACATATTGCCTCCGAATGTGGTGCCCAGGGTGAACTTGTAGGTCCTGAGCGCAGGCCTGGGGCGAAGGCGCCCGGCGCCGCGTCAAAATTTCCCCAAGAGCTGCCGCTTGGGATTTCGCACCACACATGGGCTCGGTGATCGGGACCGCCAGCACCGGCATTTCTGTGACAGGTTCACCTCTGGGATCCAGACCTGTACTTTTGGGACACTTGCACCTAGCAGGGCGTGCAGCTTCCCGAGAGCCTTCGTCATAGTTTTGAACCCTATCGGCCGTCTCGGTCATTCCCGACATATTGCCTCCAAATGTGGTGCCCAGGGTGAACTTGTAGGTCCTGAGCGCAGGCCTGGGGCGAAGGCGCCCGGCGCCGCGTCAAAATTTCCCCAAGAGCTGCCGCTTGGGATTTCGCACCACACATGGGCTCGGTGATCGGGACCGCCAGCACCGGCATTTTTTTGGGAGCTCGGCCCCTGGTATCCAGACCTGTACTTTTGGGACACTTGCACCTAGAAGGGCGTCCAGCTTCCCGAGAGCCTTCGCCATAGTTTTGAACCCTATCGGTCGTCTCGGTCAGTCCCGAGATATTGCCTCCAAATGTGGTGCCCAGGGTGAACTTGTAGGTCCTGAGTGCAGGCCCGGGGCGAAGGCGCCCGGCGCCGCATCAAAATTTCCCCAAAAGCTGCCGCTTTGGATTTCGCACCACACATGGGCTCGGTGATCGGGACCGCCAGCACCGGCATTTCTGTGATAGCTTCGCCTCTGGGATCCAGACCTATACTTTTGGGACACTCGCACCTAGCAGGGCGTCCAGCTTCCCTAGAGCCTCCGCCATAGTTTTGAACCCTATCGGTCGTCTTGGTCAGTCTAGAGATTTTGCCTCCAAATGTGGTGCCCAGGGTGAACTTGTAGGTCCTGAGCGCAGGCCCGGGGCGAAGGCGCCCGGCGCCGCGTCAAAATTTCCCCAAGAGCTGCCGCTTGGGATTTCGCACCACACATGGGCTCGGTGATCGGGACCGCCAGCACCGGCATTTCTGTGACAGCTTCGCCTCTGGGATCCAGACCTGTACTTTTGGGACACTTGCACCTAGCAGGGCGTCCAGCTTCCCTAGAGCCTTCGCCATAGTTTTGAACCCTATCGGTCGTCTCGGTCAGTCCAGAGATATTGCCTCCGAATGTGGTGCCCAGGGTGAACTTGTAGGTCCTGAGCGCAGGCCCGGGGCGAAGGCGCCCGGCGCCGCGTCAAAATTTCCCCAAGAGCTGCCGCTTGGGATTTCGCACCACACATGGGGTCGGTGATCGGGACCGCCAGCACCGGCATTTCTGTGACAGCTTCGCCTCTGGTATCCAGACCTGTACTTTTGGGACACTTGCACCTAGCAGGGCGTCCAGCTTCCCTAGAGCCTCCGCCATAGTTTTGAACCCTATCGGTCGTCTTGGTCAGTCCAGAGATTTTTCCTCCAAATGTGGTGCCCAGGGTGAACTTTTAGGTACTGAGCGCAGGCCTGGGGTGAAGGCGCCCGACGCCGCGTCAAAATTTCCCCAAGAGCTGCCGCTTGGGATTTCGCACCACACATGGGCTCGGTGATCGGGACCGCCAGCACCGGCATTTTTTTGGGAGCTCGGCCCCTGGTATCCAGACCTGTACTTTTGGGACACTCGCACCTAGCAGGGCGTCCAGCTTCCCTAGAGCCTCCGCCATAGTTTTGAACCCTATCGGTCGTCTTGGTCAGTCCAGAGATTTTGCCTCCAAATGTGGTGCCCAGGGTGAACTTGTAGGTCCTGAGCGCAGGCCCGGGGCGAAGGCGCCCGGCGCCGCGTCAAAATTTCCCCAAGAGCTGCCGCTTTGGATTTCGCACCACACATGGGCTCGGTGATCGGGACCGCCAGCACCGGCATTTCTGTGATAGCTTCGCCTCTGGGATCCAGACCTATACTTTTGGGACACTCGCACCTAGCAGGGCGTCCAGCTTCCCTAGAGCCTCCGCCATAGTTTTGAACCCTATCGGTCGTCTTGGTCAGTCTAGAGATTTTGCCTCCAAATGTGGTGCCCAGGGTGAACTTGTAGGTCCTGAGCGCAGGCCCGGGGCGAAGGCGCCCGGCGCCGCGTCAAAATTTCCCCAAGAGCTGCCGCTTGGGATTTCGCACCACACATGGGCTCGGTGATCGGGACCGCCAGCACCGGCATTTCTGTGACAGCTTCGCCTCTGGGATCCAGACCTGTACTTTTGGGACACTTGCACCTAGCAGGGCGTCCAGCTTCCCTAGAGCCTCCGCCATAGTTTTGAACCCTATCGGTCGTCTTGGTCAGTCCAGAGATTTTGCCTCCAAATGTGGTGCCCAGTGTGAACTTTTAGGTACTGAGCGCAGGCCTGGGGCGAAGGCGCCCGGCGCCGCGTCAAAATTTCCCCAAGAGCTGCCGCTTGGGATTTCGCACCACACATGGGCTCGGTGATCGGGACCGCCAGCACCGGCATTTCTGTGACAGCTTCGCCTCTGGGATCCAGACCTGTACTTTTGGGACACTTGCACCTAGCATGGCGTCCAGCTTCCCGAGAGCCTTCGTCATAGTTTTGAACCCTATCGGCCGTCTCGGTCACTCCCGACATATTGCCTCCGAATGTGGTGCCCAGGGTGAACTTGTAGGTCCTGAGCGCAGGCCTGGGGCGAAGGCGCCCGGCGCCGCGTCAAAATTTCCCCAAGAGCTGCCGCTTTGGATTTCGCACCACACATGGGCTCGGTGATCGGGACCGCCAGCACCGGCATTTTTTTGGGAGCTCGGCCCCTGGTATCCAGACCTGTACTTTTGGGACACTTGCACCTAGAAGGGCGTCCAGCTTCCCGAGAGCCTTCGCCATAGTTTTGAACCCTATCGGTCGTCTCGGTCAGTCCCGACATATTGCCTCCAAATGTGGTGCCCAGGGTGAACTTGTAGGTCCTGAGTGCAGGCCCGGGGCGAAGGCGCCCGGCGCCGCATCAAAATTTCCCCAAAAGCTGCCGCTTTGGATTTCGCACCACACATGGGCTCGGTGATCGGGACCGCCAGCACCGGCATTTCTGTGATAGCTTCGCCTCTGGGATCCAGACCTATACTTTTGGGACACTCGCACCTAGCAGGGCGTCCAGCTTCCCTAGAGCCTCCGCCATAGTTTTGAACCCTATCGGTCGTCTTGGTCAGTCTAGAGATTTTGCCTCCAAATGTGGTGCCCAGGGTGAACTTGTAGGTCCTGAGCGCAGGCCCGGGGCGAAGGCGCCCGGCGCCGCGTCAAAATTTCCCCAAGAGCTGCCGCTTGGGATTTCGCACCACACATGGGCTCGGTGATCGGGACCGCCAGCACCGGCATTTCTGTGACAGCTTCGCCTCTGGGATCCAGACCTGTACTTTTGGGACACTTGCACCTAGCAGGGCGTCCAGCTTCCCTAGAGCCTTCGCCATAGTTTTGAACCCTATCGGTCGTCTCGGTCAGTCCAGAGATATTGCCTCCGAATGTGGTGCCCAGGGTGAACTTGTAGGTCCTGAGCGCAGGCCCGGGGCGAAGGCGCCCGGCGCCGCGTCAAAATTTCCCCAAGAGCTGCCGCTTGGGATTTCGCACCACACATGGGCTCGGTGATCGGGACCGCCAGCACCGGCATTTCTGTGACAGCTTCGCCTCTGGTATCCAGACCTGTACTTTTGGGACACTTGCACCTAGCAGGGCGTCCAGCTTCCCTAGAGCCTCCGCCATAGTTTTGAACCCTATCGGTCGTCTTGGTCAGTCCAGAGATTTTTCCTCCAAATGTGGTGCCCAGGGTGAACTTTTAGGTCCTGAGCGCAGGCCTGGGGCGAAGGCGCCCGGCGCCGCGTCAAAATTTCCCCAAGAGCTGCCGCTTGGGATTTCGCACCACACATGGGCTCGGTGATCGGGACCGCCAGCACCGGCATTTCTGTGACAGCTTCGCCTCTGGTATCCAGACCTGTACTTTTGGGACACTTGCACCTAGAAGGGCGTCCAGCTTCCCTAGAGCCTTCGTCATAGTTTTGAACCCTATCGGCCGTCTCGGTCAGTCCCGACATATTGCCTCCGAATGTGGTGCCCAGGGTGAACTTGTAGGTACTGAGCGCAGGCCTGGGGCGAAGGCGCCCGGCGCCGCGTCAAAATTTCCCCAAGAGCTGCCGCTTGGGATTTCGCACCACACATGGGCTCGGTGATCGGGACCGCCAGCACCGGCATTTCTGTGACAGCTTCGCCTCTGGGATCCAGACCTGTACTTTTGGGACACTTGCACCTAGCAGGGCGTCCAGCTTCCCGAGAGCCTTCGTCATAGTTTTGAACCCTATCGGCCGTCTCGGTCAGTCCCGACATATTGCCTCCGAATGTGGTGCCCAGGGTGAACTTGTAGGTCCTGAGCGCAGGCCTGGGGCGAAGGCGCCCGGCGCCGCGTCAAAATTTCCCCAAGAGCTGCCGCTTGGGATTTCGCACCACACATGGGCTCGGTGATCGGGACCGCCAGCACCGGCATTTCTGTGACAGCTTCGCCTCTGGGATCCAGACCTGTACTTTTGGGACACTTGCACCTAGCAGGGCGTGCAGCTTCCCGAGAGCCTTCGTCATAGTTTTGAACCCTATCGGCCGTCTCGGTCAGTCCCGACATATTGCCTCCGAATGTGGTGCCCAGGGTGAACTTGTAGGTCCTGAGCGCAGGCCTGGGGCGAAGGCGCCCGGCGCCGCGTCAAAATTTCCCCAAGAGCTGCCGCTTGGGATTTCGCACCACACATGGGCTCGGTGATCGGGACCGCCAGCACCGGCATTTCTGTGACAGCTTCGCCTCTGGGATCCAGACCTGTACTTTTGGGACACTTGCACCTAGAAGGGCGTCCAGCTTCCCGAGAGCCTTCGCCATAGTTTTGAACCCTATCGGTCGTCTCGGTCAGTCCCGAGATATTGCCTCCAAATGTGGTGCCCAGGGTGAACTTGTAGGTCCTGAGTGCAGGCCCGGGGCGAAGGCGCCCGGCGCCGCATCAAAATTTCCCCAAAAGCTGCCGCTTTGGATTTCGCACCACACATGGGCTCGGTGATCGGGACCGCCAGCACCGGCATTTCTGTGATAGCTTCGCCTCTGGGATCCAGACCTATACTTTTGGGACACTCGCACCTAGCAGGGCGTCCAGCTTCCCTAGAGCCTCCACCATAGTTTTGAACCCTATCGGTCGTCTTGGTCAGTCCAGAGATTTTGCCTCCAAATGTGGTGCCCAGGGTGAACTTGTAGGTCCTGAGCGCAGGCCCGGGGCGAAGGCGCCCGGCGCCGCGTCAAAATTTCCCCAAGAGCTGCCGCTTGGGATTTCGCACCACACATGGGCTCGGTGATCGGGACCGCCAGCACCGGCATTTCTATGACAGCTTCGCCTCTGGGATCCAGACCTGTACTTTTGGGACACTTGCACCTAGAAGGGCGTCCAGCTTCCCTAGAGCCTTCGTCATAGTTTTGAACCCTATCGGCCGTCTCGGTCACTCCCGACATATTGCCTCCGAATGTGGTGCCCAGGGTGAACTTGTAGGTCCTGAGCGCAGGCCTGGGGCAAAGGCGCCCGGCGCCGCGTCAAAATTTCCCCAAGAGCTGCCGCTTGGGATTTCGCACCACACATGGGGTCGGTGATCGGGACCGCCAGCACCGGCATTTCTGTGACAGCTTCGCCTCTGGTATCCAGACCTGTACTTTTGGGACACTTGCACCTAGCAGGGCGTCCAGCTTCCCGAGAGCCTTCGTCATAGTTTTGAACCCTATCGGCCGTCTCGGTCAGTCCCGACATATTGCCTCCGAATGTGGTGCCCAGGGTGAACTTGTAGGTCCTGAGCGCAGGCCTGGGGCGAAGGCGCCCGGCGCCGCGTCAAAATTTCCCAAGAGCTGCCGCTTGGGATTTCGCACCACACATGGGCTCGGTGATCGGGACCGCCAGCACCGGCATTTCTGTGACAGGTTCACCTCTGGGATCCAGACCTGTACTTTTGGGACACTTGCACCTAGCAGGGCGTGCAGCTTCCCGAGAGCCTTCATCATAGTTTTGAACCCTATCGGCCGTCTCGGTCATTCCCGACATATTGCCTCCAAATGTGGTGCCCAGGGTGAACTTGTAGGTCCTGAGCGCAGGCCTGGGGCGAAGGCGCCCGGCGCCGCGTCAAAATTTCCCCAAGAGCTGCCGCTTGGGATTTCGCACCACACATGGGCTCGGTGATCGGGACCGCCAGCACCGGCATTTTTTTGGGAGCTCGGCCCCTGGTATCCAGACCTGTACTTTTGGGACACTTGCACCTAGAAGGGCGTCCAGCTTCCCGAGAGCCTTCGCCATAGTTTTGAACCCTATCGGTCGTCTCGGTCAGTCCCGAGATATTGCCTCCAAATGTGGTGCCCAGGGTGAACTTGTAGGTCCTGAGTGCAGGCCCGGGGCGAAGGCGCCCGGCGCCGCATCAAAATTTCCCCAAAAGCTGCCGCTTTGGATTTCGCACCACACATGGGCTCGGTGATCGGGACCGCCAGCACCGGCATTTCTGTGATAGCTTCGCCTCTGGGATCCAGACCTGTACTTTTGGGACACTCGCACCTAGCAGGGCGTCCAGCTTCCCTAGAGCCTCCGCCATAGTTTTGAACCCTATCGGTCGTCTTGGTCAGTCTAGAGATTTTGCCTCCAAATGTGGTGCCCAGGGTGAACTTGTAGGTCCTGAGCGCAGGCCCGGGGCGAAGGCGCCCGGCGCCGCGTCAAAATTTCCCCAAGAGCTGCCGCTTGGGATTTCACACCACACATGGGCTCGGTGATCGGGACCGCCAGCACCGGCATTTCTGTGACAGCTTCGCCTCTGGGATCCAGACCTGTACTTTTGGGACACTTGCACCTAGCAGGGCGTCCAGCTTCCCTAGAGCCTTCGCCATAGTTTTGAACCCTATCGGTCGTCTCGGTCAGTCCAGAGATATTGCCTCCGAATGTGGTGCCCAGGGTGAACTTGTAGGTCCTGAGCGCAGGCCCGGGGCGAAGGCGCCCGGCGCCGCGTCAAAATTTCCCCAAGAGCTGCCGCTTGGGATTTCGCACCACACATGGGCTCGGTGATCGGGACCGCCAGCACCGGCATTTCTGTGACAGCTTCGCCTCTGGTATCCAGACCTGTACTTTTGGGACACTTGCACCTAGCAGGGCGTCCAGCTTCCCTAGAGCCTCCGCCATAGTTTTGAACCCTATCGGTCGTCTTGGTCAGTCCAGAGATTTTTCCTCCAAATGTGGTGCCCAGGGTGAACTTTTAGGTCCTGAGCGCAGGCCTGGGGCGAAGGCGCCCGACGCCGCGTCAAAATTTCCCCAAGAGCTGCCGCTTGGGATTTCGCACCACACATGGGCTCGGTGATCGGGACCGCCAGCACCGGCATTTTTTTGGGAGCTCGGCCCCTGGTATCCAGACCTGTACTTTTGGGACACTCGCACCTAGCAGGGCGTCCAGCTTCCCTAGAGCCTCCGCCATAGTTTTGAACCCTATCGGTCGTCTTGGTCAGTCCAGAGATTTTGCCTCCAAATGTGGTGCCCAGGGTGAACTTGTAGGTCCTGAGCGCAGGCCCGGGGCGAAGGCGCCCGGCGCCGCGTCAAAATTTCCCCAAGAGCTGCCGCTTTGGATTTCGCACCACACATGGGCTCGGTGATCGGGACCGCCAGCACCGGCATTTCTGTGATAGCTTCGCCTCTGGGATCCAGACCTATACTTTTGGGACACTCGCACCTAGCAGGGCGTCCAGCTTCCCTAGAGCCTCCGCCATAGTTTTGAACCCTATCGGTCGTCTTGGTCAGTCCAGAGATTTTGCCTCCAAATGTGGTGCCCAGGGTGAACTTGTAGGTCCTGAGCGCAGGCCCGGGGCGAAGGCGCCCGGCGCCGCGTCAAAATTTCCCCAAGAGCTGCCGCTTGGGATTTCGCACCACACATGGGCTCGGTGATCGGGACCGCCAGCACCGGCATTTCTGTGACAGCTTCGCCTCTGGGATCCAGACCTGTACTTTTGGGACACTTGCACCTAGCAGGGCGTCCAGCTTCCCTAGAGCCTTCGCCATAGTTTTGAACCCTATCGGTTGTCTCGGTCAGTCCCGAGATATTGCCTCCGAATGTGGTGCCCAGGGTGAACTTGTAGGTCCTGAGCGCAGGCCCGGGGCGAAGGCGCCCGGCGCCGCGTCAAAATTTCCCCAAGAGCTGCCGCTTGGGATTTCGCACCACACATGGGCTCGGTGATCGGGACCGCCAGCACCGGCATTTCTATGACAGCTTCGCCTCTGGGATCCAGACCTGTACTTTTGGGACACTTGCACCTAGAAGGGCGTCCAGCTTCCCTAGAGCCTTCGTCATAGTTTTGAACCCTATCGGCCGTCTCGGTCAGTCCCGACATATTGCCTCCGAATGTGGTGCCCAGGGTGAACTTGTAGGTACTGAGCGCAGGCCTGGGGCGAAGGCGCCCGGCGCCGCGTCAAAATTTCCCCAAGAGCTGCCGCTTGGGATTTCGCACCACACATGGGCTCGGTGATCGGGACCGCCAGCACCGGCATTTCTGTGACAGCTTCGCCTCTGGGATCCAGACCTGTACTTTTGGGACACTTGCACCTAGCAGGGCGTCCAGCTTCCCGAGAGCCTTCGTCATAGTTTTGAACCCTATCGGCCGTCTCGGTCAGTCCCGACATATTGCCTCCGAATGTGGTGCCCAGGGTGAACTTGTAGGTCCTGAGCGCAGGCCTGGGGCGAAGGCGCCCGGCGCCGCGTCAAAATTTCCCCAAGAGCTGCCGCTTGGGATTTCGCACCACACATGGGCTCGGTGATCGGGACCGCCAGCACCGGCATTTCTGTGACAGCTTCGCCTCTGGGATCCAGACCTGTACTTTTGGGACACTTGCACCTAGCAGGGCGTCCAGCTTCCCGAGAGCCTTCGTCATAGTTTTGAACCCTATCGGCCGTCTCGGTCATTCCCGACATATTGCCTCCGAATGTGGTGCCCAGGGTGAACTTGTAGGTCCTGAGCGCAGGCCTGGGGCGAAGGCGCCCGGCGCCGCGTCAAAATTTCCCCAAGAGCTGCCGCTTGGGATTTCGCACCACACATGGGGTCGGTGATCGGGACCGCCAGCACCGGCATTTCTGTGACAGCTTCGCCTCTGGTATCCAGACCTGTACTTTTGGGACACTTGCACCTAGCAGGGCGTCCAGCTTCCCGAGAGCCTTCGTCATAGTTTTGAACCCTATCGGCCGTCTCGGTCAGTCCCGACATATTGCCTCCGAATGTGGTGCCCAGGGTGAACTTGTAGGTCCTGAGCGCAGGCCTGGGGCGAAGGCGCCCGGCGCCGCGTCAAAATTTCCCAAGAGCTGCCGCTTGGGATTTCGCACCACACATGGGCTCGGTGATCGGGACCGCCAGCACCGGCATTTCTGTGACAGGTTCACCTCTGGGATCCAGACCTGTACTTTTGGGACACTTGCACCTAGCAGGGCGTGCAGCTTCCCGAGAGCCTTCATCATAGTTTTGAACCCTATCGGCCGTCTCGGTCATTCCCGACATATTGCCTCCAAATGTGGTGCCCAGGGTGAACTTGTAGGTCCTGAGCGCAGGCCTGGGGCGAAGGCGCCCGGCGCCGCGTCAAAATTTCCCCAAGAGCTGCCGCTTGGGATTTCGCACCACACATGGGCTCGGTGATCGGGACCGCCAGCACCGGCATTTTTTTGGGAGCTCGGCCCCTGGTATCGAGACCTGTACTTTTGGGACACTTGCACCTAGAAGGGCGTCCAGCTTCCCGAGAGCCTTCGCCATAGTTTTGAACCCTATCGGTCGTCTCGGTCAGTCCCGAGATATTGCCTCCAAATGTGGTGCCCAGGGTGAACTTGTAGGTCCTGAGTGCAGGCCCGGGGCGAAGGCGCCCGGCGCCGCATCAAAATTTCCCCAAAAGCTGCCGCTTTGGATTTCGCACCACACATGGGCTCGGTGATCGGGACCGCCAGCACCGGCATTTCTGTGATAGCTTCGCCTCTGGGATCCAGACCTGTACTTTTGGGACACTCGCACCTAGCAGGGCGTCCAGCTTCCCTAGAGCCTCCGCCATAGTTTTGAACCCTATCGGTCGTCTTGGTCAGTCTAGAGATTTTGCCTCCAAATGTGGTGCCCAGGGTGAACTTGTAGGTCCTGAGCGCAGGCCCGGGGCGAAGGCGCCCGGCGCCGCGTCAAAATTTCCCCAAGAGCTGCCGCTTGGGATTTCACACCACACATGGGCTCGGTGATCGGGACCGCCAGCACCGGCATTTCTGTGACAGCTTCGCCTCTGGGATCCAGACCTGTACTTTTGGGACACTTGCACCTAGCAGGGCGTCCAGCTTCCCTAGAGCCTTCGCCATAGTTTTGAACCCTATCGGTCGTCTCGGTCAGTCCAGAGATATTGCCTCCGAATGTGGTGCCCAGGGTGAACTTGTAGGTCCTGAGCGCAGGCCCGGGGCGAAGGCGCCCGGCGCCGCGTCAAAATTTCCCCAAGAGCTGCCGCTTGGGATTTCGCACCACACATGGGCTCGGTGATCGGGACCGCCAGCACCGGCATTTCTGTGACAGCTTCGCCTCTGGTATCCAGACCTGTACTTTTGGGACACTTGCACCTAGCAGGGCGTCCAGCTTCCCTAGAGCCTCCGCCATAGTTTTGAACCCTATCGGTCGTCTTGGTCAGTCCAGAGATTTTTCCTCCAAATGTGGTGCCCAGGGTGAACTTTTAGGTCCTGAGCGCAGGCCTGGGGCGAAGGCGCCCGACGCCGCGTCAAAATTTCCCCAAGAGCTGCCGCTTGGGATTTCGCACCACACATGGGCTCGGTGATCGGGACCGCCAGCACCGGCATTTTTTTGGGAGCTCGGCCCCTGGTATCCAGACCTGTACTTTTGGGACACTCGCACCTAGCAGGGCGTCCAGCTTCCCTAGAGCCTCCGCCATAGTTTTGAACCCTATCGGTCGTCTTGGTCAGTCCAGAGATTTTGCCTCCAAATGTGGTGCCCAGGGTGAACTTGTAGGTCCTGAGCGCAGGCCCGGGGCGAAGGCGCCCGGCGCCGCGTCAAAATTTCCCCAAGAGCTGCCGCTTTGGATTTCGCACCACACATGGGCTCGGTGATCGGGACCGCCAGCACCGGCATTTCTGTGATAGCTTCGCCTCTGGGATCCAGACCTATACTTTTGGGACACTCGCACCTAGCAGGGCGTCCAGCTTCCCTAGAGCCTCCGCCATAGTTTTGAACCCTATCGGTCGTCTTGGTCAGTCCAGAGATTTTGCCTCCAAATGTGGTGCCCAGGGTGAACTTGTAGGTCCTGAGCGCAGGCCCGGGGCGAAGGCGCCCGGCGCCGCGTCAAAATTTCCCCAAGAGCTGCCGCTTGGGATTTCGCACCACACATGGGCTCGGTGATCGGGACCGCCAGCACCGGCATTTCTGTGACAGCTTCGCCTCTGGGATCCAGACCTGTACTTTTGGGACACTTGCACCTAGCAGGGCGTCCAGCTTCCCTAGAGCCTTCGCCATAGTTTTGAACCCTATCGGTTGTCTCGGTCAGTCCCGAGATATTGCCTCCGAATGTGGTGCCCAGGGTGAACTTGTAGGTCCTGAGCGCAGGCCCGGGGCGAAGGCGCCCGGCGCCGCGTCAAAATTTCCCCAAGAGCTGCCGCTTGGGATTTCGCACCACACATGGGCTCGGTGATCGGGACCGCCAGCACCGGCATTTCTATGACAGCTTCGCCTCTGGGATCCAGACCTGTACTTTTGGGACACTTGCACCTAGAAGGGCGTCCAGCTTCCCTAGAGCCTTCGTCATAGTTTTGAACCCTATCGGCCGTCTCGGTCAGTCCCGACATATTGCCTCCGAATGTGGTGCCCAGGGTGAACTTGTAGGTACTGAGCGCAGGCCTGGGGCGAAGGCGCCCGGCGCCGCGTCAAAATTTCCCCAAGAGCTGCCGCTTGGGATTTCGCACCACACATGGGCTCGGTGATCGGGACCGCCAGCACCGGCATTTCTGTGACAGCTTCGCCTCTGGGATCCAGACCTGTACTTTTGGGACACTTGCACCTAGCAGGGCGTCCAGCTTCCCGAGAGCCTTCGTCATAGTTTTGAACCCTATCGGCCGTCTCGGTCAGTCCCGACATATTGCCTCCGAATGTGGTGCCCAGGGTGAACTTGTAGGTCCTGAGCGCAGGCCTGGGGCGAAGGCGCCCGGCGCCGCGTCAAAATTTCCCCAAGAGCTGCCGCTTGGGATTTCGCACCACACATGGGCTCGGTGATCGGGACCGCCAGCACCGGCATTTCTGTGACAGCTTCGCCTCTGGGATCCAGACCTGTACTTTTGGGACACTTGCACCTAGCAGGGCGTCCAGCTTCCCGAGAGCCTTCGTCATAGTTTTGAACCCTATCGGCCGTCTCGGTCATTCCCGACATATTGCCTCCGAATGTGGTGCCCAGGGTGAACTTGTAGGTCCTGAGCGCAGGCCTGGGGCGAAGGCGCCCGGCGCCGCGTCAAAATTTCCCCAAGAGCTGCCGCTTGGGATTTCGCACCACACATGGGCTCGGTGATCGGGACCGCCAGCACCGGCATTTTTTTGGGAGCTCGGCCCCTGGTATCCAGACCTGTACTTTTGGGACACTTGCACCTAGAAGGGCGTCCAGCTTCCCGAGAGCCTTCGCCATAGTTTTGAACCCTATCGGTCGTCTCGGTCAGTCCCGAGATATTGCCTCCAAATGTGGTGCCCAGGGTGAACTTGTAGGTCCTGAGTGCAGGCCCGGGGCGAAGGCGCCCGACGCTGCATCAAAATTTCCCCAAAAGCTGCCGCTTTGGATTTCGCACCACACATGGGCTCGGTGATCGGGACCGCCAGCACCGGCATTTCTGTGATAGCTTCGCCTCTGGGATCCAGACCTATACTTTTGGGACACTCGCACCTAGCAGGGCGTCCAGCTTCCCTAGAGCCTCCGCCATAGTTTTGAACCCTATCGGTCGTCTTGGTCAGTCTAGAGATTTTGCCTCCAAATGTGGTGCCCAGGGTGAACTTGTAGGTCCTGAGCGCAGGCCCGGGGCGAAGGCGCCCGGCGCCGCGTCAAAATTTCCCCAAGAGCTGCCGCTTGGGATTTCGCACCACACATGGGCTCGGTGATCGGGACCGCCAGCACCGGCATTTCTGTGACAGCTTCGCCTCTGGGATCCAGACCTGTACTTTTGGGACACTTGCACCTAGCAGGGCGTCCAGCTTCCCTAGAGCCTTCGCCATAGTTTTGAACCCTATCGGTCGTCTCGGTCAGTCCAGAGATATTGCCTCCGAATGTGGTGCCCAGGGTGAACTTGTAGGTCCTGAGCGCAGGCCCGGGGCGAAGGCGCCCGGCGCCGCGTCAAAATTTCCCCAAGAGCTGCCGCTTGGGATTTCGCACCACACATGGGCTCGGTGATCGGGACCGCCAGCACCGGCATTTCTGTGACAGCTTCGCCTCTGGTATCCAGACCTGTACTTTTGGGACACTTGCACCTAGCAGGGCGTCCAGCTTCCCTAGAGCCTCCGCCATAGTTTTGAACCCTATCGGTCGTCTTGGTCAGTCCAGAGATTTTTCCTCCAAATGTGGTGCCCAGGGTGAACTTTTAGGGACTGAGCGCAGGCCTGGGGCGAAGGCGCCCGACGCCGCGTCAAAATTTCCCCAAGAGCTGCCGCTTGGGATTTCGCACCACACATGGGCTCGGTGATCGGGACCGCCAGCACCGGCATTTTTTTGGGAGCTCGGCCCCTGGTATCCAGACCTGTACTTTTGGGACACTCGCACCTAGCAGGGCGTCCAGCTTCCCTAGAGCCTCCGCCATAGTTTTGAACCCTATCGGTCGTCTTGGTCAGTCTAGAGATTTTGCCTCCAAATGTGGTGCCCAGGGTGAACTTGTAGGTCCTGAGCGCAGGCCCGGGGCGAAGGCGCCCGGCGCCGCGTCAAAATTTCCCCAAGAGCTGCCGCTTTGGATTTCGCACCACACATGGGCTCGGTGATCGGGACCGCCAGCACCGGCATTTCTGTGACAGCTTCGCCTCTGGGATCCAGACCTGTACTTTTGGGACACTTGCACCTAGCAGGGCGTCCAGCTTCCCGAGAGCCTTCGTCATAGTTTTGAACCCTATCGGCCGTCTCGGTCAGTCCCGACATATTGCCTCCGAATGTGGTGCCCAGGGTGAACTTGTAGGTCCTGAGCGCAGGCCTGGGGCGAAGGCGCCCGGCGCCGCGTCAAAATTTCCCCAAGAGCTGCCGCTTGGGATTTCGCACCACACATGGGCTCGGTGATCGGGACCGCCAGCACCGGCATTTTTTTGGGAGCTCGGCCCCTGGTATCCAGACCTGTACTTTTGGGACACTTGCACCTAGAAGGGCGTCCAGCTTCCCGAGAGCCTTCGCCATAGTTTTGAACCCTATCGGTCGTCTCGGTCAGTCCCGAGATATTGCCTCCAAATGTGGTGCCCAGGGTGAACTTGTAGGTCCTGAGTGCAGGCCCGGGGCGAAGGCGCCCGGCGCCGCATCAAAATTTCCCCAAAAGCTGCCGCTTTGGATTTCGCACCACACATGGGCTCGGTGATCGGGACCGCCAGCACCGGCATTTCTGTGATAGCTTCGCCTCTCGGATCCAGACCTATACTTTTGGGACACTCGCACCTAGCAGGGCGTCCAGCTTCCCTAGAGCCTCCACCATAGTTTTGAACCCTATCGGTCGTCTTGGTCAGTCCAGAGATTTTGCCTCCAAATGTGGTGCCCAGGGTGAACTTGTAGGTCCTGAGCGCAGGCCCGGGGCGAAGGCGCCCGGCGCCACGTCAAAATTTCCCCAAGAGCTGCCGCTTGGGATTTCGCACCACACATGGGCTCGGTGATCGGGACCGCCAGCACCGGCATTTCTGTGACAGCTTCACCTCTGGGATCCAGACCTGTACTTTTGGGACACTTGCACCTAGCAGGGCGTACAGCTTCCCTAGAGCCTTCGCCATAGTTTTGAACCCTATCGGTCGTCTCGGTCAGTCCCGAGATATTGCCTCCGAATGTGGTGCCCAGGGTGAACTTGTAGGTCCTGAGCGCAGGCCCGGGGCGAAGGCGCCCGGCGCCGCGTCAAAATTTCCCCAAGAGCTGCCGCTTGGGATTTCGCACCACACATGGGCTCGGTGATCGGGACCGCCAGCACCGGCATTTCTATGACAGCTTCGCCTCTGGGATCCAGACCTGTACTTTTGGGACACTTGCACCTAGAAGGGCGTCCAGCTTCCCTAGAGCCTTCGTCATAGTTTTGAACCCTATCGGCCGTCTCGGTCACTCCCGACATATTGCCTCCGAATGTGGTGCCCAGGGTGAACTTGTAGGTCCTGAGCGCAGGCCTGGGGCAAAGGCGCCCGGCGCCGCGTCAAAATTTCCCCAAGAGCTGCCGCTTGGGATTTCGCACCACACATGGGGTCGGTGATCGGGACCGCCAGCACCGGCATTTCTGTGACAGCTTCGCCTCTGGTATCCAGACCTGTACTTTTGGGACACTTGCACCTAGCAGGGCGTCCAGCTTCCCGAGAGCCTTCGCCATAGTTTTGAACCCTATCGGCCGTCTCGGTCAGTCCCGACATATTGCCTCCGAATGTGGTGCCCAGGGTGAACTTGTAGGTCCTGAGCGCAGGCCTGGGGCGAAGGCGCCCGGCGCCGCGTCAAAATTTCCCCAAGAGCTGCCGCTTGGGATTTCGCACCACACATGGGCTCGGTGATCGGGACCGCCAGCACCGGCATTTCTGTGACAGGTTCACCTCTGGGATCCAGACCTGTACTTTTGGGACACTTGCACCTAGCAGGGCGTGCAGCTTCCCGAGAGCCTTCATCATAGTTTTGAACCCTATCGGCCGTCTCGGTCATTCCCGACATATTGCCTCCAAATGTGGTGCCCAGGGTGAACTTGTAGGTCCTGAGCGCAGGCCTGGGGCGAAGGCGCCCGGCGCCGCGTCAAAATTTCCCCAAGAGCTGCCGCTTGGGATTTCGCACCACACATGGGCTCGGTGATCGGGACCGCCAGCACCGGCATTTTTTTGGGAGCTCGGCCCCTGGTATCCAGACCTGTACTTTTGGGACACTTGCACCTAGAAGGGCGTCCAGCTTCCCGAGAGCCTTCGCCATAGTTTTGAACCCTATCGGTCGTCTCGGTCAGTCCCGAGATATTGCCTCCAAATGTGGTGCCCAGGGTGAACTTGTAGGTCCTGAGTGCAGGCCCGGGGCGAAGGCGCCCGGCGCTGCATCAAAATTTCCCCAAAAGCTGCCGCTTTGGATTTCGCACCACACATGGGCTCGGTGATCGGGACCGCCAGCACCGGCATTTCTGTGATAGCTTCGCCTCTGGGATCCAGACCTATACTTTTGGGACACTCGCACCTAGCAGGGCGTCCAGCTTCCCTAGAGCCTCCGCCATAGTTTTGAACCCTATCGGTCGTCTTGGTCAGTCTAGAGATTTTGCCTCCAAATGTGGTGCCCAGGGTGAACTTGTAGGTCCTGAGCGCAGGCCCGGGGCGAAGGCGCCCGGCGCCGCGTCAAAATTTCCCCAAGAGCTGCCGCTTGGGATTTCGCACCACACATGGGCTCGGTGATCGGGACCGCCAGCACCGGCATTTCTGTGACAGGTTCACCTCTGGGATCCAGACCTGTACTTTTGGGACACTTGCACCTAGCAGGGCGTGCAGCTTCCCGAGAGCCTTCATCATAGTTTTGAACCCTATCGGCCGTCTCGGTCATTCCCGACATATTGCCTCCAAATGTGGTGCCCAGGGTGAACTTGTAGGTCCTGAGCGCAGGCCTGGGGCGAAGGCGCCCGGCGCCGCGTCAAAATTTCCCCAAGAGCTGCCGCTTGGGATTTCGCACCACACATGGGCTCGGTGATCGGGACCGCCAGCACCGGCATTTTTTTGGGAGCTCGGCCCCTGGTATCCAGACCTGTACTTTTGGGACACTTGCACCTAGAAGGGCGTCCAGCTTCCCGAGAGCCTTCGCCATAGTTTTGAACCCTATCGGTCGTCTCGGTCAGTCCCGAGATATTGCCTCCAAATGTGGTGCCCAGGGTGAACTTGTAGGTCCTGAGTGCAGGCCCGGGGCGAAGGCGCCCGGCGCTGCATCAAAATTTCCCCAAAAGCTGCCGCTTTGGATTTCGCACCACACATGGGCTCGGTGATCGGGACCGCCAGCACCGGCATTTCTGTGATAGCTTCGCCTCTGGGATCCAGACCTATACTTTTGGGACACTCGCACCTAGCAGGGCGTCCAGCTTCCCTAGAGCCTCCGCCATAGTTTTGAACCCTATCGGTCGTCTTGGTCAGTCTAGAGATTTTGCCTCCAAATGTGGTGCCCAGGGTGAACTTGTAGGTCCTGAGCGCAGGCCCGGGGCGAAGGCGCCCGGCGCCGCGTCAAAATTTCCCCAAGAGCTGCCGCTTGGGATTTCGCACCACACATGGGCTCGGTGATCGGGACCGCCAGCACCGGCATTTCTGTGACAGCTTCGCCTCTGGGATCCAGACCTGTACTTTTGGGACACTTGCACCTAGCAGGGCGTCCAGCTTCCCTAGAGCCTTCGCCATAGTTTTGAACCCTATCGGTCGTCTCGGTCAGTCCAGAGATATTGCCTCCGAATGTGGTGCCCAGGGTGAACTTGTAGGTCCTGAGCGCAGGCCCGGGGCGAAGGCGCCCGGCGCCGCGTCAAAATTTCCCCAAGAGCTGCCGCTTGGGATTTCGCACCACACATGGGCTCGGTGATCGGGACCGCCAGTACCGGCATTTCTGTGACAGCTTCGCCTCTGGGATCCAGACCTGTACTTTTGGGACACTTGCACCTAGCAGGGCGTCCAGCTTCCCTAGAGCCTTCGCCATAGTTTTGAACCCTATCGGTCGTCTCGGTCAGTCCAGAGATATTGCCTCCGAATGTGGTGCCCAGGGTGAACTTGTAGGTCCTGAGCGCAGGCCTGGGGCGAAGGCGCCCGGCGCCGCGTCAAAATTTCCCCAAGAGCTGCCGCTTGGGATTTCGCACCACACATGGGCTCGGTGATCGGGACCGCCAGCACCGGCATTTCTGTGACAGCTTCGCCTCTGGTATCCAGACCTGTACTTTTGGGACACTTGCACCTAGCAGGGCGTCCAGCTTCCCTAGAGCCTCCGCCATAGTTTTGAACCCTATCGGTCGTCTTGGTCAGTCCAGAGATTTTGCCTCCAAATGTGGTGCCCAGGGTGAACTTTTAGGTACTGAGCGCAGGCCTGGGGCGAAGGCGCCCGACGCCGCGTCAAAATTTCCCCAAGAGCTGCCGCTTGGGATTTCGCACCACACATGGGCTCGGTGATCGGGACCGCCAGCACCGGCATTTTTTTGGGAGCTCGGCCCCTGGTATCCAGACCTGTACTTTTGGGACACTCGCACCTAGCAGGGCGTCCAGCTTCCCTAGAGCCTCCGCCATAGTTTTGAACCCTATCGGTCGTCTTGGTCAGTCCAGAGATTTTGCCTCCAAATGTGGTGGCCAGGGTGAACTTGTAGGTCCTGAGCGCAGGCCCGGGGCGAAGGCGCCCGGCGCCGCGTCAAAATTTCCCCAAGAGCTGCCGCTTTGGATTTCGCACCACACATGGGCTCGGTGATCGGGACCGCCAGCACCGGCATTTCTGTGACAGCTTCGCCTCTGGGATCCAGACCTGTACTTTTGGGACACTCGCACCTAGCAGGGCGTCCAGCTTCCCTAGAGCCTCCACCATAGTTTTGAACCCTATCGGTCGTCTTGGTCAGTCCAGAGATTTTGCCTCCAAATGTGGTGCCCAGGGTGAACTTGTAGGTCCTGAGCGCAGGCCCGGGGCGAAGGCGCCCGGCGCCGCGTCAAAATTTCCCCAAGAGCTGCCGCTTGGGATTTCGCACCACACATGGGCTCGGTGATCGGGACCGCCAGCACCGGCATTTCTGTGACAGCTTCGCCTCTGGGATCCAGACCTGTACTTTTGGGACACTTGCACCTAGCAGGGCGTCCAGCTTCCCTAGAGCCTCCGCCATAGTTTTGAACCCTATCGGTCGTCTTGGTCAGTCCAGAGATTTTGCCTCCAAATGTGGTGCCCAGGGTGAACTTTTAGGTACTGAGCGCAGGCCTGGGGCGAAGGCGCCCGACGCCGCGTCAAAATTTCCCCAAGAGCTGCCGCTTGGGATTTCGCACCACACATGGGCTCGGTGATCGGGACCGCCAGCACCGGCATTTTTTTGGGAGCTCGGCCCCTGGTATCCAGACCTGTACTTTTGGGACACTCGCACCTAGCAGGGCGTCCAGCTTCCCTAGAGCCTCCGCCATAGTTTTGAACCCTATCGGTCGTCTTGGTCAGTCCAGAGATTTTGCCTCCAAATGTGGTGCCCAGGGTGAACTTGTAGGTCCTGAGCGCAGGCCCGGGGCGAAGGCGCCCGGCGCCGCGTCAAAATTTCCCCAAGAGCTGCCGCTTTGGATTTCGCACCACACATGGGCTCGGTGATCGGGACCGCCAGCACCGGCATTTCTGTGACAGCTTCGCCTCTGGGATCCAGACCTGTACTTTTGGGACACTCGCACCTAGCAGGGCGTCCAGCTTCCCTAGAGCCTCCACCATAGTTTTGAACCCTATCGGTCGTCTTGGTCAGTCCAGAGATTTTGCCTCCAAATGTGGTGCCCAGGGTGAACTTGTAGGTCCTGAGCGCAGGCCCGGGGCGAAGGCGCCCGGCGCCGCGTCAAAATTTCCCCAAGAGCTGCCGCTTGGGATTTCGCACCACACATGGGCTCGGTGATCGGGACCGCCAGCACCGGCATTTCTATGACAGCTTCGCCTCTGGGATCCAGACCTGTACTTTTGGGACACTTGCACCTAGCAGGGCGTCCAGCTTCCCGAGAGCCTTCGTCATAGTTTTGAACCCTATCGGCCGTCTCGGTCAGTCCCGAGATATTGCCTCCGAATGTGGTGCCCAGGGTGAACTTGTAGGTCCTGAGCGCAGGCCTGGGGCGAAGGCGCCCGGCGCCGCGTCAAAATTTCCCCAAGAGCTGCCGCTTGGGATTTCGCACCACACATGGGCTCGGTGATCGGGACCGCCAGCACCGGCATTTCTGTGACAGCTTCGCCTCTGGGATCCAGACCTGTACTTTTGGGACACTTGCACCTAGCAGGGCGTCCAGCTTCCCGAGAGCCTTCATCATAGTTTTGAACCCTATCGGCCGTCTCGGTCATTCCCGACATATTGCCTCCAAATGTGGTGCCCAGGGTGAACTTGTAGGTCCTGAGCGCAGGCCTGGGGCGAAGGCGCCCGGCGCCGCGTCAAAATTTCCCCAAGAGCTGCCGCTTGGGATTTCGCACCACACATGGGCTCGGTGATCGGGACCGCCAGCACCGGCATTTTTTTGGGAGCTCGGCCCCTGGTATCCAGACCTGTACTTTTGGGACACTTGCACCTAGAAGGGCGTCCAGCTTCCCGAGAGCCTTCGCCATAGTTTTGAACCCTATCGGTCGTCTCGGTCAGTCCCGAGATATTGCCTCCAAATGTGGTGCCCAGGGTGAACTTGTAGGTCCTGAGTGCAGGCCCGGGGCGAAGGCGCCCGGCGCTGCATCAAAATTTCCCCAAAAGCTGCCGCTTTGGATTTCGCACCACACATGGGCTCGGTGATCGGGGCCGCCAGCACCGGCATTTCTGTGATAGCTTCGCCTCTGGGATCCAGACCTATACTTTTGGGACACTCGCACCTAGCAGGGCGTCCAGCTTCCCTAGAGCCTCCGCCATAGTTTTGAACCCTATCGGTCGTCTTGGTCAGTCTAGAGATTTTGCCTCCAAATGTGGTGCCCAGGGTGAACTTGTAGGTCCTGAGCGCAGGCCCGGGGCGAAGGCGCCCGGCGCCGCGTCAAAATTTCCCCAAGAGCTGCCGCTTGGGATTTCGCACCACACATGGGCTCGGTGATCGGGACCGCCAGCACCGGCATTTCTGTGACAGCTTCGCCTCTGGGATCCAGACCTGTACTTTTGGGACACTTGCACCTAGCAGGGCGTCCAGCTTCCCTAGAGCCTTCGCCATAGTTTTGAACCCTATCGGCCGTCTCGGTCAGTCCCGACATATTGCCTCCGAATGTGGTGCCCAGGGTGAACTTGTAGGTCCTGAGCGCAGGCCTGGGGCGAAGGCGCCCGGCGCCGCGTCAAAATTTCCCCAAGAGCTGCCGCTTGGGATTTCGCACCACACATGGGCTCGGTGATCGGGACCGCCAGCACCGGCATTTCTGTGACAGCTTCGCCTCTGGGATCCAGACCTGTACTTTTGGGACACTCGCACCTAGCAGGGCGTCCAGCTTCCCTATAGCCTCCGCCATAGTTTTGAACCCTATCGGTCGTCTTGGTCAGTCCAGAGATTTTGCCTCCAAATGTGGTGCCCAGGGTGAACTTGTAGGTCCTGAGCGCAGGCCCGGGGCGAAGGCGCCCGGCGCCGCGTCAAAATTTCCCCAAGAGCTGCCGCTTGGGATTTCGCACCACACATGGGCTCGGTGATCGGGACCGCCAGCACCGGCATTTCTGTGACAGCTTCGCCTCTGGGATCCAGACCTGTACTTTTGGGACACTTGCACCTAGAAGGGCGTCCAGCTTCCCGAGAGCCTTCGCCATAGTTTTGAACCCTATCGGTCGTCTCGGTCAGTCCAGAGATATTGCCTCCGAATGTGGTGCCCAGGGTGAACTTGTAGGTCCTGAGCGCAGGCCCGGGGCGAAGGCGCCCGGCGCCGCGTCAAAATTTCCCCAAGAGCTGCCGCTTGGGATTTCGCACCACACATGGGCTCGGTGATCGGGACCGCCAGCACCGGCATTTCTGTGACAGCTTCGCCTCTGGTATCCAGACCTGTACTTTTGGGACACTTGCACCTAGCAGGGCGTCCAGCTTCCCTAGAGCCTCCGCCATAGTTTTGAACCCTATCGGTCGTCTTGGTCAGTCCCGAGATATTGCCTCCAAATGTGGTGCCCAGGGTGAACTTGTAGGTCCTGAGTGCAGGCCCGGGGCGAAGGCGCCCGGCGCTGCATCAAAATTTCCCCAAAAGCTGCCGCTTTGGATTTCGCACCACACATGGGCTCGGTGATCGGGACCGCCAGCACCGGCATTTCTGTGATAGCTTCGCCTCTGGGATCCAGACCTATACTTTTGGGACACTCGCACCTAGCAGGGCGTCCAGCTTCCCTAGAGCCTCCACCATAGTTTTGAACCCTATCGGTCGTCTTGGTCAGTCTAGAGATTTTGCCTCCAAATGTGGTGCCCAGGGTGAACTTGTAGGTCCTGAGTGCAGGCCCGGGGCGAAGGCGCCCGGCGCCGCGTCAAAATTTCCCCAAGAGCTGCCGCTTGGGATTTCGCACCACACATGGGCTCGGTGATCGGGACCGCCAGCACCGGCATTTCTATGACAGCTTCGCCTCTGGGATCCAGACCTGTACTTTTGGGACACTCGCACCTAGCAGGGCGTCCAGCTTCCCTAGAGCCTCCACCATAGTTTTGAACCCTATCGGTCGTCTTGGTCAGTCCAGAGATTTTGCCTCCAAATGTGGTGCCCAGGGTGAACTTGTAGGTCCTGAGCGCAGGCCCGGGGCGAAGGCGCCCGGCGCCGCGTCAAAATTTCCCCAAGAGCTGCCGCTTGGGATTTCGCACCACACATGGGCTCGGTGATCGGGACCGCCAGCACCGGCATTTCTGTGACAGCTTCGCCTCTGGGATCCAGACCTGTACTTTTGGGACACTTGCACCTAGCAGGGCGTCCAGCTTCCCTAGAGCCTTCGCCATAGTTTTGAACCCTATCGGTCGTCTCGGTCAGTCCAGAGATATTGCCTCCGAATGTGGTGCCCAGGGTGAACTTGTAGGTCCTGAGCGCAGGCCCGGGGCGAAGGCGCCCGGCGCCGCGTCAAAATTTCCCCAAGAGCTGCCGCTTGGGATTTCGCACCACACATGGGCTCGGTGATCGGGACCGCCAGTACCGGCATTTCTGTGACAGCTTCGCCTCTGGGATCCAGACCTGTACTTTTGGGACACTTGCACCTAGCAGGGCGTCCAGCTTCCCTAGAGCCTTCGCCATAGTTTTGAACCCTATCGGTCGTCTCGGTCAGTCCAGAGATATTGCCTCCGAATGTGGTGCCCAGGGTGAACTTGTAGGTCCTGAGCGCAGGCCCGGGGCGAAGGCGCCCGGCGCCGCGTCAAAATTTCCCCAAGAGCTGCCGCTTGGGATTTCGCACCACACATGGGCTCGGTGATCGGGACCGCCAGCACCGGCATTTCTGTGACAGCTTCGCCTCTGGTATCCAGACCTGTACTTTTGGGACACTTGCACCTAGCAGGGCGTCCAGCTTCCCTAGAGCCTCCGCCATAGTTTTGAACCCTATCGGTCGTCTTGGTCAGTCCAGAGATTTTGCCTCCAAATGTGGTGCCCAGGGTGAACTTTTAGGTACTGAGCGCAGGCCTGGGGCGAAGGCGCCCGACGCCGCGTCAAAATTTCCCCAAGAGCTGCCGCTTGGGATTTCGCACCACACATGGGCTCGGTGATCGGGACCGCCAGCACCGGCATTTTTTTGGGAGCTCGGCCCCTGGTATCTAGACCTGTACTTTTGGGACACTTGCACCTAGAAGGGCGTCCAGCTTCCCGAGAGCCTTCGCCATAGTTTTGAACCCTATCGGTCGTCTCGGTCAGTCCCGAGATATTGCCTCCAAATGTGGTGCCCAGGGTGAACTTGTAGGTCCTGAGTGCAGGCCCGGGGCGAAGGCGCCCGGCGCTGCATCAAAATTTCCCCAAAAGCTGCCGCTTTGGATTTCGCACCACACATGGGCTCGGTGATCGGGGCCGCCAGCACCGGCATTTCTGTGATAGCTTCGCCTCTGGGATCCAGACCTATACTTTTGGGACACTCGCACCTAGCAGGGCGTCCAGCTTCCCTAGAGCCTCCGCCATAGTTTTGAACCCTATCGGTCGTCTTGGTCAGTCTAGAGATTTTGCCTCCAAATGTGGTGCCCAGGGTGAACTTGTAGGTCCTGAGCGCAGGCCCGGGGCGAAGGCGCCCGGCGCCGCGTCAAAATTTCCCCAAGAGCTGCCGCTTGGGATTTCGCACCACACATGGGCTCGGTGATCGGGACCGCCAGCACCGGCATTTCTGTGACAGCTTCGCCTCTGGGATCCAGACCTGTACTTTTGGGACACTTGCACCTAGCAGGGCGTCCAGCTTCCCTAGAGCCTTCGCCATAGTTTTGAACCCTATCGGCCGTCTCGGTCAGTCCCGACATATTGCCTCCGAATGTGGTGCCCAGGGTGAACTTGTAGGTCCTGAGCGCAGGCCTGGGGCGAAGGCGCCCGGCGCCGCGTCAAAATTTCCCCAAGAGCTGCCGCTTGGGATTTCGCACCACACATGGGCTCGGTGATCGGGACCGCCAGCACCGGCATTTCTGTGACAGCTTCGCCTCTGGGATCCAGACCTGTACTTTTGGGACACTCGCACCTAGCAGGGCGTCCAGCTTCCCTATAGCCTCCGCCATAGTTTTGAACCCTATCGGTCGTCTTGGTCAGTCCAGAGATTTTGCCTCCAAATGTGGTGCCCAGGGTGAACTTGTAGGTCCTGAGCGCAGGCCCGGGGCGAAGGCGCCCGGCGCCGCGTCAAAATTTCCCCAAGAGCTGCCGCTTGGGATTTCGCACCACACATGGGCTCGGTGATCGGGACCGCCAGCACCGGCATTTCTGTGACAGCTTCGCCTCTGGGATCCAGACCTGTACTTTTGGGACACTTGCACCTAGAAGGGCGTCCAGCTTCCCGAGAGCCTTCGCCATAGTTTTGAACCCTATCGGTCGTCTCGGTCAGTCCAGGGATATTGCCTCCGAATGTGGTGCCCAGGGTGAACTTGTAGGTCCTGAGCGCAGGCCCGGGGCGAAGGCGCCCGGCGCCGCGTCAAAATTTCCCCAAGAGCTGCCGCTTGGGATTTCGCACCACACATGGGCTCGGTGATCGGGACCGCCAGCACCGGCATTTCTGTGACAGCTTCGCCTCTGGTATCCAGACCTGTACTTTTGGGACACTTGCACCTAGCAGGGCATCCAGCTTCCCTAGAGCCTCCGCCATAGTTTTGAACCCTATCGGTCGTCTTGGTCAGTCCCGAGATATTGCCTCCAAATGTGGTGCCCAGGGTGAACTTGTAGGTCCTGAGTGCAGGCCCGGGGCGAAGGCGCCCGGCGCTGCATCAAAATTTCCCCAAAAGCTGCCGCTTTGGATTTCGCACCACACATGGGCTCGGTGATCGGGACCGCCAGCACCGGCATTTCTGTGATAGCTTCGCCTCTGGGATCCAGACCTATACTTTTGGGACACTCGCACCTAGCAGGGCGTCCAGCTTCCCTAGAGCCTCCACCATAGTTTTGAACCCTATCGGTCGTCTTGGTCAGTCTAGAGATTTTGCCTCCAAATGTGGTGCCCAGGGTGAACTTGTAGGTCCTGAGCGCAGGCCCGGGGCGAAGGCGCCCGGCGCCGCGTCAAAATTTCCCCAAGAGCTGCCGCTTGGGATTTCGCACCACACATGGGCTCGGTGATCGGGACCGCCAGCACCGGCATTTCTGTGACAGCTTCACCTCTGGGATCCAGACCTGTACTTTTGGGACACTTGCACCTAGCAGGGCGTCCAGCTTCCCTAGAGCCTTCGCAATAGTTTTGAACCCTATCGGTCGTCTCGGTCAGTCCCGAGATATTGCCTCCGAATGTGGTGCCCAGGGTGAACTTGTAGGTCCTGAGCGCAGGCCCGGGGCGAAGGCGCCCGGCGCCGCGTCAAAATTTCCCCAAGAGCTGCCGCTTGGGATTTCGCACCACACATGGGCTCGGTGATCGGGACCGCCAGCACCGGCATTTCTATGACAGCTTCGCCTCTGGTATCCAGACCTGTACTTTTGGGACACTTGCACCTAGAAGGGCGTCCAGCTTCCCTAGAGCCTTCGTCATAGTTTTGAACCCTATCGGCCGTCTCGGTCAGTCCCGACATATTGCCTCCGAATGTGGTGCCCAGGGTGAACTTGTAGGTCCTGAGCGCAGGCCTGGGGCGAAGGCGCCCGGCGCCGCGTCAAAATTTCCCCAAGAGCTGCCGCTTGGGATTTCGCACCACACATGGGCTCGGTGATCGGGACCGCCAGCACCGGCATTTCTCTGACAGCTTGGCCTCTGGGATCCAGACCTGTACTTTTGGGACACTTGCACCTAGCAGGGCGTCCAGCTTCCCGAGAGCCTTCGTCATAGTTTTGAACCCTATCGGCCGTCTCGGTCAGTCCCGACATATTGCCTCCGAATGTGGTGCCCAGGGTGAACTTGTAGGTCCTGAGTGCAGGCCTGGGGCGAAGGTGCCCGACGCCGCGTCAAAATTTCCCCAAGAGCTGCCGCTTGGGATTTCGCACCACACATGGGCTCGGTGATCGAGACCGCCAGCACCGGCATTTCTGTGACAGCTTCGCCCCTGGATCCAGACCTGTACTTTTGGGACACTTGCACCTAGCAGGGCGTCCAGCTTCCCGAGAGCCTTCGTCATAGTTTTGAACCCTATCGGCCGTCTCGGTCAGTCCCGACATATTGTCTCCGAATGTGGTGCCCAGGGTGAACTTGTAGGTCCTGAGCGCAGGCCTGGGGCGAAGGCGCCCGGTGCCGCGTCAAAATTTCCCCAAGAGCTGCCGCTTGGGATTTCGCACCACACATGGGCTCGGTGATCGGGACCGCCAGCACCGGCATTTCTGTGATAGCTTCGCCCCTGGATCCAGACCTGTACTTTTGGGACACTTGCACCTAGCAGGGCGTCCAGCTTCCCGAGAGCCTTCGTCATAGTTTTGAACCCTATCGGCCGTCTCGGTCAGTCCCGACATATTGCCTCCGAATGTGGTGCCCAGGGTGAACTTGTAGGTCCTGAGCGCAGGCCTGGGGCGAAGGCGCCCGGCGCCGCGTCAAAATTTCCCCAAGAGCTGCCGCTTGGGATTTCGCACCACACATGGACTCGGTGATCGGGACCGCCAGCACCGGCATTTCTGTGACAGCTTCGCCTCTGGGATCCAGACCTGTACTTTTGGGACACTCGCACCTAGCAGGGTGTGCAGCTTCCCGAGAGCCTTCATCATAGTTTTGAACCCTATCGGTCGTCTCGGTCATTCCCGACATATTGCCTCCAAATGTGGTGCCCAGGGTGAACTTGTAGGTCCTGAGCGCAGGCCTGGGGCGAAGGCGCCCGGCGCCGCGTCAAAATTTCCCCAAGAGCTGCCGCTTGGGATTTCGCACCACACATGGGCTCGGTGATCGGGACCGCCAGCACCGGCATTTCTGTGACAGCTTCGCCTCTCGGATCCAGACCTGTACTTTTGGGACACTCGCACCTAGCAGGGCGTCCAGCTTCCCTAGAGCCTCCGCCATAGTTTTGAACCCTATCGGTCGTCTTGGTCAGTCCAGAGATTTTGCCTCCAAATGTGGTGCCCAGGGTGAACTTTTAGGTACTGAGCGCAGGCCTGGGGCGAAGGCGCCCGGCGCCGCGTCAAAATTTCCCCAAGAGCTGCCGCTTGGGATTTCGCACCACACATGGGCTCGGTGATCGGGACCGCCAGCACCGGCATTTTTTTGAGAGCTCGGCCCCTGGTATTCAGACCTGTACATTTGGGACACTTGCACCTAGAAGGGCGTCCAGCTTCCCGAGAGCCTTCGTCATAGTTTTGAACCCTATCGGCCGTCTCGGTCAGTCCCGACATATTGCCTCCGAATGTGGTGCCCAGGGTGAACTTGTAGGTCCTGAGCGCAGGCCTGGGGCGAAGGCGCCCGGCGCCGCGTCAAAATTTCCCCAAGAGCTGCCGCTTGGGATTTCGCACCACACATGGGCTCGGTGATCGGGACCGCCAGCACCGGCATTTCTGTGACAGCTTCGCCCCTGGATCCAGACCTGTACTTTTGGGACACTTGCACCTAGCAGGGCGTCCAGCTTCCCGAGAGCCTTCGTCATAGTTTTGAACCCTATCGGCCGTCTCGGTCAGTCCCGACATATTGCCTCCGAATGTGGTGCCCAGGGTGAACTTGTAGGTCCTGAGCGCAGGCCTGGGGCGAAGGCGCCCGGCGCCGCGTCAAAATTTCCCCAAGAGCTGCCGCTTGGGATTTCGCACCACACATGGGCTCGGTGATCGGGACCGCCAGCACCGGCATTTCTGTGACAGCTTCGCCTCTGGGATCCAGACCTGTACTTTTGGGACACTCGCACCTAGCAGGGCGTCCAGCTTCCCTAGAGCCTCCGCCATAGTTTTGAACCCTATCGGTCGTCTTGGTCAGTCCAGAGATTTTGCCTCCAAATGTGGTGCCCAGGGTGAACTTGTAGGTCCTGAGCGCAGGCCCGGGGCGAAGGCGCCCGGCGCCGCGTCAAAATTTCCCCAAGAGCTGCCGCTTGGGATTTCGCACCACACATGGGCTCGGTGATCGGGACCGCCAGCACCGGCATTTCTGTGACAGCTTCGCCTCTGGGATCCAGACCTGTACTTTTGGGACACTTGCACCTAGAAGGGCGTCCAGCTTCCCGAGAGCCTTCGCCATAGTTTTGAACCCTATCGGTCGTCTCGGTCAGTCCAGAGATATTGCCTCCGAATGTGGTGCCCAGGGTGAACTTGTAGGTCCTGAGCGCAGGCCCGGGGCGAAGGCGCCCGGCGCCGCGTCAAAATTTCCCCAAGAGCTGCCGCTTGGGATTTCGCACCACACATGGGCTCGGTGATCGGGACCGCCAGCACCGGCATTTCTGTGACAGCTTCGCCTCTGGTATCCAGACCTGTACTTTTGGGACACTTGCACCTAGCAGGGCGTCCAGCTTCCCTAGAGCCTCCGCCATAGTTTTGAACCCTATCGGTCGTCTTGGTCAGTCCAGAGATTTTGCCTCCAAATGTGGTGCCCAGGGTGAACTTGTAGGTCCTGAGTGCAGGCCCGGGGCGAAGGCGCCCGGCGCTGCATCAAAATTTCCCCAAAAGCTGCCGCTTTGGATTTCGCACCACACATGGGCTCGGTGATCGGGACCGCCAGCACCGGCATTTCTGTGATAGCTTCGCCTCTGGGATCCAGACCTATACTTTTGGGACACTCGCACCTAGCAGGGCGTCCAGCTTCCCTAGAGCCTCCACCATAGTTTTGAACCCTATCGGTCGTCTTGGTCAGTCTAGAGATTTTGCCTCCAAATGTGGTGCCCAGGGTGAACTTGTAGGTCCTGAGCGCAGGCCCGGGGCGAAGGCGCCCGGCGCCGCGTCAAAATTTCCCCAAGAGCTGCCGCTTGGGATTTCGCACCACACATGGGCTCGGTGATCGGGACCGCCAGCACCGGCATTTCTGTGACAGCTTCACCTCTGGGATCCAGACCTGTACTTTTGGGACACTTGCACCTAGCAGGGCGTCCAGCTTCCCTAGAGCCTTCGCCATAGTTTTGAACCCTATCGGTCGTCTCGGTCAGTCCCGAGATATTGCCTCCGAATGTGGTGCCCAGGGTGAACTTGTAGGTCCTGAGCGCAGGCCCGGGGCGAAGGCGCCCGGCGCCGCGTCAAAATTTCCCCAAGAGCTGCCGCTTGGGATTTCGCACCACACATGGGCTCGGTGATCGGGACCGCCAGCACCGGCATTTCTGTGACAGCTTCGCCTCTGGGATCCAGACCTGTACTTTTGGGACACTTGCACCTAGCAGGGCGTCCAGCTTCCCTAGAGCCTTCGCCATAGTTTTGAACCCTATCGGTCGTCTCGGTCAGTCCAGAGATATTGCCTCCGAATGTGGTGCCCAGGGTGAACTTGTAGGTCCTGAGCGCAGGCCCGGGGCGAAGGCGCCCGGCGCCGCGTCAAAATTTCCCCAAGAGCTGCCGCTTGGGATTTCGCACCACACATGGGCTCGGTGATCGGGACCGCCAGTACCGGCATTTCTGTGACAGCTTCGCCTCTGGGATCCAGACCTGTACTTTTGGGACACTTGCACCTAGCAGGGCGTCCAGCTTCCCTAGAGCCTTCGCCATAGTTTTGAACCCTATCGGTCGTCTCGGTCAGTCCAGAGATATTGCCTCCGAATGTGGTGCCCAGGGTGAACTTGTAGGTCCTGAGCGCAGGCCCGGGGCGAAGGCGCCCGGCGCCGCGTCAAAATTTCCCCAAGAGCTGCCGCTTGGGATTTCGCACCACACATGGGCTCGGTGATCGGGACCGCCAGCACCGGCATTTCTGTGACAGCTTCGCCTCTGGGATCCAGACCTGTACTTTTGGGACACTTGCACCTAGAAGGGCGTCCAGCTTCCCGAGAGCCTTCGCCATAGTTTTGAACCCTATCGGTCGTCTCGGTCAGTCCAGAGATATTGCCTCCGAATGTGGTGCCCAGGGTGAACTTGTAGGTCCTGAGCGCAGGCCCGGGGCGAAGGCGCCCGGCGCCGCGTCAAAATTTCCCCAAGAGCTGCCGCTTGGGATTTCGCACCACACATGGGCTCGGTGATCGGGACCGCCAGCACCGGCATTTCTGTGACAGCTTCGCCTCTGGTATCCAGACCTGTACTTTTGGGACACTTGCACCTAGCAGGGCGTCCAGCTTCCCTAGAGCCTCCGCCATAGTTTTGAACCCTATCGGTCGTCTTGGTCAGTCCAGAGATTTTGCCTCCAAATGTGGTGCCCAGGGTGAACTTGTAGGTCCTGAGTGCAGGCCCGGGGCGAAGGCGCCCGGCGCTGCATCAAAATTTCCCCAAAAGCTGCCGCTTTGGATTTCGCACCACACATGGGCTCGGTGATCGGGACCGCCAGCACCGGCATTTCTGTGATAGCTTCGCCTCTGGGATCCAGACCTATACTTTTGGGACACTCGCACCTAGCAGGGCGTCCAGCTTCCCTAGAGCCTCCACCATAGTTTTGAACCCTATCGGTCGTCTTGGTCAGTCTAGAGATTTTGCCTCCAAATGTGGTGCCCAGGGTGAACTTGTAGGTCCTGAGCGCAGGCCCGGGGCGAAGGCGCCCGGCGCCGCGTCAAAATTTCCCCAAGAGCTGCCGCTTGGGATTTCGCACCACACATGGGCTCGGTGATCGGGACCGCCAGCACCGGCATTTCTGTGACAGCTTCACCTCTGGGATCCAGACCTGTACTTTTGGGACACTTGCACCTAGCAGGGCGTCCAGCTTCCCTAGAGCCTTCGCCATAGTTTTGAACCCTATCGGTCGTCTCGGTCAGTCCCGAGATATTGCCTCCGAATGTGGTGCCCAGGGTGAACTTGTAGGTCCTGAGCGCAGGCCCGGGGCGAAGGCGCCCGGCGCCGCGTCAAAATTTCCCCAAGAGCTGCCGCTTGGGATTTCGCACCACACATGGGCTCGGTGATCGGGACCGCCAGCACCGGCATTTCTGTGACAGCTTCGCCTCTGGGATCCAGACCTGTACTTTTGGGACACTTGCACCTAGCAGGGCGTCCAGCTTCCCTAGAGCCTTCGCCATAGTTTTGAACCCTATCGGTCGTCTCGGTCAGTCCAGAGATATTGCCTCCGAATGTGGTGCCCAGGGTGAACTTGTAGGTCCTGAGCGCAGGCCCGGGGCGAAGGCGCCCGGCGCCGCGTCAAAATTTCCCCAAGAGCTGCCGCTTGGGATTTCGCACCACACATGGGCTCGGTGATCGGGACCGCCAGTACCGGCATTTCTGTGACAGCTTCGCCTCTGGGATCCAGACCTGTACTTTTGGGACACTTGCACCTAGCAGGGCGTCCAGCTTCCCTAGAGCCTTCGCCATAGTTTTGAACCCTATCGGTCGTCTCGGTCAGTCCAGAGATATTGCCTCCGAATGTGGTGCCCAGGGTGAACTTGTAGGTCCTGAGCGCAGGCCCGGGGCGAAGGCGCCCGGCGCCGCGTCAAAATTTCCCCAAGAGCTGCCGCTTGGGATTTCGCACCACACATGGGCTCGGTGATCGGGACCGCCAGCACCGGCATTTCTGTGACAGCTTCGCCTCTGGTATCCAGACCTGTACTTTTGGGACACTTGCACCTAGCAGGGCGTCCAGCTTCCCTAGAGCCTCCGCCATAGTTTTGAACCCTATCGGTCGTCTTGGTCAGTCCAGAGATTTTGCCTCCAAATGTGGTGCCCAGGGTGAACTTTTAGGTACTGAGCGCAGGCCTGGGGCGAAGGCGCCCGGCGCCGCGTCAAAATTTCCGCAAGAGCTGCCGCTTGGGATTTCGCACCACACATGGGCTCGGTGATCGGGACCGCCAGCACCGGCATTTTTTTGGGAGCTCGGCCCCTGGTATCCAGACCTGTACTTTTGGGACACTCGCACCTAGCAGGGCGTCCAGCTTCCCTAGAGCCTCCGCCATAGTTTTGAACCCTATCGGTCGTCTTGGTCAGTCCAGAGATTTTGCCTCCAAATGTGGTGCCCAGGGTGAACTTGTAGGTCCTGAGCGCAGGCCCGGGGCGAAGGCGCCCGGCGCCGCGTCAAAATTTCCCCAAGAGCTGCCGCTTGGGATTTCGCACCACACATGGGCTCGGTGATCGGGACCGCCAGCACCGGCATTTCTATGACAGCTTCGCCTCTGGGATCCAGACCTGTACTTTTGGGACACTTGCACCTAGCAGGGCGTCCAGCTTCCCGAGAGCCTTCGTCATAGTTTTGAACCCTATCGGCCGTCTCGGTCAGTCCCGAGATATTGCCTCCGAATGTGGTGCCCAGGGTGAACTTGTAGGTCCTGAGCGCAGGCCTGGGGCGTAGGCGCCCGGCGCCGCGTCAAAATTTCCCCAAGAGCTGCCGCTTGGGATTTCGCACCACACATGGGCTCGGTGATCGGGACCGCCAGCACCGGCATTTCTGTGACAGCTTCGCCTCTGGGATCCAGACCTGTACTTTTGGGACACTTGCACCTAGCAGGGCGTGCAGCTTCCCGAGAGCCTTCATCATAGTTTTGAACCCTATCGGCCGTCTCGGTCATTCCCGACATATTGCCTCCAAATGTGGTGCCCAGGGTGAACTTGTAGGTCCTGAGCGCAGGCCTGGGGCGAAGGCGCCCGGCGCCGCGTCAAAATTTCCCCAAGAGCTGCCGCTTGGGATTTCGCACCACACATGGGCTCGGTGATCGGGGCCGCCAGCACCGGCATTTCTGTGATAGCTTCGCCTCTGGGATCCAGACCTATACTTTTGGGACACTCGCACCTAGCAGGGCGTCCAGCTTCCCTAGAGCCTCCGCCATAGTTTTGAACCCTATCGGTCGTCTTGGTCAGTCTAGAGATTTTGCCTCCAAATGTGGTGCCCAGGGTGAACTTGTAGGTCCTGAGCGCAGGCCCGGGGCGAAGGCGCCCGGCGCCGCGTCAAAATTTCCCCAAGAGCTGCCGCTTGGGATTTCGCACCACACATGGGCTCGGTGATCGGGACCGCCAGCACCGGCATTTCTGTGACAGCTTCGCCTCTGGGATCCAGACCTGTACTTTTGGGACACTTGCACCTAGCAGGGCGTCCAGCTTCCCTAGAGCCTTCGCCATAGTTTTGAACCCTATCGGTCGTCTCGGTCAGTCCCGAGATATTGCCTCCGAATGTGGTGCCCAGGGTGAACTTGTAGGTCCTGAGTGCAGGCCCGGGGCGAAGGCGCCCGGCGCCGCGTCAAAATTTCCCCAAGAGCTGCCGCTTGGGATTTCGCACCACACATGGGCTCGGTGATCGGGACCGCCAGCACCGGCATTTCTATGACAGCTTCGCCTCTGGGATCCAGACCTGTACTTTTGGGACACTTGCACCTAGAAGGGCGTCCAGCTTCCCTAGAGCCTTCGTCATAGTTTTGAACCCTATCGGCCGTCTCGGTCAGTCCCGACATATTGCCTCCGAATGTGGTGCCCAGGGTGAACTTGTAGGTCCTGAGCGCAGGCCTGGGGCGAAGGCGCCCGGCGCCGCGTCAAAATTTCCCCAAGAGCTGCCGCTTGGGATTTCGCACCACACATGGGGTCGGTGATCGGGACCGCCAGCACCGGCATTTCTGTGACAGCTTCGCCTCTGGGATCCAGACCTGTACTTTTGGGACACTCGCACCTAGCAGGGCGTCCAGCTTCCCTATAGCCTCCGCCATAGTTTTGAACCCTATCGGTCGTCTTGGTCAGTCCAGAGATTTTGCCTCCAAATGTGGTGCCCAGGGTGAACTTGTAGGTCCTGAGCGCAGGCCCGGGGCGAAGGCGCCCGGCGCCGCGTCAAAATTTCCCCAAGAGCTGCCGCTTGGGATTTCGCACCACACATGGGCTCGGTGATCGGGACCGCCAGCACCGGCATTTCTGTGACAGCTTCGCCTCTGGGATCCAGACCTGTACTTTTGGGACACTTGCACCTAGAAGGGCGTCCAGCTTCCCGAGAGCCTTCGCCATAGTTTTGAACCCTATCGGTCGTCTCGGTCAGTCCAGAGATATTGCCTCCGAATGTGGTGCCCAGGGTGAACTTGTAGGTCCTGAGCGCAGGCCCGGGGCGAAGGCGCCCGGCGCCGCGTCAAAATTTCCCCAAGAGCTGCCGCTTGGGATTTCGCACCACACATGGGCTCGGTGATCGGGACCGCCAGCACCGGCATTTCTGTGACAGCTTCGCCTCTGGTATCCAGACCTGTACTTTTGGGACACTTGCACCTAGCAGGGCATCCAGCTTCCCTAGAGCCTCCGCCATAGTTTTGAACCCTATCGGTCGTCTTGGTCAGTCCAGAGATTTTGCCTCCAAATGTGGTGCCCAGGGTTAACTTGTAGGTCCTGAGTGCAGGCCCGGGGCGAAGGCGCCCGGCGCTGCATCAAAATTTCCCCAAAAGCTGCCGCTTTGGATTTCGCACCACACATGGGCTCGGTGATCGGGACCGCCAGCACCGGCATTTCTGTGATAGCTTCGCCTCTGGGATCCAGACCTATACTTTTGGGACACTCGCACCTAGCAGGGCGTCCAGCTTCCCTAGAGCCTCCACCATAGTTTTGAACCCTATCGGTCGTCTTGGTCAGTCTAGAGATTTTGCCTCCAAATGTGGTGCCCAGGGTGAACTTGTAGGTCCTGAGTGCAGGCCCGGGGCGAAGGCGCCCGGCGCCGCGTCAAAATTTCCCCAAGAGCTGCCGCTTGGGATTTCGCACCACACATGGGCTCGGTGATCGGGACCGCCAGCACCGGCATTTCTATGACAGCTTCGCCTCTGGTATCCAGACCTGTACTTTTGGGACACTTGCACCTAGAAGGGCGTCCAGCTTCCCTAGAGCCTTCGTCATAGTTTTGAACCCTATCGGCCGTCTCGGTCAGTCCCGACATATTGCCTCCGAATGTGGTGCCCAGGGTGAACTTGTAGGTCCTGAGCGCAGGCCTGGGGCGAAGGCGCCCGGCGCCGCGTCAAAATTTCCCCAAGAGCTGCCGCTTGGGATTTCGCACCACACATGGGCTCGGTGATCGGGACCGCCAGCACCGGCATTTCTCTGACAGCTTGGCCTCTGGGATCCAGACCTGTACTTTTGGGACACTTGCACCTAGCAGGGCGTCCAGCTTCCCGAGAGCCTTCGTCATAGTTTTGAACCCTATCGGCCGTCTCGGTCAGTCCCGACATATTGTCTCCGAATGTGGTGCCCAGGGTGAACTTGTAGGTCCTGAGCGCAGGCCTGGGGCGAAGGCGCCCGGCGCCGCGTCAAAATTTCCCCAAGAGCTGCCGCTTGGGATTTCGCACCACACATGGGCTCGGTGATCGGGACCGCCAGCACCGGCATTTCTGTGATAGCTTCGCCCCTGGATCCAGACCTGTACTTTTGGGACACTTGCACCTAGCAGGGCGTCCAGCTTCCCGAGAGCCTTCGTCATAGTTTTGAACCCTATCGGCCGTCTCGGTCAGTCCCGACATATTGCCTCCGAATGTGGTGCCCAGGGTGAACTTGTAGGTCCTGAGCGCAGGCCTGGGGCGAAGGCGCCCGGCGCCGCGTCAAAATTTCCCCAAGAGCTGCCGCTTGGGATTTCGCACCACACATGGACTCGGTGATCGGGACCGCCAGCACCGGCATTTCTGTGACAGCTTCGCCTCTGGGATCCAGACCTGTACTTTTGGGACACTCGCACCTAGCAGGGTGTGCAGCTTCCCGAGAGCCTTCATCATAGTTTTGAACCCTATCGGTCGTCTCGGTCATTCCCGACATATTGCCTCCAAATGTGGTGCCCAGGGTGAACTTGTAGGTCCTGAGCGCAGGCCCGGGGCGAAGGCGCCCGGCGCCGCGTCAAAATTTCCCCAAGAGCTGCCGCTTGGGATTTCGCACCACACATGGGGTCGGTGATCGGGACCGCCAGCACCGGCATTTCTATGACAGCTTCGCCTCTCGGATCCAGACCTGTACTTTTGGGACACTCGCACCTAGCAGGGCGTCCAGCTTCCCTAGAGCCTCCGCCATAGTTTTGAACCCTATCGGTCGTCTTGGTCAGTCCAGAGATTTTGCCTCCAAATGTGGTGCCCAGGGTGAACTTTTAGGTACTGAGCGCAGGCCTGGGGCGAAGGCGCCCGGCGCCGCGTCAAAATTTCCCCAAGAGCTGCCGCTTGGGATTTCGCACCACACATGGGCTCGGTGATCGGGACCGCCAGCACCGGCATTTTTTTGAGAGCTCGGCCCCTGGTATTCAGACCTGTACATTTGGGACACTTGCACCTAGAAGGGCGTCCAGCTTCCCGAGAGCCTTCGCCATAGTTTTGAACCCTATCGGCCGTCTCGGTCAGTCCCGACATATTGCCTCCGAATGTGGTGCCCAGGGTGAACTTGTAGGTCCTGAGCGCAGGCCTGGGGCGAAGGCGCCCGGCGCCGCGTCAAAATTTCCCCAAGAGCTGCCGCTTGGGATTTCGCACCACACATGGGCTCGGTGATCGGGACCGCCAGCACCGGCATTTCTCTGACAGCTTGGCCTCTGGGATCCAGACCTGTACTTTTGGGACACTTGCACCTAGCAGGGCGTCCAGCTTCCCGAGAGCCTTCGTCATAGTTTTGAACCCTATCGGCCGTCTCGGTCAGTCCCGACATATTGCCTCCGAATGTGGTGCCCAGGGTGAACTTGTAGGTCCTGAGTGCAGGCCCGGGGCGAAGGTGCCCGACGCCGCGTCAAAATTTCCCCAAGAGCTGCCGCTTGGGATTTCGCACCACACATGGGCTCGGTGATCGAGACCGCCAGCACCGGCATTTCTGTGACAGCTTCGCCCCTGGATCCAGACCTGTACTTTTGGGACACTTGCACCTAGCAGGGCGTCCAGCTTCCCGAGAGCCTTCGTCATAGTTTTGAACCCTATCGGCCGTCTCGGTCAGTCCCGACATATTGTCTCCGAATGTGGTGCCCAGGGTGAACTTGTAGGTCCTGAGCGCAGGCCTGGGGCGAAGGCGCCCGGCGCCGCGTCAAAATTTCCCCAAGAGCTGCCGCTTGGGATTTCGCACCACACATGGGCTCGGTGATCGGGACCGCCAGCACCGGCATTTCTGTGATAGCTTCGCCCCTGGATCCAGACCTGTACTTTTGGGACACTTGCACCTAGCAGGGCGTCCAGCTTCCCGAGAGCCTTCGTCATAGTTTTGAACCCTATCGGCCGTCTCGGTCAGTCCCGACATATTGCCTCCAAATGTGGTGCCCAGGGTGAACTTGTAGGTCCTGAGCGCAGGACTGGGGCGAAGGCGCCCGGCGCCGCGTCAAAATTTCCCCAAGAGCTGCCGCTTGGGATTTCGCACCACACATGGGGTCGGTGATCGGGACCGCCAGCACCGGCATTTCTGTGACAGCTTCGCCTCTCGGATCCAGACCTGTACTTTTGGGACACTCGCACCTAGCAGGGCGTCCAGCTTCCCTAGAGCCTCCGCCATAGTTTTGAACCCTATCGGTCGTCTTGGTCAGTCCAGAGATTTTGCCTCCAAATGTGGTGCCCAGGGTGAACTTTTAGGTACTGAGCGCAGGCCTGGGGCGAAGGCGCCCGGCGCCGCGTCAAAATTTCCCCAAGAGCTGCCGCTTGGGATTTCGCACCACACATGGGCTCGGTGATCGGGACCGCCAGCACCGGCATTTTTTTGAGAGCTCGGCCCCTGGTATTCAGACCTGTACATTTGGGACACTTGCACCTAGAAGGGCGTCCAGCTTCCCGAGAGCCTTCGCCATAGTTTTGAACCCTATCGGTCGTCTCGGTCAGTCCCGAGATATTGCCTCCGAATGTGGTGCCCAGGGTGAACTTGTAGGTCCTGAGCGCAGGCCCGGGGCGAAGGCGCCCGGCGCCGCGTCAAAATTTCCCCAAGAGCTGCCGCTTTGGATTTCGCACCACACATGGGCTCGGTGATCGGGGCCGCCAGCACCGGCATTTCTATGACAGCTTCGCCTCTGGGATCCAGACCTGTACTTTTGGGACACTTGCACCTAGAAGGGCGTCCAGCTTCCCTAGAGCCTTCGTCATAGTTTTGAACCCTATCGGGCCGTCTCGGTCAGTCCCGACATATTGCCTCCGAATGTGGTGCCCAGGGTGAACTTGTAGGTCCTGAGCGCAGGCCTGGGGCGAAGGCGCCCGGCGCCGCGTCAAAATTTCCCCAAGAGCTGCCGCTTGGGATTTCGCACCACACATGGGGTCGGTGATCGGGACCGCCAGCACCGGCATTTTTTTGGGAGCTCGGCCCCTGGTATCCAGACCTGTACTTTTGGGACACTTGCACCTAGAAGGGCGTCCAGCTTCCCGAGAGCCTTCGCCATAGTTTTGAACCCTATCGGTCGTCTCGGTCAGTCCCGAGATATTGCCTCCAAATGTGGTGCCCAGGGTGAACTTGTAGGTCCTGAGTGCAGGCCCGGGGCGAAGGCGCCCGGCGCTGCATCAAAATTTCCCCAAAAGCTGCCGCTTTGGATTTCGCACCACACATGGGCTCGGTGATCGGGGCCGCCAGCACCGGCATTTCTGTGATAGCTTCGCCTCTGGGATCCAGACCTATACTTTTGGGACACTCGCACCTAGCAGGGCGTCCAGCTTCCCTAGAGCCTCCGCCATAGTTTTGAACCCTATCGGTCGTCTTGGTCAGTCTAGAGATTTTGCCTCCAAATGTGGTGCCCAGGGTGAACTTGTAGGTCCTGAGCGCAGGCCCGGGGCGAAGGCGCCCGGCGCCGCGTCAAAATTTCCCCAAGAGCTGCCGCTTGGGATTTCGCACCACACATGGGCTCGGTGATCGGGACCGCCAGCACCGGCATTTCTGTGACAGCTTCGCTCTGGGATCCAGACCTGTACTTTTGGGACACTTGCACCTAGCAGGGCGTCCAGCTTCCTAGAGCATTCGCCATAGTTTTGAACCCTATCGGTCGTCTCGGTCAGTCCCGAGATATTGCCTCCGAATGTGGTGCCCAGGGTGAACTTGTAGGTCCTGAGCGCAGGCCCGGGGCGAAGGCGCCCGGCGCCGCGTCAAAATTTCCCCAAGAGCTGCCGCTTGGGATTTCGCACCACACATGGGCTCGGTGATCGGGACCGCCAGCACCGGCATTTCTATGACAGCTTCGCCTCTGGGATCCAGACCTGTACTTTTGGGACACTTGCACCTAGAAGGGCGTCCAGCTTCCCTAGAGCCTTCGTCATAGTTTTGAACCCTATCGGCCGTCTCGGTCACTCCCGACATATTGCCTCCGAATGTGGTGCCCAGGGTGAACTTGTAGGTCCTGAGCGCAGGCCTGGGGCGAAGGCGCCCGGCGCCGCGTCAAAATTTCCCCAAGAGCTGCCGCTTGGGATTTCGCACCACACATGGGGTCGGTGATCGGGACCGCCAGCACCGGCATTTCTGTGACAGCTTCGCCTCTGGTATCCAGACCTGTACTTTTGGGACACTTGCACCTAGCAGGGCGTCCAGCTTCCCGAGAGCCTTCGTCATAGTTTTGAACCCTATCGGCCGTCTCGGTCAGTCCCGACATATTGCCTCCGAATGTGGTGCCCAGGGTGAACTTGTAGGTCCTGAGCGCAGGCCCGGGGCGAAGGCGCCCGGCGCCGCGTCAAAATTTCCCCAAGAGCTGCCGCTTGGGATTTCGCACCACACATGGGCTCGGTGATCGGGACCGCCAGCACCGGCATTTCTGTGACAGCTTCGCCTCTGGGATCCAGACCTGTACTTTTGGGACACTTGCACCTAGCAGGGCGTGCAGCTTCCCGAGAGCCTTCATCATAGTTTTGAACCCTATCGGTCGTCTCGGTCAGTCCCGAGATATTGCCTCCGAATGTGGTGCCCAGGGTGAACTTGTAGGTCCTGAGCGCAGGCCCGGGGCGAAGGCGCCCGGCGCCGCGTCAAAATTTCCCCAAGAGCTGCCGCTTGGGATTTCGCACCACACATGGGCTCGGTGATCGGGACCGCCAGCACCGGCATTTCTGTGACAGCTTCGCCTCTGGGATCCAGACCTGTACTTTTGGGACACTTGCACCTAGCAGGGCGTCCAGCTTCCCGAGAGCCTTCGTCATAGTTTTGAACCCTATCGGCCGTCTCGGTCAGTCCCGACATATTGCCTCCGAATGTGGTGCCCAGGGTGAACTTGTAGGTACTGAGCGCAGGCCGGGGCGAAGGCGCCCGGCGCCGCGTCAAAATTTCCCCAAGAGCTGCCGCTTGGGATTTCGCACCACACATGGGCTCGGTGATCGGGACCGCCAGCACCGGCATTTCTGTGACAGCTTCGCCTCTGGGATCCAGACCTGTACTTTTGGGACACTTGCACCTAGCAGGGCGTGCAGCTTCCCGAGAGCCTTCATCATAGTTTTGAACCCTATCGGCCGTCTCGGTCATTCCCGACATATTGCCTCCAAATGTGGTGCCCAGGGTGAACTTGTAGGTCCTGAGCGCAGGCCTGGGGCGAAGGCGCCCGGCGCCGCGTCAAAATTTCCCCAAGAGCTGCCGCTTGGGATTTCGCACCACACATGGGCTCGGTGATCGGGACCGCCAGCACCGGCATTTTTTTGGGAGCTCGGCCCCTGGTATCCAGACCTGTACTTTTGGGACACTTGCACCTAGAAGGGCGTCCAGCTTCCCGAGAGCCTTCGCCATAGTTTTGAACCCTATCGGTCGTCTCGGTCAGTCCCGAGATATTGCCTCCAAATGTGGTGCCCAGGGTGAACTTGTAGGTCCTGAGTGCAGGCCCGGGGCGAAGGCGCCCGGCGCTGCATCAAAATTTCCCCAAAAGCTGCCGCTTTGGATTTCGCACCACACATGGGCTCGGTGATCGGGACCGCCAGCACCGGCATTTCTGTCATAGCTTCGCCTCTGGGATCCAGACCTATACTTTTGGGACACTCGCACCTAGCAGGGCGTCCAGCTTCCCTAGAGCCTCCGCCATAGTTTTGAACCCTATCGGTCGTCTTGGTCAGTCTAGAGATTTTGCCTCCAAATGTGGTGCCCAGGGTGAACTTGTAGGTCCTGAGCGCAGGCCCGGGGCGAAGGCGCCCGGCGCCGCGTCAAAATTTCCCCAAGAGCTGCCGCTTGGGATTTCGCACCACACATGGGCTCGGTGATCGGGACCGCCAGCACCGGCATTTCTGTGACAGCTTCGCCTCTGGGATCCAGACCTGTACTTTTGGGACACTTGCACCTAGCAGGGCGTCCAGCTTCCCTAGAGCCTTCGCCATAGTTTTGAACCCTATCGGTCGTCTCGGTCAGTCCTGAGATATTGCCTCCGAATGTGGTGCCCAGGGTGAACTTGTAGGTCCTGAGCGCAGGCCCGGGGCGAAGGCGCCCGGCGCCGCGTCAAAATTTCCCCAAGAGCTGCCGCTTGGGATTTCGCACCACACATGGGCTCGGTGATCGGGACCGCCAGCACCGGCATTTCTGTGACAGCTTCGCCTCTGGGATCCAGACCTGTACTTTTGGGACACTTGCACCTAGCAGGGCGTGCAGCTTCCCGAGAGCCTTCATCATAGTTTTGAACCCTATCGGCCGTCTCGGTCATTCCCGACATACTGCCTCCAAATGTGGTGCCCAGGGTGAACTTGTAGGTCCTGAGCGCAGGCCTGGGGCGAAGGCGCCCGGCGCCGCGTCAAAATTTCCCCAAGAGCTGCCGCTTGGGATTTCGCACCACACATGGGCTCGGTGATCGGGACCGCCAGCACCGGCATTTTTTTGGGAGCTCGGCCCCTGGTATCCAGACCTGTAGTTTTGGGACACTTGCACCTAGAAGGGCGTCCAGCTTCCCGAGAGCCTTCGCCATAGTTTTGAACCCTATCGGTCGTCTCGGTCAGTCCCGAGATATTGCCTCCAAATGTGGTGCCCAGGGTGAACTTGTAGGTCCTGAGTGCAGGCCCGGGGCGAAGGCGCCCGGCGCTGCATCAAAATTTCCCCAAAAGCTGCCGCTTTGGATTTCGCACCACACATGGGCTCGGTGATCGGGACCGCCAGCACCGGCATTTCTATGACAGCTTCGCCTCTGGGATCCAGACCTATACTTTTGGGACACTCGCACCTAGCAGGGCGTCCAGCTTCCCTAGAGCCTCCACCATAGTTTTGAACCCTATCGGTCGTCTTGGTCAGTCCAGAGATTTTGCCTCCAAATGTGGTGCCCAGGGTGAACTTGTAGGTCCTGAGTGCAGGCCTGGGGCGAAGGCGCCCGGCGCCGCGTCAAAATTTCCCCAAGAGCTGCCGCTTGGGATTTCGCACCACACATGGGCTCGGTGATCGGGACCGCCAGCACCGGCATTTTTTTGGGAGCTCGGCCCCTGGTATCCAGACCTGTACTTTTGGGACACTTGCACCTAGAAGGGCGTCCAGCTTCCCGAGAGCCTTCGCCATAGTTTTGAACCCTATCGGTCGTCTCGGTCAGTCCCGAGATATTGCCTCCAAATGTGGTGCCCAGGGTGAACTTGTAGGTCCTGAGTGCAGGCCCGGGGCGAAGGTGCCCGACGCCGCGTCAAAATTTCCCCAAAAGCTGCCGCTTTGGATTTCGCACCACACATGGGCTCGGTGATCGGGGCCGCCAGCACCGGCATTTCTGTGATAGCTTCGCCTCTGGGATCCAGACCTGTACTTTTGGGACACTTGCACCTAGCAGGGCGTCCAGCTTCCCTAGAGCCTTCGCCATAGTTTTGAACCCTATCGGTCGTCTCGGTCAGTCCCGAGATATTGCCTCCGAATGTGGTGCCCAGGGTGAACTTGTAGGTCCTGAGTGCAGGCCCGGGGCGAAGGCGCCCGGCGCCGCGTCAAAATTTCCCCAAGAGCTGCCGCTTGGGATTTCGCACCACACATGGGCTCGGTGATCGGGACCGCCAGCACCGGCATTTCTATGACAGCTTCGCCTCTGGGATCCAGACCTGTACTTTTGGGACACTTGCACCTAGAAGGGCGTCCAGCTTCCCTAGAGCCTTCGTCATAGTTTTGAACCCTATCGGCCGTCTCGGTCAGTCCCGACATATTGCCTCCGAATGTGGTGCCCAGGGTGAACTTGTAGGTCCTGAGCGCAGGCCTGGGGCGAAGGCGCCCGGCGCCGCGTCAAAATTTCCCCAAGAGCTGCCGCTTGGGATTTCGCACCACACATGGGGTCGGTGATCGGGACCGCCAGCACCGGCATTTTTTTGGGAGCTCGGCCCCTGGTATCCAGACCTGTACTTTTGGGACACTTGCACCTAGAAGGGCGTCCAGCTTCCCGAGAGCCTTCGCCATAGTTTTGAACCCTATCGGTCGTCTCGGTCAGTCCCGAGATATTGCCTCCAAATGTGGTGCCCAGGGTGAACTTGTAGGTCCTGAGTGCAGGCCCGGGGCGAAGGCGCCCGGCGCTGCATCAAAATTTCCCCAAAAGCTGCCGCTTTGGATTTCGCACCACACATGGGCTCGGTGATCGGGGCCGCCAGCACCGGCATTTCTGTGATAGCTTCGCCTCTGGGATCCAGACCTATACTTTTGGGACACTCGCACCTAGCAGGGCGTCCAGCTTCCCTAGAGCCTCCGCCATAGTTTTGAACCCTATCGGTCGTCTTGGTCAGTCTAGAGATTTTGCCTCCAAATGTGGTGCCCAGGGTGAACTTGTAGGTCCTGAGCGCAGGCCCGGGGCGAAGGCGCCCGGCGCCGCGTCAAAATTTCCCCAAGAGCTGCCGCTTGGGATTTCGCACCACACATGGGCTCGGTGATCGGGACCGCCAGCACCGGCATTTCTGTGACAGCTTCGCCTCTGGGATCCAGACCTGTACTTTTGGGACACTTGCACCTAGCAGGGCGTCCAGCTTCCCTAGAGCATTCGCCATAGTTTTGAACCCTATCGGTCGTCTCGGTCAGTCCCGAGATATTGCCTCCGAATGTGGTGCCCAGGGTGAACTTGTAGGTCCTGAGTGCAGGCCCGGGGCGAAGGCGCCCGGCGCCGCGTCAAAATTTCCCCAAAAGCTGCCGCTTTGGATTTCGCACCACACATGGGCTCGGTGATCGGGACCGCCAACACCGGCATTTCTATGACAGCTTCGCCTCTGGGATCCAGACCTATACTTTTGGGACACTCGCACCTAGCAGGGCGTCCAGCTTCCCTAGAGCCTCCACCATAGTTTTGAACCCTATCGGTCGTCTTGGTCAGTCCAGAGATTTTGCCTCCAAATGTGGTGCCCAGGGTGAACTTGTAGGTCCTGAGCGCAGGCCTGGGGCGAAGGCGCCCGGCGCCGCGTCAAAATTTCCCCAAGAGCTGCCGCTTGGGATTTCGCACCACACATGGGCTCGGTGATCGGGACCGCCAGCACCGGCATTTTTTTGGGAGCTCGGCCCCTGGTATCCAGACCTGTACTTTTGGGACACTTGCACCTAGAAGGGCGTCCAGCTTCCCGAGAGCCTTCGCCATAGTTTTGAACCCTATCGGTCGTCTCGGTCAGTCCCGAGATATTGCCTCCAAATGTGGTGCCCAGGGTGAACTTGTAGGTCCTGAGTGCAGGCCCGGGGCGAAGGTGCCCGACGCCGCGTCAAAATTTCCCCAAAAGCTGCCACTTTGGATTTCGCACCACACATGGGCTCGGTGATCGGGGCCGCCAGCACCGGCATTTCTGTGATAGCTTCGCCTCTGGGATCCAGACCTATACTTTTGGGACACTCGCACCTAGCAGGGCGTCCAGCTTCCCTAGAGCCTCCGCCATAGTTTTGAACCCTATCGGTCGTCTTGGTCAGTCTAGAGATTTTGCCTCCAAATGTGGTGCCCAGGGTGAACTTGTAGGTCCTGAGCGCAGGCCCGGGGCGAAGGCGCCCGGCGCCGCGTCAAAATTTCCCCAAGAGCTGCCGCTTGGGATTTCGCACCACACATGGTCTCGGTGATCGGGACCGCCAGCACCGGCATTTCTGTGACAGCTTCGCCTCTGGGATCCAGACCTGTACTTTTGGGACACTTGCACCTAGCAGGGCGTCCAGCTTCCCTAGAGCCTTCGCCATAGTTTTGAACCCTATCGGTCGTCTCGGTCAGTCCCGAGATATTGCCTCCGAATGTGGTGCCCAGGGTGAACTTGTAGGTCCTGAGTGCAGGCCCGGGGCGAAGGCGCCCGGCGCCGCGTCAAAATTTCCCCAAGAGCTGCCGCTTGGGATTTCGCACCACACATGGGCTCGGTGATCGGGACCGCCAGCACCGGCATTTCTATGACAGCTTCGCCTCTGGGATCCAGACCTGTACTTTTGGGACACTTGCACCTAGAAGGGCGTCCAGCTTCCCTAGAGCCTTCGTCATAGTTTTGAACCCTATCGGCCGTCTCGGTCAGTCCCGACATATTGCCTCCGAATGTGGTGCCCAGGGTGAACTTGTAGGTCCTGAGCGCAGGCCTGGGGCGAAGGCGCCCGGCGCCGCGTCAAAATTTCCCCAAGAGCTGCCGCTTGGGATTTCGCACCACACATGGGGTCGGTGATCGGGACCGCCAGCACCGGCATTTTTTTGGGAGCTCGGCCCCTGGTATCCAGACCTGTACTTTTGGGACACTTGCACCTAGAAGGGCGTCCAGCTTCCCGAGAGCCTTCGCCATAGTTTTGAACCCTATCGGTCGTCTCGGTCAGTCCCGAGATATTGCCTCCAAATGTGGTGCCCAGGGTGAACTTGTAGGTCCTGAGTGCAGGCCCGGGGCGAAGGCGCCCGGCGCTGCATCAAAATTTCCCCAAAAGCTGCCGCTTTGGATTTCGCACCACACATGGGCTCGGTGATCGGGGCCGCCAGCACCGGCATTTCTGTGATAGCTTCGCCTCTGGGATCCAGACCTATACTTTTGGGACACTCGCACCTAGCAGGGCGTCCAGCTTCCCTAGAGCCTCCGCCATAGTTTTGAACCCTATCGGTCGTCTTGGTCAGTCTAGAGATTTTGCCTCCAAATGTGGTGCCCAGGGTGAACTTGTAGGTCCTGAGCGCAGGCCCGGGGCGAAGGCGCCCGGCGCCGCGTCAAAATTTCCCCAAGAGCTGCCGCTTGGGATTTCGCACCACACATGGGCTCGGTGATCGGGACCGCCAGCACCGGCATTTCTGTGACAGCTTCGCCTCTGGGATCCAGACCTGTACTTTTGGGACACTTGCACCTAGCAGGGCGTCCAGCTTCCCTAGAGCATTCGCCATAGTTTTGAACCCTATCGGTCGTCTCGGTCAGTCCCGAGATATTGCCTCCGAATGTGGTGCCCAGGGTGAACTTGTAGGTCCTGAGTGCAGGCCCGGGGCGAAGGCGCCCGGCGCCGCGTCAAAATTTCCCCAAGAGCTGCCGCTTGGGATTTCGCACCACACATGGGCTCGGTGATCGGGACCGCCAGCACCCGCATTTCTATGACAGCTTCGCCTCTGGGATCCAGACCTGTACTTTTGGGACACTTGCACCTAGCAGGGCGTCCAGCTTCCCTAGAGCCTTCGTCATAGTTTTGAACCCTATCGGCCGTCTCGGTCAGTCCCGACATATTGCCTCCGAATGTGGTGGCCAGGGTGAACTTGTAGGTCCTGAGCGCAGGCCTGGGGCGAAGGCGCCCGGCGCCGCGTCAAAATTTCCCCAAGAGCTGCCGCTTGGGATTTCGCACCACACATGGGGTCGGTGATCGGGACCGCCAGCACCGGCATTTCTGTGACAGCTTCGCCTCTCGGATCCAGACCTGTACTTTTGGGACACTCGCACCTAGCAGGGCGTCCAGCTTCCCTAGAGCCTCCGCCATAGTTTTGAACCCTATCGGTCGTCTTGGTCAGTCCAGAGATTTTGCCTCCAAATGTGGTGCCCAGGGTGAACTTTTAGGTACTGAGCGCAGGCCTGGGGCGAAGGCGCCCGGCGCCGCGTCAAAATTTCCCCAAGAGCTGCCGCTTGGGATTTCGCACCACACATGGGGTCGGTGATCGGGACCGCCAGCACCGGCATTTCTGTGACAGCTTGGCCTCTGGGATCCAGACCTGTACTTTTGGGACACTTGCACCTAGCAGGGCGTCCAGCTTCCCGAGAGCCTTCGTCATAGTTTTGAACCCTATCGGCCGTCTCGGTCAGTCCCGACATATTGCCTCCGAATGTGGTGCCCAGGGTGAACTTGTAGGTCCTGAGCGCAGGCCCGGGGCGAAGGCGCCCGGCGCCGCGTCAAAATTTCCCCAAGAACTGCCGCTTGGGATTTCGCACCACACATGGGCTCGGTGATCGGGACCGCCAGCACCGGCATTTCTGTGACAGCTTCGCCCCTGGATCCAGACCTGTACTTTTGGGACACTTGCACCTAGCAGGGCGTCCAGCTTCCCGAGAGCCTTCGTCATAGTTTTGAACCCTATCGGCCGTCTCGGTCAGTCCCGACATATTGCCTCCGAATGTGGTGCCCAGGGTGAACTTGTAGGTCCTGAGCGCAGGCCCGGGGCGAAGGCGCCCGGCGCCGCGTCAAAATTTCCCCAAGAGCTGCCGCTTGGGATTTCGCGCCACACATGGGCTCGGTGATCGGGACCGCCAGCACCGGCATTTCTGTGACAGCTTCGCCCCTGGATCCAGACCTGTACTTTTGGGACACTTGCACCTAGCAGGGCGTCCAGCTTCCCGAGAGCCTTCGTCATAGTTTTGAACCCTATCGGCCGTCTCGGTCAGTCCCGACATATTGCCTCCGAATGTGGTGCCCAGGGTGAACTTGTAGGTCCTGAGCGCAGGCCTGGGGCGAAGGCGCCCGGCGCCGCGTCAAAATTTCCCCAAGAGCTGCCGCTTGGGATTTCGCACCACACATGGGCTCGGTGATCGGGACCGCCAGCACCGGCATTTCTGTGACAGCTTCGCCTCTGGGATCCAGACCTGTACTTTTGGGACACTTGCACCTAGCAGGGCGTCCAGCTTCCCTAGAGCCTTCGCCATAGTTTTGAACCCTATCGGTCGTCTTGGTCAGTCTAGAGATTTTGCCTCCAAATGTGGTGCCCAGGGTGAACTTGTAGGTCCTGAGCGCAGGCCCGGGGCGAAGGCGCCCGGCGCCGCGTCAAAATTTCCCCAAGAGCTGCCGCTTTGGATTTCGCACCACACATGGGCTCGGTGATCGGGACCGCCAGCACCAGCATTTCTGTGACAGCTTCGCCTCTGGGATCCAGACCTGTACTTTTGGGACACTTGCACCTAGCAGGGCGTGCAGCTTCCCGAGAGCCTTCGTCATAGTTTTGAACCCTATCGGCCGTCTCGGTCAGTCCCGACATATTGCCTCCGAATGTGGTGCCCAGGGTGAACTTGTAGGTCCTGAGCGCAGGCCCGGGGCGAAGGCGCCCGGCGCCGCGTCAAAATTTCCCCAAGAGCTGCCGCTTGGGATTTCGCACCACACATGGGCTCGGTGATCGGGACCGCCAGCACCGGCATTTCTGTGACAGCTTCACCTCTGGGATCCAGACCTGTACTTTTGGGACACTTGCACCTAGCAGGGCGTCCAGCTTCCCTAGAGCCTTCGCCATAGTTTTGAACCCTATCGGTCGTCTCGGTCAGTCCCGAGATATTGCCTCCGAATGTGGTGCCCAGGGTGAACTTGTAGGTCCTGAGCGCAGGCCCGGGGCGAAGGCGCCCGGCGCCGCGTCAAAATTTCCCCAAGAGCTGCCGCTTGGGATTTCGCACCACACATGGGCTCGGTGATCGGGACCGCCAGCACCGGCATTTCTGTGACAGCTTCGCCTCTGGGATCCAGACCTGTACTTTTGGGACACTTGCACCTAGCAGGGCGTGCAGCTTCCCGAGAGCCTTCATCATAGTTTTGAACCCTATCGGCCGTCTCGGTCATTCCCGACATATTGCCTCCAAATGTGGTGCCCAGGGTGAACTTGTAGGTCCTGAGCGCAGGCCTGGGGCGAAGGCGCCCGGCGCCGCGTCAAAATTTCCCCAAGAGCTGCCGCTTGGGATTTCGCACCACACATGGGCTCGGTGATCGGGACCGCCAGCACCGGCATTTTTTTGGGAGCTCGGCCCCTGGTATCCAGACCTGTACTTTTGGGACACTTGCACCTAGAAGGGCGTCGAGCTTCCCGAGAGCCTTCGCCATAGTTTTGAACCCTATCGGTCGTCTCGGTCAGTCCCGAGATATTGCCTCCAAATGTGGTGCCCAGGGTGAACTTGTAGGTCCTGAGTGCAGGCCCGGGGCGAAGGCGCCCGGCGCTGCATCAAAATTTCCCCAAAAGCTGCCGCTTTGGATTTCGCACCACACATGGGCTCGGTGATCGGGGCCGCCAGCACCGGCATTTCTGTGATAGCTTCGCCTCTGGGATCCAGACCTATACTTTTGGGACACTCGCACCTAGCAGGGCGTCCAGCTTCCCTAGAGCCTCCGCCATAGTTTTGAACCCTATCGGTCGTCTTGGTCAGTCTAGAGATTTTGCCTCCAAATGTGGTGCCCAGGGTGAAGTTGTAGGTCCTGAGCGCAGGCCCGGGGCGAAGGCGCCCGGCGCCGCGTCAAAATTTCCCCAAGAGCTGCCGCTTGGGATTTCGCACCACACATGGGCTCGGTGATCGGGACCGCCAGCACCGGCATTTCTGTGACAGCTTCGCCTCTGGGATCCAGACCTGTACTTTTGGGACACTTGCACCTAGAAGGGCGTCCAGCTTCCCTAGAGCCTTCGTCATAGTTTTGAACCCTATCGGCCGTCTCGGTCAGTCCCGACATATTGCCTCCGAATGTGGTGCCCAGGGTGAACTTGTAGGTCCTGAGCGCAGGCCTGGGGCGAAGGCGCCCGGCGCCGCGTCAAAATTTCCCCAAGAGCTGCCGCTTGGGATTTCGCACCACACATGGGGTCGGTGATCGGGACCGCCAGCACCGGCATTTTTTTGGGAGCTCGGCCCCTGGTATCCAGACCTGTACTTTTGGGACACTTGCACCTAGAAGGGCGTCCAGCTTCCCGAGAGCCTTCGCCATAGTTTTGAACCCTATCGGTCGTCTCGGTCAGTCCCGAGATATTGCCTCCAAATGTGGTGCCCAGGGTGAACTTGTAGGTCCTGAGTGCAGGCCCGGGGCGAAGGCGCCCGGCGCTGCATCAAAATTTCCCCAAAAGCTGCCGCTTTGGATTTCGCACCACACATGGGCTCGGTGATCGGGGCCGCCAGCACCGGCATTTCTGTGATAGCTTCGCCTCTGGGATCCAGACCTATACTTTTGGGACACTCGCACCTAGCAGGGCGTCCAGCTTCCCTAGAGCCTCCGCCATAGTTTTGAACCCTATCGGTCGTCTTGGTCAGTCTAGAGATTTTGCCTCCAAATGTGGTGCCCAGGGTGAACTTGTAGGTCCTGAGCGCAGGCCCGGGGCGAAGGCGCCCGGCGCCGCGTCAAAATTTCCCCAAGAGCTGCCGCTTGGGATTTCGCACCACACATGGGCTCGGTGATCGGGACCGCCAGCACCGGCATTTCTGTGACAGCTTCGCCTCTGGGATCCAGACCTGTACTTTTGGGACACTTGCACCTAGCAGGGCGTCCAGCTTCCCTAGAGCATTCGCCATAGTTTTGAACCCTATCGGTCGTCTCGGTCAGTCCCGAGATATTGCCTCCGAATGTGGTGCCCAGGGTGAACTTGTAGGTCCTGAGTGCAGGCCCGGGGCGAAGGCGCCCGGCGCCGCGTCAAAATTTCCCCAAGAGCTGCCGCTTGGGATTTCGCACCACACATGGGCTCGGTGATCGGGACCGCCAGCACCGGCATTTCTATGACAGCTTCGCCTCTGGGATCCAGACCTGTACTTTTGGGACACTTGCACCTAGAAGGGCGTCCAGCTTCCCTAGAGCCTTCGTCATAGTTTTGAACCCTATCGGCCGTCTCGGTCAGTCCCGACATATTGCCTCCGAATGTGGTGGCCAGGGTGAACTTGTAGGTCCTGAGCGCAGGCCTGGGGCGAAGGCGCCCGGCGCCGCGTCAAAATTTCCCCAAGAGCTGCCGCTTGGGATTTCGCACCACACATGGGGTCGGTGATCGGGACCGCCAGCACCGGCATTTCTGTGACAGCTTCGCCTCTGGGATCCAGACCTGTACTTTTGGGACACTCGCACCTAGCAGGGCGTCCAGCTTCCCTAGAGCCTCCGCCATAGTTTTGAACCCTATCGGTCGTCTTGGTCAGTCCAGAGATTTTGCCTCCAAATGTGGTGCCCAGGGTGAACTTTTAGGTACTGAGCGCAGGCCTGGGGCGAAGGCGCCCGGCGCCGCGTCAAAATTTCCCCAAGAGCTGCCGCTTGGGATTTCGCACCACACATGGGCTCGTTGATCGGGACCGCCAGCACCGGCATTTCTGTGACAGCTTCGCCTCTGGGATCCAGACCTGTACTTTTGGGACACTTGCACCTAGCAGGGCGTCCAGCTTCCCGAGAGCCTTCGTCATAGTTTTGAACCCTATCGGCCGTCTCGGTCAGTCCCGACATATTGCCTCCGAATGTGGTGCCCAGGGTGAACTTGTAGGTCCTGAGCGCAGGCCCGGGGCGAAGGCGCCCGGCGCCGCGTCAAAATTTCCCCAAGAGCTGCCGCTTGGGATTTCGCACCACACATGGGCTCGGTGATCGGGACCGCCAGCACCGGCATTTCTGTGACAGCTTCGCCCCTGGATCCAGACCTGTACTTTTGGGACACTTGCACCTAGCAGGGCGTGCAGCTTCCCGAGAGCCTTCGTCATAGTTTTGAACCCTATCGGCCGTCTCGGTCAGTCCCGACATATTGCCTCCGAATGTGGTGCCCAGGGTGAACTTGTAGGTCCTGAGCGCAGGCCTGGGGCGAAGGCGCCCGGCGCCGCGTCAAAATTTCCCCAAGAGCTGCCGCTTGGGATTTCGCACCACACATGGGCTCGGTGATCGGGACCGCCAGCACCGGCATTTCTGTGACAGCTTCGCCCCTGGATCCAGACCTGTACTTTTGGGACACTTGCACCTAGCAGGGCGTCCAGCTTCCCGAGAGCCTTCGTCATAGTTTTGAACCCTATCGGCCGTCTCGGTCAGTCCCGACATATTGCCTCCGAATGTGGTGCCCAGGGTGAACTTGTAGGTCCTGAGCGCAGGCCTGGGGCGAAGGCGCCCGGCGCCGCGTCAAAATTTCCCCAAGAGCTGCCGCTTGGGATTTCGCACCACACATGGGCTCGGTGATCGGGACCGCCAGCACCGGCATTTCTGTGACAGCTTCGCCTCTGGGATCCAGACCTGTACTTTTGGGACACTTGCACCTAGCAGGGCGTCCAGCTTCCCTAGAGCCTTCGCCATAGTTTTGAACCCTATCGGTCGTCTTGGTCAGTCTAGAGATTTTGCCTCCAAATGTGGTGCCCAGGGTGAACTTGTAGGTCCTGAGCGCAGGCCCGGGGCGAAGGCGCCCGGCGCCGCGTCAAAATTTCCCCAAGAGCTGCCGCTTTGGATTTCGCACCACACATGGGCTCGGTGATCGGGACCGCCAGCACCGGCATTTCTGTGACAGCTTCGCCTCTGGTATCCAGACCTGTACTTTTGGGACACTTGCACCTAGCAGGGCGTCCAGCTTCCCGAGAGCCTTCGTCATAGTTTTGAACCCTATCGGCCGTCTCGGTCAGTCCCGACATATTGCCTCCGAATGTGGTGCCCAGGGTGAACTTGTAGGTCCTGAGCGCAGGCCCGGGGCGAAGGCGCCCGGCGCCGCGTCAAAATTTCCCCAAGAGCTGCCGCTTGGGATTTCGCACCACACATGGGCTCGGTGATCGGGACCGCCAGCACCGGCATTTCTGTGACAGCTTCGCCCCTGGATCCAGACCTGTACTTTTGGGACACTTGCACCTAGCAGGGCGTCCAGCTTCCCGAGAGCCTTCGTCATAGTTTTGAACCCTATCGGCCGTCTCGGTCAGTCCCGACATATTGCCTCCGAATGTGGTGCCCAGGGTGAACTTGTAGGTCCTGAGCGCAGGCCTGGGGCGAAGGCGCCCGGCGCCGCGTCAAAATTTCCCCAAGAGCTGCCGCTTGGGATTTCGCACCACACATGGGCTCGGTGATCGGGACCGCCAGCACCGGCATTTCTGTGACAGCTTCGCCTCTGGGATCCAGACCTGTACTTTTGGGACACTTGCACCTAGCAGGGCGTCCAGCTTCCCTAGAGCCTTCGCCATAGTTTTGAACCCTATCGGTCGTCTTGGTCAGTCCAGAGATTTTGCCTCCAAATGTGGTGCCCAGGGTGAACTTTTAGGTACTGAGCGCAGGCCTGGGGCGAAGGCGCCCGGCGCCGCGTCAAAATTTCCCCAAGAGCTGCCGCTTGGGATTTCGCACCACACATGGGCTCGTTGATCGGGACCGCCAGCACCGGCATTTCTGTGACAGCTTCGCCTCTGGGATCCAGACCTGTACTTTTGGGACACTTGCACCTAGCAGGGCGTCCAGCTTCCCGAGAGCCTTCGTCATAGTTTTGAACCCTATCGGCCGTCTCGGTCAGTCCCGACATATTGCCTCCGAATGTGGTGCCCAGGGTGAACTTGTAGGTCCTGAGCGCAGGCCCGGGGCGAAGGCGCCCGGCGCCGTGTCAAAATTTCCCCAAGAGCTGCCGCTTGGGATTTCGCACCACACATGGGCTCGGTGATCGGGACCGCCAGCACCGGCATTTCTGTGACAGCTTCGCCCCTGGATCCAGACCTGTACTTTTGGGACACTTGCACCTAGCAGGGCGTGCAGCTTCCCGAGAGCCTTCGTCATAGTTTTGAACCCTATCGGCCGTCTCGGTCAGTCCCGACATATTGCCTCCGAATGTGGTGCCCAGGGTGAACTTGTAGGTCCTGAGCGCAGGCCTGGGGCGAAGGCGCCCGGCGCCGCGTCAAAATTTCCCCAAGAGCTGCCGCTTGGGATTTCGCACCACACATGGGCTCGGTGATCGGGACCGCCAGCACCGGCATTTCTGTGACAGCTTCGCCCCTGGATCCAGACCTGTACTTTTGGGACACTTGCACCTAGCAGGGCGTCCAGCTTCCCGAGAGCCTTCGTCATAGTTTTGAACCCTATCGGCCGTCTCGGTCAGTCCCGACATATTGCCTCCGAATGTGGTGCCCAGGGTGAACTTGTAGGTCCTGAGCGCAGGCCTGGGGCGAAGGCGCCCGGCGCCGCGTCAAAATTTCCCCAAGAGCTGCCGCTTGGGATTTCGCACCACACATGGGCTCGGTGATCGGGACCGCCAGCACCGGCATTTCTGTGACAGCTTCGCCTCTGGGATCCAGACCTGTACTTTTGGGACACTTGCACCTAGCAGGGCGTCCAGCTTCCCTAGAGCCTTCGCCATAGTTTTGAACCCTATCGGTCGTCTTGGTCAGTCTAGAGATTTTGCCTCCAAATGTGGTGCCCAGGGTGAACTTGTAGGTCCTGAGCGCAGGCCCGGGGCGAAGGCGCCCGGCGCCGCGTCAAAATTTCCCCAAGAGCTGCCGCTTTGGATTTCGCACCACACATGGGCTCGGTGATCGGGACCGCCAGCACCGGCATTTCTGTGACAGCTTCGCCTCTGGGATCCAGACCTGTACTTTTGGGACACTTGCACCTAGCAGGGCGTCCAGCTTCCCGAGAGCCTTCGTCATAGTTTTGAACCCTATCGGCCGTCTCGGTCAGTCCCGACATATTGCCTCCGAATGTGGTGCCCAGGGTGAACTTGTAGGTCCTGAGCGCAGGCCCGGGGCGAAGGCGCCCGGCGCCGCGTCAAAATTTCCCCAAGAGCTGCCGCTTGGGATTTCGCACCACACATGGGCTCGGTGATCGGGACCGCCAGCACCGGCATTTCTGTGACAGCTTCGCCCCTGGATCCAGACCTGTACTTTTGGGACACTTGCACCTAGCAGGGCGTCCAGCTTCCCGAGAGCCTTCGTCATAGTTTTGAACCCTATCGGCCGTCTCGGTCAGTCCCGACATATTGCCTCCGAATGTGGTGCCCAGGGTGAACTTGTAGGTCCTGAGCGCAGGCCTGGGGCGAAGGCGCCCGGCGCCGCGTCAAAATTTCCCCAAGAGCTGCCGCTTGGGATTTCGCACCACACATGGGCTCGGTGATCGGGACCGCCAGCACCGGCATTTCTGTGACAGCTTCGCCTCTGGGATCCAGACCTGTACTTTTGGGACACTTGCACCTAGCAGGGCGTCCAGCTTCCCTAGAGCCTTCGCCATAGTTTTGAACCCTATCGGTCGTCTTGGTCAGTCTAGAGATTTTGCCTCCAAATGTGGTGCCCAGGGTGAACTTGTAGGTCCTGAGCGCAGGCCCGGGGCGAAGGCGCCCGGCGCCGCGTCAAAATTTCCCCAAGAGCTGCCGCTTTGGATTTCGCACCACACATGGGCTCGGTGATCGGGACCGCCAGCACCGGCATTTCTGTGACAGCTTCGCCTCTGGGATCCAGACCTGTACTTTTGGGACACTTGCACCTAGCAGGGCGTGCAGCTTCCCGAGAGCCTTCATCATAGTTTTGAACCCTATCGGCCGTCTCGGTCATTCCCGACATATTGCCTCCAAATGTGGTGCCCAGGGTGAACTTGTAGGTCTTGAGCGCAGGCCTGGGGCGAAGGCGCCCGGCGCCGCGTCAAAATTTCCCCAAGAGCTACCGCTTGGGATTTCGCACCACACATGGGCTCGGTGATCGGGACCGCCAGCACCGGCATTTTTTTGGGAGCTCGGCCCCTGGTATCCAGACCTGTACTTTTGGGACACTTGCACCTAGAAGGGCGTCCAGCTTCCCGAGAGCCTTCGCCATAGTTTTGAACCCTATCGGTCGTCTCGGTCAGTCCCGAGCTATTGCCTCCAAATGTGGTGCCCAGGGTGAACTTGTAGGTCCTGAGTGCAGGCCCGGGGCGAAGGCGCCCGGCGCTGCATCAAAATTTCCCCAAAAGCTGCCGCTTTGGATTTCGCACCACACATGGGCTCGGTGATCGGGGCCGCCAGCACCGGCATTTCTGTGATAGCTTCGCCTCTGGGATCCAGACCTATACTTTTGGGACACTCGCACCTAGCAGGGCGTCCAGCTTCCCTAGAGCCTCCGCCATAGTTTTGAACCCTATCGGTCGTCTTGGTCAGTCTAGAGATTTTGCCTCCAAATGTGGTGCCCAGGGTGAACTTGTAGGTCCTGAGCGCAGGCCCGGGGCGAAGGCGCCCGGCGCCGCGTCAAAATTTCCCCAAGAGCTGCCGCTTGGGATTTCGCACCACACATGGGCTCGGTGATCGGGACCGCCAGCACCGGCATTTCTATGACAGCTTCGCCTCTGGGATCCAGACCTGTACTTTTGGGACACTTGCACCTAGAAGGGCGTCCAGCTTCCCTAGAGCCTTCGTCATAGTTTTGAACCCTATCGGCCGTCTCGGTCAGTCCCGACATATTGCCTCCGAATGTGGTGGCCAGGGTGAACTTGTAGGTCCTGAGCGCAGGCCTGGGGCGAAGGCGCCCGGCGCCGCGTCAAAATTTCCCCAAGAGCTGCCGCTTGGGATTTCGCACCACACATGGGGTCGGTGATCGGGACCGCCAGCACCGGCATTTCTGTGACAGCTTCGCCTCTCGGATCCAGACCTGTACTTTTGGGACACTCGCACCTAGCAGGGCGTCCAGCTTCCCTAGAGCCTCCGCCATAGTTTTGAACCCTATCGGTCGTCTTGGTCAGTCCAGAGATTTTGCCTCCAAATGTGGTGCCCAGGGTGAACTTTTAGGTACTGAGCGCAGGCCTGGGGCGAAGGCGCCCGGCGCCGCGTCAAAATTTCCCCAAGAGCTGCCGCTTGGGATTTCGCACCACACATGGGCTCGTTGATCGGGACCGCCAGCACCGGCATTTCTGTGACAGCTTCGCCTCTGGGATCCAGACCTGTACTTTTGGGACACTTGCACCTAGCAGGGCGTCCAGCTTCCCGAGAGCCTTCGTCATAGTTTTGAACCCTATCGGCCGTCTCGGTCAGTCCCGACATATTGCCTCCGAATGTGGTGCCCAGGGTGAACTTGTAGGTCCTGAGCGCAGGCCTGGGGCGAAGGCGCCCGGCGCCGCGTCAAAATTTCCCCAAGAGCTGCCGCTTGGGATTTCGCACCACACATGGGCTCGGTGATCGGGACCGCCAGCACCGGCATTTCTGTGACAGCTTCGCCCCTTGATCCAGACCTGTACTTTTGGGACACTTGCACCTAGCAGGGCGTCCAGCTTCCCGAGAGCCTTCGTCATAGTTTTGAACCCTATCGGCCGTCTCGGTCAGTCCCGACATATTGCCTCCGAATGTGGTGCCCAGGGTGAACTTGTAGGTCCTGAGCGCAGGCCCGGGGCGAAGGCGCCCGGCGCCGCGTCAAAATTTCCCCAAGAGCTGCCGCTTGGGATTTCGCACCACACATGGGCTCGGTGATCGGGACCGCCAGCACCGGCATTTCTGTGACAGCTTCGCCCCTGGATCCAGACCTGTACTTTTGGGACACTTGCACCTAGCAGGGCGTCCAGCTTCCCGAGAGCCTTCGTCATAGTTTTGAACCCTATCGGCCGTCTCGGTCAGTCCCGACATATTGCCTCCGAATGTGGTGCCCAGGGTGAACTTGTAGGTCCTGAGCGCAGGCCTGGGGCGAAGGCGCCCGGCGCCGCGTCAAAATTTCCCCAAGAGCTGCCGCTTGGGATTTCGCACCACACATGGGCTCGGTGATCGGGACCGCCAGCACCGGCATTTCTGTGACAGCTTCGCCTCTGGGATCCAGACCTGTACTTTTGGGACACTTGCACCTAGCAGGGCGTCCAGCTTCCCTAGAGCCTTCGCCATAGTTTTGAACCCTATCGGTCGTCTTGGTCAGTCTAGAGATTTTGCCTCCAAATGTGGTGCCCAGGGTGAACTTGTAGGTCCTGAGCGCAGGCCCGGGGCGAAGGCGCCCGGCGCCGCGTCAAAATTTCCCCAAGAGCTGCCGCTTTGGATTTCGCACCACACATGGGCTCGGTGATCGGGACCGCCAGCACCGGCATTTCTGTGACAGCTTCGCCTCTGGGATCCAGACCTGTACTTTTGGGACACTTGCACCTAGCAGGGCGTCCAGCTTCCCGAGAGCCTTCGTCATAGTTTTGAACCCTATCGGCCGTCTCGGTCAGTCCCGACATATTGCCTCCGAATGTGGTGCCCAGGGTGAACTTGTAGGTCCTGAGCGCAGGCCCGGGGCGAAGGCGCCCGGCGCCGCGTCAAAATTTCCCCAAGAGCTGCCGCTTGGGATTTCGCACCACACATGGGCTCGGTGATCGGGACCGCCAGCACCGGCATTTCTGTGACAGCTTCGCCCCTGGATCCAGACCTGTACTTTTGGGACACTTGCACCTAGCAGGGCGTCCAGCTTCCCGAGAGCCTTCGTCATAGTTTTGAACCCTATCGGCCGTCTCGGTCAGTCCCGACATATTGCCTCCGAATGTGGTGCCCAGGGTGAACTTGTAGGTCCTGAGCGCAGGCCTGGGGCGAAGGCGCCCGGCGCCGCGTCAAAATTTCCCCAAGAGCTGCCGCTTGGGATTTCGCACCACACATGGGCTCGGTGATCGGGACCGCCAGCACCGGCATTTCTGTGACAGCTTCGCCTCTGGGATCCAGACCTGTACTTTTGGGACACTTGCACCTAGCAGGGCGTCCAGCTTCCCTAGAGCCTTCGCCATAGTTTTGAACCCTATCGGTCGTCTTGGTCAGTCTAGAGATTTTGCCTCCAAATGTGGTGCCCAGGGTGAACTTGTAGGTCCTGAGCGCAGGCCCGGGGCGAAGGCGCCCGGCGCCGCGTCAAAATTTCCCCAAGAGCTGCCGCTTGGGATTTCGCACCACACATGGGCTCGGTGATCGGGACCGCCAGCACCGGCATTTCTGTGACAGCTTCGCCCCTGGATCCAGACCTGTACTTTTGGGACACTTGCACCTAGCAGGGCGTCCAGCTTCCCGAGAGCCTTCGTCATAGTTTTGAACCCTATCGGCCGTCTCGGTCAGTCCCGACATATTGCCTCCGAATGTGGTGCCCAGGGTGAACTTGTAGGTCCTGAGCGCAGGCCTGGGGCGAAGGCGCCCGGCGCCGCGTCAAAATTTCCCCAAGAGCTGCCGCTTGGGATTTCGCACCACACATGGGCTCGGTGATCGGGACCGCCAGCACCGGCATTTCTGTGACAGCTTCGCCTCTGGGATCCAGACCTGTACTTTTGGGACACTTGCACCTAGCAGGGCGTCCAGCTTCCCTAGAGCCTTCGCCATAGTTTTGAACCCTATCGGTCGTCTTGGTCAGTCTAGAGATTTTGCCTCCAAATGTGGTGCCCAGGGTGAACTTGTAGGTCCTGAGCGCAGGCCCGGGGCGAAGGCGCCCGGCGCCGCGTCAAAATTTCCCCAAGAGCTGCCGCTTTGGATTTCGCACCACACATGGGCTCGGTGATCGGGACCGCCAGCACCGGCATTTCTGTGACAGCTTCGCCTCTGGGATCCAGACCTGTACTTCTGGGACACTCGCACCTAGCAGGGCGTCCAGCTTCCCTAGAGCCTCCACCATAGTTTTGAACCCTATCGGTCGTCTTGGTCAGTCCAGAGATTTTGCCTCCAAATGTGGTGCCCAGGGTGAACTTGTAGGTCCTGAGCGCAGGCCCGGGGCGAAGGCGCCCGGCGCCGCGTCAAAATTTCCCCAAGAGCTGCCGCTTGGGATTTCGCACCACACATGGGCTCGGTGATCGGGACCGCCAGCACCGGCATTTCTGTGACAGCTTCACCTCTGGGATCCAGACCTGTACTTTTGGGACACTTGCACCTAGCAGGGCGTCCAGCTTCCCTAGAGCCTTCGCCATAGTTTTGAACCCTATCGGTCGTCTCGGTCAGTCCCGAGATATTGCCTCCGAATGTGGTGCCCAGGGTGAACTTGTAGGTCCTGAGCGCAGGCCTGGGGCGAAGGCGCCCGGCGCCGCGTCAAAATTTCCCCAAGAGCTGCCGCTTGGGATTTCGCACCACACATGGGGTTGGTGATCGGGACCGCCAGCACCGGCATTTCTATGACAGCTTCGCCTCTGGGATCCAGACCTGTACTTTTGGGACACTTGCACCTAGCAGGGCGTCCAGCTTCCCGAGAGCCTTCGTCATAGTTTTGAACCCTATCGGCCGTCTCGGTCAGTCCCGACATATTGCCTCCGAATGTGGTGCCCAGGGTGAACTTGTAGGTCCTGAGCGCAGGCCTGGGGCGAAGGCGCCCGGCGCCGCGTCAAAATTTCCCCAAGAGCTGCCGCTTGGGATTTCGCACCACACATGGGCTCGGTGATCGGGACCGCCAGCACCGGCATTTCTGTGACAGCTTCGCCTCTGGGATCCAGACCTGTACTTTTGGGACACTTGCACCTAGCAGGGCGTGCAGCTTCCCGAGAGCCTTCATCATAGTTTTGAACCCTATCGGCCGTCTCGGTCATTCCCGACATATTGCCTCCAAATGTGGTGCCCAGGGTGAACTTGTAGGTCCTGAGCGCAGGCCTGGGGCGAAGGCGCCCGGCGCCGCGTCAAAATTTCCCCAAGAGCTGCCGCTTGGGATTTCGCACCACACATGGGCTCGGTGATCGGGACCGCCAGCACCGGCATTTTTTTGGGAGCTCGGCCCCTGGTATCCAGACCTGTACTTTTGGGACACTTGCACCTAGAAGGGCGTCCAGCTTCCCGAGAGCCTTCGCCATAGTTTTGAACCCTATCGGTCGTCTCGGTCAGTCCCGAGATATTGCCTCCAAATGTGGTGCCCAGGGTGAACTTGTAGGTCCTGAGTGCAGGCCCGGGGCGAAGGCGCCCGGCGCTGCATCAAAATTTCCCCAAAAGCTGCCGCTTTGGATTTCGCACCACACATGGGCTCGGTGATCGGGGCCGCCAGCACCGGCATTTCTGTGATAGCTTCGCCTCTGGGATCCAGACCTATACTTTTGGGACACTCGCACCTAGCAGGGCGTCCAGCTTCCCTAGAGCCTCCGCCATAGTTTTGAACCCTATCGGTCGTCTTGGTCAGTCTAGAGATTTTGCCTCCAAATGTGGTGCCCAGGGTGAACTTGTAGGTCCTGAGCGCAGGCCCGGGGCGAAGGCGCCCGGCGCCGCGTCAAAATTTCCCCAAGAGCTGCCGCTTGGGATTTCGCACCACACATGGGCTCGGTGATCGGGACCGCCAGCACCGGCATTTCTGTGACAGCTTCGCCTCTGGGATCCAGACCTGTACTTTTGGGACACTTGCACCTAGCAGGGCGTCCAGCTTCCCTAGAGCCTTCGCCATAGTTTTGAACCCTATCGGTCGTCTCGGTCAGTCCAGAGATTTTGCCTCCAAATGTGGTGCCCAGGGTGAACTTTTAGGTACTGAGCGCAGGCCTGGGGCGAAGGCGCCCGGCGCCGCGTCAAAATTTCCCCAAGAGCTGCCGCTTGGGATTTCGCACCACACATGGGCTCGTTGATCGGGACCGCCAGCACCGGCATTTCTGTGACAGCTTGGCCTCTGGGATCCAGACCTGTACTTTTGGGACACTTGCACCTAGCAGGGCGTCCAGCTTCCCGAGAGCCTTCGTCATAGTTTTGAACCCTATCGGCCGTCTCGGTCAGTCCCGACATATTGCCTCCGAATGTGGTGCCCAGGGTGAACTTGTAGGTCCTGAGCGCAGGCCCGGGGCGAAGGCGCCCGGCGCCGCGTCAAAATTTCCCCAAGAGCTGCCGCTTGGGATTTCGCACCACACATGGGCTCGGTGATCGGGACCGCCAGCACCGGCATTTCTGTGACAGCTTCGCCCCTGGATCCAGACCTGTACTTTTGGGACACTTGCACCTAGCAGGGCGTCCAGCTTCCCGAGAGCCTTCGTCATAGTTTTGAACCCTATCGGCCGTCTCGGTCAGTCCCGACATATTGCCTCCGAATGTGGTGCCCAGGGTGAACTTGTAGGTCCTGAGCGCAGGCCCGGGGCGAAGGCGCCCGGCGCCGCGTCAAAATTTCCCCAAGAGCTGCCGCTTGGGATTTCGCACCACACATGGGCTCGGTGATCGGGACCGCCAGCACCGGCATTTCTGTGACAGCTTCGCCTCTGGGATCCAGACCTGTACTTTTGGGACACTTGCACCTAGCAGGGCGTCCAGCTTCCCTAGAGCCTTCGCCATAGTTTTGAACCCTATCGGTCGTCTTGGTCAGTCTAGAGATTTTGCCTCCAAATGTGGTGCCCAGGGTGAACTTGTAGGTCCTGAGCGCAGGCCCGGGGCGAAGGCGCCCGGCGCCGCGTCAAAATTTCCCCAAGAGCTGCCGCTTTGGATTTCGCACCACACATGGGCTCGGTGATCGGGACCGCCAGCACCGGCATTTCTGTGACAGCTTCGCCTCTGGGATCCAGACCTGTACTTTTGGGACACTTGCACCTAGCAGGGCGTCCAGCTTCCCGAGAGCCTTCGTCATAGTTTTGAACCCTATCGGCCGTCTCGGTCAGTCCCGACATATTGCCTCCGAATGTGGTGCCCAGGGTGAACTTGTAGGTCCTGAGCGCAGGCCCGGGGCGAAGGCGCCCGGCGCCGCGTCAAAATTTCCCCAAGAGCTGCCGCTTGGGATTTCGCACCACACATGGGCTCGGTGATCGGGACCGCCAGCACCGGCATTTCTATGACAGCTTCGCCTCTGGGATCCAGACCTGTACTTTTGGGACACTTGCACCTAGAAGGGCGTCCAGCTTCCCTAGAGCCTTCGTCATAGTTTTGAACCCTATCGGCCGTCTCGGTCAGTCCCGACATATTGCCTCCGAATGTGGTGCCCAGGGTGAACTTGTAGGTCCTGAGCGCAGGCCTGGGGCGAAGGCGCCCGGCGCCGCGTCAAAATTTCCCCAAGAGCTGCCGCTTGGGATTTCGCACCACACATGGGGTCGGTGATCGGGACCGCCAGCACCGGCATTTCTGTGACAGCTTCGCCTCTGGGATCCAGACCTATACTTTTGGGACACTCGCACCTAGCAGGGCGTCCAGCTTCCCTAGAGCCTCCGCCATAGTTTTGAACCCTATCGGTCGTCTTGGTCAGTCTAGAGATTTTGCCTCCAAATGTGGTGCCCAGGGTGAACTTGTAGGTCCTGAGCGCAGGCCCGGGGCGAAGGCGCCCGGCGCCGCGTCAAAATTTCCCCAAGAGCTGCCGCTTGGGATTTCGCACCACACATGGGCTCGGTGATCGGGACCGCCAGCACCGGCATTTCTGTGACAGCTTCGCCTCTGGGATCCAGACCTGTACTTTTGGGACACTTGCACCTAGCAGGGCGTCCAGCTTCCCTAGAGCATTCGCCATAGTTTTGAACCCTATCGGTCGTCTCGGTCAGTCCCGAGATATTGCCTCCGAATGTGGTGCCCAGGGTGAACTTGTAGGTCCTGAGTGCAGGCCCGGGGCGAAGGCGCCCGGCGCCGCGTCAAAATTTCCCCAAGAGCTGCCGCTTGGGATTTCGCACCACACATGGGCTCGGTGATCGGGACCGCCAGCACCGGCATTTCTATGACAGCTTCGCCTCTGGGATCCAGACCTGTACTTTTGGGACACTTGCACCTAGAAGGGCGTCCAGCTTCCCTAGAGCCTTCGTCATAGTTTTGAACCCTATCGGCCGTCTCGGTCAGTCCCGACATATTGCCTCCGAATGTGGTGGCCAGGGTGAACTTGTAGGTCCTGAGCGCAGGCCTGGGGCGAAGGCGCCCGGCGCCGCGTCAAAATTTCCCCAAGAGCTGCCGCTTGGGATTTCGCACCACACATGGGGTCGGTGATCGGGACCGCCAGCACCGGCATTTCTGTGACAGCTTCGCCTCTCGGATCCAGACCTGTACTTTTGGGACACTCGCACCTAGCAGGGCGTCCAGCTTCCCTAGAGCCTCCACCATAGTTTTGAACCCTATCGGTCGTCTTGGTCAGTCCAGAGATTTTGCCTCCAAATGTGGTGCCCAGGGTGAACTTTTAGGTACTGAGCGCAGGCCTGGGGCGAAGGCGCCCGGCGCCGCGTCAAAATTTCCCCAAGAGCTGCCGCTTGGGATTTCGCACCACACATGGGCTCGTTGATCGGGACCGCCAGCACCGGCATTTCTGTGACAGCTTGGCCTCTGGGATCCAGACCTGTACTTTTGGGACACTTGCACCTAGCAGGGCGTCCAGCTTCCCGAGAGCCTTCGTCATAGTTTTGAACCCTATCGGCCGTCTCGGTCAGTCCCGACATATTGCCTCCGAATGTGGTGCCCAGGGTGAACTTGTAGGTCCTGAGCGCAGGCCCGGGGCGAAGGCGCCCGGCGCCGCGTCAAAATTTCCCCAAGAGCTGCCGCTTGGGATTTCGCACCACACATGGGGTCGGTGATCGGGACCGCCAGCACCGGCATTTCTGTGACAGCTTCGCCCCTGGATCCAGACCTGTACTTTTGGGACACTTGCACCTAGCAGGGCGTCCAGCTTCCCGAGAGCCTTCGTCATAGTTTTGAACCCTATCGGCCGTCTCGGTCAGTCCCGACATATTGCCTCCGAATGTGGTGCCCAGGGTGAACTTGTAGGTCCTGAGCGCAGGCCCGGGGCGAAGGCGCCCGGCGCCGCGTCAAAATTTCCCCAAGAGCTGCCGCTTGGGATTTCGCACCACACATGGGCTCGGTGATCGGGACCGCCAGCACCGGCATTTCTGTGACAGCTTCGCCCCTGGATCCAGACCTGTACTTTTGGGACACTTGCACCTAGCAGGGCGTCCAGCTTCCCGAGAGCCTTCGTCATAGTTTTGAACCCTATCGGCCGTCTCGGTCAGTCCCGACATATTGCCTCCGAATGTGGTGCCCAGGGTGAACTTGTAGGTCCTGAGCGCAGGCCTGGGGCGAAGGCGCCCGGCGCCGCGTCAAAATTTCCCCAAGAGCTGCCGCTTGGGATTTCGCACCACACATGGGCTCGGTGATCGGGACCGCCAGCACCGGCATTTCTGTGACAGCTTCGCCTCTGGGATCCAGACCTGTACTTTTGGGACACTTGCACCTAGCAGGGCGTCCAGCTTCCCTAGAGCCTTCGCCATAGTTTTGAACCCTATCGGTCGTCTTGGTCAGTCTAGAGATTTTGCCTCCAAATGTGGTGCCCAGGGTGAACTTGTAGGTCCTGAGCGCAGGCCCGGGGCGAAGGCGCCCGGCGCCGCGTCAAAATTTCCCCAAGAGCTGCCGCTTTGGATTTCGCACCACACATGGGCTCGGTGATCGGGACCGCCAGCACCGGCATTTCTGTGACAGCTTCGCCTCTGGGATCCAGACCTGTACTTTTGGGACACTTGCACCTAGCAGGGCGTCCAGCTTCCCGAGAGCCTTCGTCATAGTTTTGAACCCTATCGGCCGTCTCGGTCAGTCCCGACATATTGCCTCCGAATGTGGTGCCCAGGGTGAACTTGTAGGTCCTGAGCGCAGGCCCGGGGCGAAGGCGCCCGGCGCCGCGTCAAAATTTCCCCAAGAGCTGCCGCTTGGGATTTCGCACCACACATGGGCTCGGTGATCGGGACCGCCAGCACCGGCATTTCTGTGACAGCTTCGCCCCTGGATCCAGACCTGTACTTTTGGGACACTTGCACCTAGCAGGGCGTGCAGCTTCCCGAGAGCCTTCGTCATAGTTTTGAACCCTATCGGCCGTCTCGGTCAGTCCCGACATATTGCCTCCGAATGTGGTGCCCAGGGTGAACTTGTAGGTCCTGAGCGCAGGCCCGGGGCGAAGGCGCCCGGCGCCGCGTCAAAATTTCCCCAAGAGCTGCCGCTTGGGATTTCGCACCACACATGGGCTCGGTGATCGGGACCGCCAGCACCGGCATTTCTGTGACAGCTTCGCCCCTGGATCCAGACCTGTACTTTTGGGACACTTGCACCTAGCAGGGCGTCCAGCTTCCCGAGAGCCTTCGTCATAGTTTTGAACCCTATCGGCCGTCTCGGTCAGTCCCGACATATTGCCTCCGAATGTGGTGCCCAGGGTGAACTTGTAGGTCCTGAGCGCAGGCCTGGGGCGAAGGCGCCCGGCGCCGCGTCAAAATTTCCCCAAGAGCTGCCGCTTGGGATTTCGCACCACACATGGGCTCGGTGATCGGGACCGCCAGCACCGGCATTTCTGTGACAGCTTCGCCTCTGGGATCCAGACCTGTACTTTTGGGACACTTGCACCTAGCAGGGCGTCCAGCTTCCCTAGAGCCTTCGCCATAGTTTTGAACCCTATCGGTCGTCTTGGTCAGTCTAGAGATTTTGCCTCCAAATGTGGTGCCCAGGGTGAACTTGTAGGTCCTGAGCGCAGGCCCGGGGCGAAGGCGCCCGGCGCCGCGTCAAAATTTCCCCAAGAGCTGCCGCTTTGGATTTCGCACCACACATGGGCTCGGTGATCGGGACCGCCAGCACCGGCATTTCTGTGACAGCTTCGCCTCTGGGATCCAGACCTGTACTTTTGGGACACTTGCACCTAGCAGGGCGTCCAGCTTCCCGAGAGCCTTCGTCATAGTTTTGAACCCTATCGGCCGTCTCGGTCAGTCCCGACATATTGCCTCCGAATGTGGTGCCCAGGGTGAACTTGTAGGTCCTGAGCGCAGGCCCGGGGCGAAGGCGCCCGGCGCCGCGTCAAAATTTCCCCAAGAGCTGCCGCTTGGGATTTCGCACCACACATGGGCTCGGTGATCGGGACCGCCAGCACCGGCATTTCTGTGACAGCTTCGCCCCTGGATCCAGACCTGTACTTTTGGGACACTTGCACCTAGCAGGGCGTCCAGCTTCCCGAGAGCCTTCGTCATAGTTTTGAACCCTATCGGCCGTCTCGGTCAGTCCCGACATATTGCCTCCGAATGTGGTGCCCAGGGTGAACTTGTAGGTCCTGAGCGCAGGCCTGGGGCGAAGGCGCCCGGCGCCGCGTCAAAATTTCCCCAAGAGCTGCCGCTTGGGATTTCGCACCACACATGGGCTCGGTGATCGGGACCGCCAGCACCGGCATTTCTGTGACAGCTTCGCCTCTGGGATCCAGACCTGTACTTTTGGGACACTTGCACCTAGCAGGGCGTCCAGCTTCCCTAGAGCCTTCGCCATAGTTTTGAACCCTATCGGTCGTCTTGGTCAGTCTAGAGATTTTGCCTCCAAATGTGGTGCCCAGGGTGAACTTGTAGGTCCTGAGCGCAGGCCCGGGGCGAAGGCGCCCGGCGCCGCGTCAAAATTTCCCCAAGAGCTGCCGCTTTGGATTTCGCACCACACATGGGCTCGGTGATCGGGACCGCCAGCACCGGCATTTCTGTGACAGCTTCGCCTCTGGTATCCAGACCTGTACTTTTGGGACACTCGCACCTAGCAGGGCGTCCAGCTTCCCTAGAGCCTCCACCATAGTTTTGAACCCTATCGGTCGTCTTGGTCAGTCCAGAGATTTTGCCTCCAAATGTGGTGCCCAGGGTGAACTTGTAGGTCCTGAGCGCAGGCCCGGGGCGAAGGCGCCCGGCGCCGCGTCAAAATTTCCCCAAGAGCTGCCGCTTGGGATTTCGCACCACACATGGGCTCGGTGATCGGGACCGCCAGCACCGGCATTTCTGTGACAGCTTCACCTCTGGGATCCAGACCTGTACTTTTGGGACACTTGCACCTAGCAGGGCGTCCAGCTTCCCTAGAGCCTTCGCCATAGTTTTGAACCCTATCGGTCGTCTCGGTCAGTCCCGAGATATTGCCTCCGAATGTGGTGCCCAGGGTGAACTTGTAGGTCCTGAGCGCAGGCCCGGGGCGAAGGCGCCCGGCGCCGCGTCAAAATTTCCCCAAGAGCTGCCGCTTGGGATTTCGCACCACACATGGGCTCGGTGATCGGGACCGCCAGCACCGGCATTTCTGTGACAGCTTCGCCTCTGGGATCCAGACCTGTACTTTTGGGACACTTGCACCTAGCAGGGCGTGCAGCTTCCCGAGAGCCTTCGCCATAGTTTTGAACCCTATCGGCCGTCTCGGTCATTCCCGACATATTGCCTCCAAATGTGGTGCCCAGGGTGAACTTGTAGGTCCTGAGCGCAGGCCTGGGGCGAAGGCGCCCGGCGCCGCGTCAAAATTTCCCCAAGAGCTGCCGCTTGGGATTTCGCACCACACATGGGCTCGGTGATCGGGACCGCCAGCACCGGCATTTTTTTGGGAGCTCGGCCCCTGGTATCCAGACCTGTACTTTTGGGACACTTGCACCTAGAAGGGCGTCCAGCTTCCCGAGAGCCTTCGCCATAGTTTTGAACCCTATCGGTCGTCTCGGTCAGTCCCGAGATATTGCCTCCAAATGTGGTGCCCAGGGTGAACTTGTAGGTCCTGAGTGCAGGCCCGGGGCGAAGGCGCCCGGCGCTGCATCAAAATTTCCCCAAAAGCTGCCGCTTTGGATTTCGCACCACACATGGGCTCGGTGATCGGGGCCGCCAGCACCGGCATTTCTGTGATAGCTTCGCCTCTGGGATCCAGACCTATACTTTTGGGACACTCGCACCTAGCAGGGCGTCCAGCTTCCCTAGAGCCTCCGCCATAGTTTTGAACCCTATCGGTCGTCTTGGTCAGTCTAGAGATTTTGCCTCCAAATGTGGTGCCCAGGGTGAACTTGTAGGTCCTGAGCGCAGGCCCGGGGCGAAGGCGCCCGGCGCCGCGTCAAAATTTCCCCAAGAGCTGCCGCTTGGGATTTCGCACCACACATGGGCTCGGTGATCGGGACCGCCAGCACCGGCATTTCTATGACAGCTTCGCCTCTGGGATCCAGACCTGTACTTTTGGGACACTTGCACCTAGAAGGGCGTCCAGCTTCCCTAGAGCCTTCGTCATAGTTTTGAACCCTATCGGCCGTCTCGGTCAGTCCCGAGATATTGCCTCCGAATGTGGTGCCCAGGGTGAACTTGTAGGTCCTGAGCGCAGGCCCGGGGCGAAGGCGCCCGGCGCCGCGTCAAAATTTCCCCAAGAGCTGCCGCTTGGGATTTCGCACCACACATGGGCTCGGTGATCGGGACCGCCAGCACCGGCATTTCTATGACAGCTTCGCCTCTGGGATCCAGACCTGTACTTTTGGGACACTTGCACCTAGCAGGGCGTCCAGCTTCCCGAGAGCCTTCGTCATAGTTTTGAACCCTATCGGCCGTCTCGGTCAGTCCCGACATATTGCCTCCGAATGTGGTGCCCAGGGTGAACTTGTAGGTCCTGAGCGCAGGCCTGGGGCGAAGGCGCCCGGCGCCGCGTCAAAATTTCCCCAAGAGCTGCCGCTTGGGATTTCGCACCACACATGGGCTCGGTGATCGGGACCGCCAGCACCGGCATTTCTGTGACAGCTTCGCCTCTGGGATCCAGACCTGTACTTTTGGGACACTTGCACCTAGCAGGGCGTGCAGCTTCCCGAGAGCCTTCATCATAGTTTTGAACCCTATCGGCCGTCTCGGTCATTCCCGACATATTGCCTCCAAATGTGGTGCCCAGGGTGAACTTGTAGGTCCTGAGCGCAGGCCTGGGGCGAAGGCGCCCGGCGCCGCGTCAAAATTTCCCCAAGAGCTGCCGCTTGGGATTTCGCACCACACATGGGCTCGGTGATCGGGACCGCCAGCACCGGCATTTTTTTGGGAGCTCGGCCCCTGGTATCCAGACCTGTACTTTTGGGACACTTGCACCTAGAAGGGCGTCCAGCTTCCCGAGAGCCTTCGCCATAGTTTTGAACCCTATCGGTCGTCTCGGTCAGTCCCGAGATATTGCCTCCGAATGTGGTGCCCAGGGTGAACTTGTAGGTCCTGAGTGCAGGCCCGGGGCGAAGGCGCCCGGCGCTGCATCAAAATTTCCCCAAAAGCTGCCGCTTTGGATTTCGCACCACACATGGGCTCGGTGATCGGGGCCGCCAGCACCGGCATTTCTGTGATAGCTTCGCCTCTGGGATCCAGACCTATACTTTTGGGACACTCGCACCTAGCAGGGCGTCCAGCTTCCCTAGAGCCTCCGCCATAGTTTTGAACCCTATCGGTCGTCTTGGTCAGTCTAGAGATTTTGCCTCCAAATGTGGTGCCCAGGGTGAACTTGTAGGTCCTGAGCGCAGGCCCGGGGCGAAGGCGCCCGGCGCCGCGTCAAAATTTCCCCAAGAGCTGCCGCTTGGGATTTCGCACCACACATGGGCTCGGTGATCGGGACCGCCAGCACCGGCATTTCTATGACAGCTTCGCCTCTGGGATCCAGACCTGTACTTTTGGGACACTTGCACCTAGCAGGGCGTCCAGCTTCCCGAGAGCCTTCGTCATAGTTTTGAACCCTATCGGCCGTCTCGGTCAGTCCCGACATATTGCCTCCGAATGTGGTGCCCAGGGTGAACTTGTAGGTCCTGAGCGCAGGCCTGGGGCGAAGGCGCCCGGCGCCGCGTCAAAATTTCCCCAAGAGCTGCCGCTTGGGATTTCGCACCACACATGGGGTCGGTGATCGGGACCGCCAGCACCGGCATTTTTTTGGGAGCTCGGCCCCTGGTATCCAGACCTGTACTTTTGGGACACTTGCACCTAGAAGGGCGTCCAGCTTCCCGAGAGCCTTCGCCATAGTTTTGAACCCTATCGGTCGTCTCGGTCAGATCCGAGATATTGCCTCCAAATGTGGTGCCCAGGGTGAACTTGTAGGTCCTGAGTGCAGGCCCGGGGCGAAGGCGCCCGGCGCTGCATCAAAATTTCCCCAAAAGCTGCCGCTTTGGATTTCGCACCACACATGGGCTCGGTGATCGGGGCCGCCAGCACCGGCATTTCTGTGATAGCTTCGCCTCTGGGATCCAGACCTATACTTTTGGGACACTCGCACCTAGCAGGGCGTCCAGCTTCCCTAGAGCCTCCGCCATAGTTTTGAACCCTATCGGTCGTCTTGGTCAGTCTAGAGATTTTGCCTCCAAATGTGGTGCCCAGGGTGAACTTGTAGGTCCTGAGCGCAGGCCCGGGGCGAAGGCGCCCGGCGCCGCGTCAAAATTTCCCCAAGAGCTGCCGCTTGGGATTTCGCACCACACATGGGCTCGGTGATCGGGACCGCCAGCACCGGCATTTCTGTGACAGCTTCGCCTCTGGGATCCAGACCTGTACTTTTGGGACACTTGCACCTAGCAGGGCGTCCAGCTTCCCTAGAGCATTCGCCATAGTTTTGAACCCTATCGGTCGTCTCGGTCAGTCCCGAGATATTGCCTCCGAATGTGGTGCCCAGGGTGAACTTGTAGGTCCTGAGTGCAGGCCCGGGGCGAAGGCGCCCGGCGCCGCGTCAAAATTTCCCCAAGAGCTGCCGCTTGGGATTTCGCACCACACATGGGCTCGGTGATCGGGACCGCCAGCACCGGCATTTCTATGACAGCTTCGCCTCTGGGATCCAGACCTGTACTTTTGGGACACTTGCACCTAGAAGGGCGTCCAGCTTCCCTAGAGCCTTCGTCATAGTTTTGAACCCTATCGGCCGTCTCGGTCAGTCCCGACATATTGCCTCCGAATGTGGTGGCCAGGGTGAACTTGTAGGTCCTGAGCGCAGGCCTGGGGCGAAGGCGCCCGGCGCCGCGTCAAAATTTCCCCAAGAGCTGCCGCTTGGGATTTCGCACCACACATGGGGTCGGTGATCGGGACCGCCAGCACCGGCATTTTTTTGGGAGCTCGGCCCCTGGTATCCAGACCTGTACTTTTGGGACACTTGCACCTAGAAGGGCGTCCAGCTTCCCGAGAGCCTTCGCCATAGTTTTGAACCCTATCGGTCGTCTCGGTCAGTCCCGAGATATTGCCTCCAAATGTGGTGCCCAGGGTGAACTTGTAGGTCCTGAGTGCAGGCCCGGGGCGAAGGCGCCCGGCGCTGCATCAAAATTTCCCCAAAAGCTGCCGCTTTGGATTTCGCACCACACATGGGCTCGGTGATCGGGGCCGCCAGCACCGGCATTTCTGTGATAGCTTCGCCTCTGGGATCCAGACCTATACTTTTGGGACACTCGCACCTAGCAGGGCGTCCAGCTTCCCTAGAGCCTTCGTCATAGTTTTGAACCCTATCGGCCGTCTCGGTCACTCCCGACATATTGCCTCCGAATGTGGTGCCCAGGGTGAACTTGTAGGTCCTGAGCGCAGGCCTGGGGCGAAGGCGCCCGGCGCCGCGTCAAAATTTCCCCAAGAGCTGCCGCTTGGGATTTCGCACCACACATGGGGTCGGTGATCGGGACCGCCAGCACCGGCATTTCTGTGACAGCTTCGCCTCTGGTATCCAGACCTGTACTTTTGGGACACTTGCACCTAGCAGGGCGTCCAGCTTCCCGAGAGCCTTCGTCATAGTTTTGAACCCTATCGGCCGTCTCGGTCAGTCCCGACATATTGCCTCCGAATGTGGTGCCCAGGGTGAACTTGTAGGTCCTGAGCGCAGGCCTGGGGCGAAGGCGCCCGGCGCCGCGTCAAAATTTCCCCAAGAGCTGCCGCTTGGGATTTCGCACCACACATGGGCTCGGTGATCGGGACCGCCAGCACCGGCATTTCTGTGACAGCTTCGCCTCTGGGATCCAGACCTGTACTTTTGGGACACTTGCACCTAGCAGGGCGTGCAGCTTCCCGAGAGCCTTCATCATAGTTTTGAACCCTATCGGCCGTCTCGGTCATTCCCGACATATTGCCTCCGAATGTGGTGCCCAGGGTGAACTTGTAGGTCCTGAGCGCAGGCCTGGGGCGAAGGCGCCCGGCGCCGCGTCAAAATTTCCCCAAGAGCTGCCGCTTGGGATTTCGCACCACACATGGGCTCGGTGATCGGGACCGCCAGCACCGGCATTTTTTTGGGAGCTCGGCCCCTGGTATCCAGACCTGTACTTTTGGGACACTTGCACCTAGAAGGGCGTCCAGCTTCCCGAGAGCCTTCGCCATAGTTTTGAACCCTATCGGTCGTCTCGGTCAGTCCCGAGATATTGCCTCCAAATGTGGTGCCCAGGGTGAACTTGTAGGTCCTGAGTGCAGGCCCGGGGCGAAGGCGCCCGGCGCTGCATCAAAATTTCCCCAAAAGCTGCCGCTTTGGATTTCGCACCACACATGGGCTCGGTGATCGGGGCCGCCAGCACCGGCATTTCTGTGATAGCTTCGCCTCTGGGATCCAGACCTATACTTTTGGGACACTCGCACCTAGCAGGGCGTCCAGCTTCCCTAGAGCCTCCGCCATAGTTTTGAACCCTATCGGTCGTCTTGGTCAGTCTAGAGATTTTACCTCCAAATGTGGTGCCCAGGGTGAACTTGTAGGTCCTGAGCGCAGGCCCGGGGCGAAGGCGCCCGGCGCCGCGTCAAAATTTCCCCAAGAGCTGCCGCTTGGGATTTCGCACCACACATGGGCTCGGTGATCGGGACCGCCAGCACCGGCATTTCTGTGACAGCTTCGCCTCTGGGATCCAGACCTGTACTTTTGGGACACTTGCACCTAGCAGGGCGTCCAGCTTCCCGAGAGCCTTCGTCATAGTTTTGAACCCTATCGGCCGTCTCGGTCAGTCCCGACATATTGCCTCCGAATGTGGTGCCCAGGGTGAACTTGTAGGTCCTGAGCGCAGGCCTGGGGCGAAGGCGCCCGGCGCCGCGTCAAAATTTCCCCAAGAGCTGCCGCTTGGGATTTCGCACCACACATGGGCTCGGTGATCGGGACCGCCAGCACCGGCATTTCTGTGACAGCTTCGCCTCTGGGATCCAGACCTGTACTTTTGGGACACTTGCACCTAGCAGGGCGTCCAGCTTCCCGAGAGCCTTCGTCATAGTTTTGAACCCTATCGGCCGTCTCGGTCAGTCCCGACATATTGCCTCCGAATGTGGTGCCCAGGGTGAACTTGTAGGTCCTGAGCGCAGGCCTGGGGCGAAGGCGCCCGGCGCCGCGTCAAAATTTCCCCAAGAGCTGCCGCTTGGGATTTCGCACCACACATGGGCTCGGTGATCGGGACCGCCAGCACCGGCATTTCTGTGACAGCTTCGCCTCTGGGATCCAGACCTGTACTTTTGGGACACTTGCACCTAGCAGGGCGTGCAGCTTCCCGAGAGCCTTCATCATAGTTTTGAACCCTATCGGCCGTCTCGGTCATTCCCGACATATTGCCTCCAAATGTGGTGCCCAGGGTGAACTTGTAGGTCCTGAGCGCAGGCCTGGGGCGAAGGCGCCCGGCGCCGCGTCAAAATTTCCCCAAGAGCTGCCGCTTGGGATTTCGCACCACACATGGGCTCGGTGATCGGGACCGCCAGCACCGGCATTTTTTTGGGAGCTCGGCCCCTGGTATCCAGACCTGTACTTTTGGGACACTTGCACCTAGAAGGGCGTCCAGCTTCCCGAGAGCCTTCGCCATAGTTTTGAACCCTATCGGTCGTCTCGGTCAGTCCCGAGATATTGCCTCCAAATGTGGTGCCCAGGGTGAACTTGTAGGTCCTGAGTGCAGGCCCGGGGCGAAGGCGCCCGGCGCTGCATCAAAATTTCCCCAAAAGCTGCCGCTTTGGATTTCGCACCACACATGGGCTCGGTGATCGGGGCCGCCAGCACCGGCATTTCTGTGATAGCTTCGCCTCTGGGATCCAGACCTATACTTTTGGGACACTCGCACCTAGCAGGGCGTCCAGCTTCCCTAGAGCCTCCGCCATAGTTTTGAACCCTATCGGTCGTCTTGGTCAGTCTAGAGATTTTGCCTCCAAATGTGGTGCCCAGGGTGAACTTGTAGGTCCTGAGCGCAGGCCCGGGGCGAAGGCGCCCGGCGCCGCGTCAAAATTTCCCCAAGAGCTGCCGCTTGGGATTTCGCACCACACATGGGCTCGGTGATCGGGACCGCCAGCACCGGCATTTCTATGACAGCTTCGCCTCTGGGATCCAGACCTGTACTTTTGGGACACTTGCACCTAGCAGGGCGTCCAGCTTCCCGAGAGCCTTCGTCATAGTTTTGAACCCTATCGGCCGTCTCGGTCAGTCCCGACATATTGCCTCCGAATGTGGTGCCCAGGGTGAACTTGTAGGTCCTGAGCGCAGGCCTGGGGCGAAGGCGCCCGGCGCCGCGTCAAAATTTCCCCAAGAGCTGCCGCTTGGGATTTCGCACCACACATGGGGTCGGTGATCGGGACCGCCAGCACCGGCATTTTTTTGGGAGCTCGGCCCCTGGTATCCAGACCTGTACTTTTGGGACACTTGCACCTAGAAGGGCGTCCAGCTTCCCGAGAGCCTTCGCCATAGTTTTGAACCCTATCGGTCGTCTCGGTCAGATCCGAGATATTGCCTCCAAATGTGGTGCCCAGGGTGAACTTGTAGGTCCTGAGTGCAGGCCCGGGGCGAAGGCGCCCGGCGCTGCATCAAAATTTCCCCAAAAGCTGCCGCTTTGGATTTCGCACCACACATGGGCTCGGTGATCGGGGCCGCCAGCACCGGCATTTCTGTGATAGCTTCGCCTCTGGGATCCAGACCTATACTTTTGGGACACTCGCACCTAGCAGGGCGTCCAGCTTCCCTAGAGCCTCCGCCATAGTTTTGAACCCTATCGGTCGTCTTGGTCAGTCTAGAGATTTTGCCTCCAAATGTGGTGCCCAGGGTGAACTTGTAGGTCCTGAGCGCAGGCCCGGGGCGAAGGCGCCCGGCGCCGCGTCAAAATTTCCCCAAGAGCTGCCGCTTGGGATTTCGCACCACACATGGGCTCGGTGATCGGGACCGCCAGCACCGGCATTTCTGTGACAGCTTCGCCTCTGGGATCCAGACCTGTACTTTTGGGACACTTGCACCTAGCAGGGCGTCCAGCTTCCCTAGAGCATTCGCCATAGTTTTGAACCCTATCGGTCGTCTCGGTCAGTCCCGAGATATTGCCTCCGAATGTGGTGCCCAGGGTGAACTTGTAGGTCCTGAGTGCAGGCCCGGGGCGAAGGCGCCCGGCGCCGCGTCAAAATTTCCCCAAGAGCTGCCGCTTGGGATTTCGCACCACACATGGGCTCGGTGATCGGGACCGCCAGCACCGGCATTTCTATGACAGCTTCGCCTCTGGGATCCAGACCTGTACTTTTGGGACACTTGCACCTAGAAGGGCGTCCAGCTTCCCGAGAGCCTTCGTCATAGTTTTGAACCCTATCGGCCGTCTCGGTCAGTCCCGACATATTGCCTCCGAATGTGGTGGCCAGGGTGAACTTGTAGGTCCTGAGCGCAGGCCTGGGGCGAAGGCGCCCGGCGCCGCGTCAAAATTTCCCCAAGAGCTGCCGCTTGGGATTTCGCACCACACATGGGGTCGGTGATCGGGACCGCCAGCACCGGCATTTCTGTGACAGCTTCGCCTCTCGGATCCAGACCTGTACTTTTGGGACACTCGCACCTAGCAGGGCGTCCAGCTTCCCTAGAGCCTCCGCCATAGTTTTGAACCCTATCGGTCGTCTTGGTCAGTCCAGAGATTTTGCCTCCAAATGTGGTGCCCAGGGTGAACTTTTAGGTACTGAGCGCAGGCCTGGGGCGAAGGCGCCCGGCGCCGCGTCAAAATTTCCCCAAGAGCTGCCGCTTGGGATTTCGCACCACACATGGGCTCGTTGATCGGGACCGCCAGCACCGGCATTTCTGTGACAGCTTCGCCTCTGGGATCCAGACCTGTACTTTTGGGACACTTGCACCTAGCAGGGCGTCCAGCTTCCCGAGAGCCTTCGTCATAGTTTTGAACCCTATCGGTCGTCTCGGTCAGTCCAGAGATTTTGCCTCCGAATGTGGTGCCCAGGGTGAACTTGTAGGTCCTGAGCGCAGGCCCGGGGCGAAGGCGCCCGGCGCCGCGTCAAAATTTCCCCAAGAGCTGCCGCTTGGGATTTCGCACCACACATGGGCTCGGTGATCGGGACCGCCAGCACCGGCATTTCTGTGACAGCTTCGCCCCTGGATCCAGACCTGTACTTTTGGGACACTTGCACCTAGCAGGGCGTCCAGCTTCCCGAGAGCCTTCGTCATAGTTTTGAACCCTATCGGCCGTCTCGGTCAGTCCCGACATATTGCCTCCGAATGTGGTGCCCAGGGTGAACTTGTAGGTCCTGAGCGCAGGCCCGGGGCGAAGGCGCCCGGCGCCGCGTCAAAATTTCCCCAAGAGCTGCCGCTTGGGATTTCGCACCACACATGGGCTCGGTGATCGGGACCGCCAGCACCGGCATTTCTGTGACAGCTTCGCCCCTGGATCCAGACCTGTACTTTTGGGACACTTGCACCTAGCAGGGCGTCCAGCTTCCCGAGAGCCTTCGTCATAGTTTTGAACCCTATCGGCCGTCTCGGTCAGTCCCGACATATTGCCTCCGAATGTGGTGCCCAGGGTGAACTTGTAGGTCCTGAGCGCAGGCCTGGGGCGAAGGCGCCCGGCGCCGCGTCAAAATTTCCCCAAGAGCTGCCGCTTGGGATTTCGCACCACACATGGGCTCGGTGATCGGGACCGCCAGCACCGGCATTTCTGTGACAGCTTCACCTCTGGGATCCAGACCTGTACTTTTGGGACACTTGCACCTAGCAGGGCGTCCAGCTTCCCTAGAGCCTTCGCCATAGTTTTGAACCCTATCGGTCGTCTCGGTCAGTCCCGAGATATTGCCTCCGAATGTGGTGCCCAGGGTGAACTTGTAGGTCCTGAGCGCAGGCCCGGGGCGAAGGCGCCCGGCGCCGCGTCAAAATTTCCCCAAGAGCTGCCGCTTGGGATTTCGCACCACACATGGGCTCGGTGATCGGGACCGCCAGCACCGGCATTTCTATGACAGCTTCGCCTCTGGGATCCAGACCTGTACTTTTGGGACACTTGCACCTAGAAGGGCGTCCAGCTTCCCTAGAGCCTTCGTCATAGTTTTGAACCCTATCGGCCGTCTCGGTCACTCCCGACATATTGCCTCCGAATGTGGTGCCCAGGGTGAACTTGTAGGTCCTGAGCGCAGGCCTGGGGCGAAGGCGCCCGGCGCCGCGTCAAAATTTCCCCAAGAGCTGCCGCTTGGGATTTCGCACCACACATGGGGTCGGTGATCGGGACCGCCAGCACCGGCATTTCTGTGACAGCTTCGCCTCTGGTATCCAGACCTGTACTTTTGGGACACTTGCACCTAGCAGGGCGTCCAGCTTCCCGAGAGCCTTCGTCATAGTTTTGAACCCTATCGGCCGTCTCGGTCAGTCCCGACATATTGCCTCCGAATGTGGTGCCCAGGGTGAACTTGTAGGTCCTGAGCGCAGGCCTGGGGCGAAGGCGCCCGGCGCCGCGTCAAAATTTCCCCAAGAGCTGCCGCTTGGGATTTCGCACCACACATGGGCTCGGTGATCGGGACCGCCAGCACCGGCATTTCTGTGACAGCTTCGCCTCTGGGATCCAGACCTGTACTTTTGGGACACTTGCACCTAGCAGGGCGTGCAGCTTCCCGAGAGCCTTCATCATAGTTTTGAACCCTATCGGCCGTCTCGGTCATTCCCGACATATTGCCTCCGAATGTGGTGCCCAGGGTGAACTTGTAGGTCCTGAGCGCAGGCCTGGGGCGAAGGCGCCCGGCGCCGCGTCAAAATTTCCCCAAGAGCTGCCGCTTGGGATTTCGCACCACACATGGGCTCGGTGATCGGGACCGCCAGCACCGGCATTTTTTTGGGAGCTCGGCCCCTGGTATCCAGACCTGTACTTTTGGGACACTTGCACCTAGAAGGGCGTCCAGCTTCCCGAGAGCCTTCGCCATAGTTTTGAACCCTATCGGTCGTCTCGGTCAGTCCCGAGATATTGCCTCCAAATGTGGTGCCCAGGGTGAACTTGTAGGTCCTGAGTGCAGGCCCGGGGCGAAGGCGCCCGGCGCTGCATCAAAATTTCCCCAAAAGCTGCCGCTTTGGATTTCGCACCACACATGGGCTCGGTGATCGGGGCCGCCAGCACCGGCATTTCTGTGATAGCTTCGCCTCTGGGATCCAGACCTATACTTTTGGGACACTCGCACCTAGCAGGGCGTCCAGCTTCCCTAGAGCCTCCGCCATAGTTTTGAACCCTATCGGTCGTCTTGGTCAGTCTAGAGATTTTACCTCCAAATGTGGTGCCCAGGGTGAACTTGTAGGTCCTGAGCGCAGGCCCGGGGCGAAGGCGCCCGGCGCCGCGTCAAAATTTCCCCAAGAGCTGCCGCTTGGGATTTCGCACCACACATGGGCTCGGTGATCGGGACCGCCAGCACCGGCATTTCTGTGACAGCTTCGCCTCTGGGATCCAGACCTGTACTTTTGGGACACTTGCACCTAGCAGGGCGTCCAGCTTCCCGAGAGCCTTCGTCATAGTTTTGAACCCTATCGGCCGTCTCGGTCAGTCCCGACATATTGCCTCCGAATGTGGTGCCCAGGGTGAACTTGTAGGTCCTGAGCGCAGGCCTGGGGCGAAGGCGCCCGGCGCCGCGTCAAAATTTCCCCAAGAGCTGCCGCTTGGGATTTCGCACCACACATGGGGTCGGTGATCGGGACCGCCAGCACCGGCATTTCTGTGACAGCTTCGCCTCTGGGATCCAGACCTGTACTTTTGGGACACTTGCACCTAGCAGGGCGTCCAGCTTCCCGAGAGCCTTCGTCATAGTTTTGAACCCTATCGGCCGTCTCGGTCAGTCCCGACATATTGCCTCCGAATGTGGTGCCCAGGGTGAACTTGTAGGTCCTGAGCGCAGGCCTGGGGCGAAGGCGCCCGGCGCCGCGTCAAAATTTCCCCAAGAGCTGCCGCTTGGGATTTCGCACCACACATGGGCTCGGTGATCGGGACCGCCAGCACCGGCATTTCTGTGACAGCTTCGCCTCTGGGATCCAGACCTGTACTTTTGGGACACTTGCACCTAGCAGGGCGTGCAGCTTCCCGAGAGCCTTCATCATAGTTTTGAACCCTATCGGCCGTCTCGGTCATTCCCGACATATTGCCTCCAAATGTGGTGCCCAGGGTGAACTTGTAGGTCCTGAGCGCAGGCCTGGGGCGAAGGCGCCCGGCGCCGCGTCAAAATTTCCCCAAGAGCTGCCGCTTGGGATTTCGCACCACACATGGGCTCGGTGATCGGGACCGCCAGCACCGGCATTTTTTTGGGAGCTCGGCCCCTGGTATCCAGACCTGTACCTTTGGGACACTTGCACCTAGAAGGGCGTCCAGCTTCCCGAGAGCCTTCGCCATAGTTTTGAACCCTATCGGTCGTCTCGGTCAGTCCCGAGATATTGCCTCCAAATGTGGTGCCCAGGGTGAACTTGTAGGTCCTGAGTGCAGGCCCGGGGCGAAGGCGCCCGGCGCTGCATCAAAATTTCCCCAAAAGCTGCCGCTTTGGATTTCGCACCACACATGGGCTCGGTGATCGGGGCCGCCAGCACCGGCATTTCTGTGATAGCTTCGCCTCTGGGATCCAGACCTATACTTTTGGGACACTCGCACCTAGCAGGGCGTCCAGCTTCCCGAGAGCCTTCGTCATAGTTTTGAACCCTATCGGCCGTCTCGGTCAGTCCCGACATATTGCCTCCGAATGTGGTGCCCAGGGTGAACTTGTAGGTCCTGAGCGCAGGCCCGGGGCGAAGGCGCCCGGCGCCGCGTCAAAATTTCCCCAAGAGCTGCCGCTTGGGATTTCGCACCACACATGGGCTCGGTGATCGGGACCGCCAGCACCGGCATTTCTGTGACAGCTTCGCCCCTGGATCCAGACCTGTACTTTTGGGACACTTGCACCTAGCAGGGCGTCCAGCTTCCCGAGAGCCTTCGTCATAGTTTTGAACCCTATCGGCCGTCTCGGTCAGTCCCGACATATTGCCTCCGAATGTGGTGCCCAGGGTGAACTTGTAGGTCCTGAGCGCAGGCCCGGGGCGAAGGCGCCCGGCGCCGCGTCAAAATTTCCCCAAGAGCTGCCGCTTGGGATTTCGCACCACACATGGGCTCGGTGATCGGGACCGCCAGCACCGGCATTTCTGTGACAGCTTCGCCCCTGGATCCAGACCTGTACTTTTGGGACACTTGCACCTAGCAGGGCGTCCAGCTTCCCGAGAGCCTTCGTCATAGTTTTGAACCCTATCGGCCGTCTCGGTCAGTCCCGACATATTGCCTCCGAATGTGGTGCCCAGGGTGAACTTGTAGGTCCTGAGCGCAGGCCTGGGGCGAAGGCGCCCGGCGCCGCGTCAAAATTTCCCCAAGAGCTGCCGCTTGGGATTTCGCACCACACATGGGCTCGGTGATCGGGACCGCCAGCACCGGCATTTCTGTGACAGCTTCACCTCTGGGATCCAGACCTGTACTTTTGGGACACTTGCACCTAGCAGGGCGTCCAACTTCCCTAGAGCCTTCGCCATAGTTTTGAACCCTATCGGTCGTCTCGGTCAGTCCCGAGATATTGCCTCCGAATGTGGTGCCCAGGGTGAACTTGTAGGTCCTGAGCGCAGGCCCGGGGCGAAGGCGCCCGGCGCCGCGTCAAAATTTCCCCAAGAGCTGCGCTTGGGATTTCGCACCACACATGGCTCGGTGATCGGGACCGCCAGCACCGGCATTTCTATGACAGCTTCGCCTCTGGGATCCAGACCTGTACTTTTGGGACACTTGCACCTAGAAGGGCGTCCAGCTTCCCTAGAGCCTTCGTCATAGTTTTGAACCCTATCGGCCGTCTCGGTCAGATCCGAGATATTGCCTCCGAATGTGGTGCCCAGGGTGAACTTGTAGGTCCTGAGCGCAGGCCTGGGGCGAAGGCGCCCGGCGCCGCGTCAAAATTTCCCCAAGAGCTGCCGCTTGGGATTTCGCACCACACATGGGCTCGGTGATCGGGGCCGCCAGCACCGGCATTTCTGTGATAGCTTCGCCTCTGGGATCCAGACCTGTACTTTTGGGACACTTGCACCTAGCAGGGCGTCCAGCTTCCCGAGAGCCTTCGTCATAGTGTTGAACCCTATCGGTCGTCTTGGTCAGTCTAGAGATTTTGCCTCCAAATGTGGTGCCCAGGGTGAACTTGTAGGTCCTGAGCGCAGGCCCGGGGCGAAGGCGCCCGGCGCCGCGTCAAAATTTCCCCAAGAGCTGCCGCTTGGGATTTCGCACCACACATGGGCTCGGTGATCGGGACCGCCAGCACCGGCATTTCTGTGACAGCTTCGCCTCTGGGATCCAGACCTGTACTTTTGGGACACTTGCACCTAGCAGGGCGTCCAGCTTCCCTAGAGCATTCGCCATAGTTTTGAACCCTATCGGTCGTCTCGGTCAGTCCCGAGATATTGCCTCCGAATGTGGTGCCCAGGGTGAACTTGTAGGTCCTGAGTGCAGGCCCGGGGCGAAGGCGCCCGGCGCCGCGTCAAAATTTCCCCAAGAGCTGCCGCTTGGGATTTCGCACCACACATGGGCTCGGTGATCGGGACCGCCAGCACCGGCATTTCTATGACAGCTTCGCCTCTGGGATCCAGACCTGTACTTTTGGGACACTTGCACCTAGAAGGGCGTCCAGCTTCCCTAGAGCCTTCGTCATAGTTTTGAACCCTATCGGCCGTCTCGGTCAGTCCCGACATATTGCCTCCGAATGTGGTGCCCAGGGTGAACTTGTAGGTCCTGAGCGCAGGCCTGGGGCGAAGGCGCCCGGCGCCGCGTCAAAATTTCCCCAAGAGCTGCCGCTTGGGATTTCGCACCACACATGGGGTCGGTGATCGGGACCGCCAGCACCGGCATTTCTGTGACAGCTTCGCCTCTCGGATCCAGACCTGTACTTTTGGGACACTCGCACCTAGCAGGGCGTCCAGCTTCCCTAGAGCCTCCGCCATAGTTTTGAACCCTATCGGTCGTCTTGGTCAGTCCAGAGATTTTGCCTCCAAATGTGGTGCCCAGGGTGAACTTTTAGGTACTGAGCGCAGGCCTGGGGCGAAGGCGCCCGGCGCCGCGTCAAAATTTCCCCAAGAGCTGCCGCTTGGGATTTCGCACCACACATGGGCTCGTTGATCGGGACCGCCAGCACCGGCATTTCTGTGACAGCTTCGCCTCTGGGATCCAGACCTGTACTTTTGGGACACTTGCACCTAGCAGGGCGTCCAGCTTCCCGAGAGCCTTCGTCATAGTTTTGAACCCTATCGGTCGTCTCGGTCAGTCCAGAGATTTTGCCTCCGAATGTGGTGCCCAGGGTGAACTTGTAGGTCCTGAGCGCAGGCCCGGGGCGAAGGCGCCCGGCGCCGCGTCAAAATTTCCCCAAGAGCTGCCGCTTGGGATTTCGCACCACACATGGGCTCGGTGATCGGGACCGCCAGCACCGGCATTTCTGTGACAGCTTCGCCCCTGGATCCAGACCTGTACTTTTGGGACACTTGCACCTAGCAGGGCGTCCAGCTTCCCGAGAGCCTTCGTCATAGTTTTGAACCCTATCGGCCGTCTCGGTCAGTCCCGACATATTGCCTCCGAATGTGGTGCCCAGGGTGAACTTGTAGGTCCTGAGCGCAGGCCCGGGGCGAAGGCGCCCGGCGCCGCGTCAAAATTTCCCCAAGAGCTGCCGCTTGGGATTTCGCACCACACATGGGCTCGGTGATCGGGACCGCCAGCACCGGCATTTCTGTGACAGCTTCGCCCCTGGATCCAGACCTGTACTTTTGGGACACTTGCACCTAGCAGGGCGTCCAGCTTCCCGAGAGCCTTCGTCATAGTTTTGAACCCTATCGGCCGTCTCGGTCAGTCCCGACATATTGCCTCCGAATGTGGTGCCCAGGGTGAACTTGTAGGTCCTGAGCGCAGGCCTGGGGCGAAGGCGCCCGGCGCCGCGTCAAAATTTCCCCAAGAGCTGCCGCTTGGGATTTCGCACCACACATGGGCTCGGTGATCGGGACCGCCAGCACCGGCATTTCTGTGACAGCTTCACCTCTGGGATCCAGACCTGTACTTTTGGGACACTTGCACCTAGCAGGGCGTCCAGCTTCCCTAGAGCCTTCGCCATAGTTTTGAACCCTATCGGTCGTCTCGGTCAGTCCCGAGATATTGCCTCCGAATGTGGTGCCCAGGGTGAACTTGTAGGTCCTGAGCGCAGGCCCGGGGCGAAGGCGCCCGGCGCCGCGTCAAAATTTCCCCAAGAGCTGCCGCTTGGGATTTCGCACCACACATGGGCTCGGTGATCGGGACCGCCAGCACCGGCATTTCTATGACAGCTTCGCCTCTGGGATCCAGACCTGTACTTTTGGGACACTTGCACCTAGAAGGGCGTCCAGCTTCCCTAGAGCCTTCGTCATAGTTTTGAACCCTATCGGCCGTCTCGGTCACTCCCGACATATTGCCTCCGAATGTGGTGCCCAGGGTGAACTTGTAGGTCCTGAGCGCAGGCCTGGGGCGAAGGCGCCCGGCGCCGCGTCAAAATTTCCCCAAGAGCTGCCGCTTGGGATTTCGCACCACACATGGGGTCGGTGATCGGGACCGCCAGCACCGGCATTTCTGTGACAGCTTCGCCTCTGGTATCCAGACCTGTACTTTTGGGACACTTGCACCTAGCAGGGCGTCCAGCTTCCCGAGAGCCTTCGTCATAGTTTTGAACCCTATCGGCCGTCTCGGTCAGTCCCGACATATTGCCTCCGAATGTGGTGCCCAGGGTGAACTTGTAGGTCCTGAGCGCAGGCCTGGGGCGAAGGCGCCCGGCGCCGCGTCAAAATTTCCCCAAGAGCTGCCGCTTGGGATTTCGCACCACACATGGGCTCGGTGATCGGGACCGCCAGCACCGGCATTTCTGTGACAGCTTCGCCTCTGGGATCCAGACCTGTACTTTTGGGACACTTGCACCTAGCAGGGCGTGCAGCTTCCCGAGAGCCTTCATCATAGTTTTGAACCCTATCGGCCGTCTCGGTCATTCCCGACATATTGCCTCCGAATGTGGTGCCCAGGGTGAACTTGTAGGTCCTGAGCGCAGGCCTGGGGCGAAGGCGCCCGGCACCGCGTCAAAATTTCCCCAAGAGCTGCCGCTTGGGATTTCGCACCACACATGGGCTCGGTGATCGGGACCGCCAGCACCGGCATTTTTTTGGGAGCTCGGCCCCTGGTATCCAGACCTGTACTTTTGGGACACTTGCACCTAGAAGGGCGTCCAGCTTCCCGAGAGCCTTCGCCATAGTTTTGAACCCTATCGGTCGTCTCGGTCAGTCCCGAGATATTGCCTCCAAATGTGGTGCCCAGGGTGAACTTGTAGGTCCTGAGTGCAGGCCCGGGGCGAAGGCGCCCGGCGCTGCATCAAAATTTCCCCAAAAGCTGCCGCTTTGGATTTCGCACCACACATGGGCTCGGTGATCGGGGCCGCCAGCACCGGCATTTCTGTGATAGCTTCGCCTCTGGGATCCAGACCTATACTTTTGGGACACTCGCACCTAGCAGGGCGTCCAGCTTCCCTAGAGCCTCCGCCATAGTTTTGAACCCTATCGGTCGTCTTGGTCAGTCTAGAGATTTTACCTCCAAATGTGGTGCCCAGGGTGAACTTGTAGGTCCTGAGCGCAGGCCCGGGGCGAAGGCGCCCGGCGCCGCGTCAAAATTTCCCCAAGAGCTGCCGCTTGGGATTTCGCACCACACATGGGCTCGGTGATCGGGACCGCCAGCACCGGCATTTCTGTGACAGCTTCGCCTCTGGGATCCAGACCTGTACTTTTGGGACACTTGCACCTAGCAGGGCGTCCAGCTTCCCGAGAGCCTTCGTCATAGTTTTGAACCCTATCGGCCGTCTCGGTCACTCCCGACATATTGCCTCCGAATGTGGTGCCCAGGGTGAACTTGTAGGTCCTGAGCGCAGGCCTGGGGCGAAGGCGCCCGGCGCCGCGTCAAAATTTCCCCAAGAGCTGCCGCTTGGGATTTCGCACCACACATGGGCTCGGTGATCGGGACCGCCAGCACCGGCATTTCTGTGACAGCTTCGCCTCTGGTATCCAGACCTGTACTTTTGGGACACTTGCACCTAGCAGGGCGTCCAGCTTCCCGAGAGCCTTCGTCATAGTTTTGAACCCTATCGGCCGTCTCGGTCAGTCCCGACATATTGCCTCCGAATGTGGTGCCCAGGGTGAACTTGTAGGTCCTGAGCGCAGGCCTGGGGCGAAGGCGCCCGGCGCCGCGTCAAAATTTCCCCAAGAGCTGCCGCTTGGGATTTCGCACCACACATGGGCTCGGTGATCGGGACCGCCAGCACCGGCATTTCTGTGACAGCTTCGCCTCTGGGATCCAGACCTGTACTTTTGGGACACTTGCACCTAGCAGGGCGTGCAGCTTCCCGAGAGCCTTCATCATAGTTTTGAACCCTATCGGCCGTCTCGGTCATTCCCGACATATTGCCTCCGAATGTGGTGCCCAGGGTGAACTTGTAGGTCCTGAGCGCAGGCCTGGGGCGAAGGCGCCCGGCGCCGCGTCAAAATTTCCCCAAGAGCTGCCGCTTGGGATTTCGCACCACACATGGGCTCGGTGATCGGGACCGCCAGCACCGGCATTTTTTTGGGAGCTCGGCCCCTGGTATCCAGACCTGTACTTTTGGGACACTTGCACCTAGAAGGGCGTCCAGCTTCCCGAGAGCCTTCGCCATAGTTTTGAACCCTATCGGTCGTCTCGGTCAGTCCCGAGATATTGCCTCCAAATGTGGTGCCCAGGGTGAACTTGTAGGTCCTGAGTGCAGGCCCGGGGCGAAGGCGCCCGGCGCTGCATCAAAATTTCCCCAAAAGCTGCCGCTTTGGATTTCGCACCACACATGGGCTCGGTGATCGGGGCCGCCAGCACCGGCATTTCTGTGATAGCTTCGCCTCTGGGATCCAGACCTATACTTTTGGGACACTCGCACCTAGCAGGGCGTCCAGCTTCCCTAGAGCCTCCGCCATAGTTTTGAACCCTATCGGTCGTCTTGGTCAGTCTAGAGATTTTACCTCCAAATGTGGTGCCCAGGGTGAACTTGTAGGTCCTGAGCGCAGGCCCGGGGCGAAGGCGCCCGGCGCCGCGTCAAAATTTCCCCAAGAGCTGCCGCTTGGGATTTCGCACCACACATGGGCTCGGTGATCGGGACCGCCAGCACCGGCATTTCTGTGACAGCTTCGCCTCTGGGATCCAGACCTGTACTTTTGGGACACTTGCACCTAGCAGGGCGTCCAGCTTCCCGAGAGCCTTCGTCATAGTTTTGAACCCTATCGGCCGTCTCGGTCACTCCCGACATATTGCCTCCGAATGTGGTGCCCAGGGTGAACTTGTAGGTCCTGAGCGCAGGCCTGGGGCGAAGGCGCCCGGCGCCGCGTCAAAATTTCCCCAAGAGCTGCCGCTTGGGATTTCGCACCACACATGGGCTCGGTGATCGGGACCGCCAGCACCGGCATTTCTGTGACAGCTTCGCCTCTCGGATCCAGACCTGTACTTTTGGGACACTCGCACCTAGCAGGGCGTCCAGCTTCCCTAGAGCCTCCGCCATAGTTTTGAACCCTATCGGTCGTCTTGGTCAGTCCAGAGATTTTGCCTCCAAATGTGGTGCCCAGGGTGAACTTTTAGGTACTGAGCGCAGGCCTGGGGCGAAGGCGCCCGGCGCCGCGTCAAAATTTCCCCAAGAGCTGCCGCTTGGGATTTCGCACCACACATGGGCTCGGTGATCGGGACCGCCAGCACCGGCATTTTTTTGAGAGCTCGGCCCCTGGTATCCAGACCTGTACATTTGGGACACTTGCACCTAGAAGGGCGTCCAGCTTCCCGAGAGCCTTCGTCATAATTTTGAACCCTATCGGCCGTCTCGGTCAGTCCCGACATATTGCCTCCGAATGTGGTGCCCAGGGTGAACTTGTAGGTACTGAGCGCAGGCCCGGGGCGAAGGCGCCCGGCGCCGCGTCAAAATTTCCCCAAGAGCTGCCGCTTGGGATTTCGCACCACACATGGGCTCGGTGATCGGGACCGCCAGCACCGGCATTTCTGTGACAGCTTCGCCTCTGGGATCCAGACCTGTACTTTTGGGACACTTGCACCTAGAAGGGCGTCCAGCTTCCCGAGAGCCTTCGCCATAGTTTTGAACCCTATCGGTCGTCTCGGTCAGTCCAGAGATATTGCCTCCGAATGTGGTGCCCAGGGTGAACTTGTAGGTCCTGAGCGCAGGCCCGGGGCGAAGGCGCCCGGCGCCGCGTCAAAATTTCCCCAAGAGCTGCCGCTTGGGATTTCGCACCACACATGGGCTCGGTGATCGGGACCGCCAGCACCGGCATTTCTGTGACAGCTTCGCCCCTGGATCCAGACCTGTACTTTTGGGACACTTGCACCTAGCAGGGCGTCCAGCTTCCCGAGAGCCTTCGTCATAGTTTTGAACCCTATCGGCCGTCTCGGTCAGTCCCGACATATTGCCTCCGAATGTGGTGCCCAGGGTGAACTTGTAGGTCCTGAGCGCAGGCCTGGGGCGAAGGCGCCCGGCGCCGCGTCAAAATTTCCCCAAGAGCTGCCGCTTTGGATTTCGCACCACACATGGGCTCGGTGATCGGGACCGCCAGCACCGGCATTTCTGTGACAGCTTCGCCTCTGGGATCCAGACCTGTACTTTTGGGACACTCGCACCTAGCAGGGCGTCCAGCTTCCCTATAGCCTCCGCCATAGTTTTGAACCCTATCGGTCGTCTCGGTCAGTCCAGAGATTTTGCCTCCAAATGTGGTGCCCAGGGTGAACTTGTAGGTCCTGAGCGCAGGCCTGGGGCGAAGGCGCCCGGCGCCGCGTCAAAGTTTCCCCAAGAGCTGCCGCTTGGGATTTCGCACCACACATGGGCTCGGTGATCGGGACCGCCAGCACCGGCATTTCTGTGACAGCTCCGCCTCTGGTATCCAGACCTGTACTTTTGGGACACTTGCACCTAGCAGGGTGTCCAGCTTCCCTAGAGCCTCCGCCATAGTTTTGAACCCTATCGGTCGTCTTGGTCAGTCCAGAGATTTTGCCTCCAAATGTGGTGGCCAGGGTGAACTTGTAGGTCCTGAGCGCAGGCCTGGGGCGAAGGCGCCCGGCGCCGCGTCAAAATTTCCCCAAGAGCTGCCGCTTGGGATTTCGCACCACACATGGGGTCGGTGATCGGGACCGCCAGCACCGGCATTTCTGTGACAGCTTCGCCTCTCGGATCCAGACCTGTACTTTTGGGACACTCGCACCTAGCAGGGCGTCCAGCTTCCCTAGAGCCTCCGCCATAGTTTTGAACCCTATCGGTCGTCTTGGTCAGTCCAGAGATTTTGCCTCCAAATGTGGTGCCCAGGGTGAACTTTTAGGTACTGAGCGCAGGCCTGGGGCGAAGGCGCCCGGCGCCGCGTCAAAATTTCCCCAAGAGCTGCCGCTTGGGATTTCGCACCACACATGGGCTCGTTGATCGGGACCGCCAGCACCGGCATTTCTGTGATAGCTTCGCCTCTGGGATCCAGACCTGTACTTTTGGGACACTTGCACCTAGCAGGGCGTCCAGCTTCCCGAGAGCCTTCGTCATAGTTTTGAACCCTATCCGCCGTCTCGGTCAGTCCCGACATATTGCCTCCGAATGTGGTGCCCAGGGTGAACTTGTAGGTCCTGAGCGCAGGCCCGGGGCAAAGGCGCCCGGCGCCGCGTCAAAATTTCCCCAAGAGCTGCCGCTTGGGATTTCGCACCACACATGGGCTCGGTGATCGGGACCGCCAGCACCGGCATTTCTGTGACAGCTTCGCCCCTGGATCCAGACCTGTACTTTTGGGACACTTGCACCTAGCAGGGCGTCCAGCTTCCCGAGAGCCTTCGTCATAGTTTTGAACCCTATCGGCCGTCTCGGTCAGTCCCGACATATTGCCTCCGAATGTGGTGCCCAGGGTGAACTTGTAGGTCCTGAGCGCAGGCCCGGGGCGAAGGCGCCCGGCGCCGCGTCAAAATTTCCCCAAGAGCTGCCGCTTGGGATTTCGCACCACACATGGGCTCGGTGATCGGGACCGCCAGCACCGGCATTTCTGTGACAGCTTCGCCCCTGGATCCAGACCTGTACTTTTGGGACACTTGCACCTAGCAGGGCGTCCAGCTTCCCGAGAGCCTTCGTCATAGTTTTGAACCCTATCGGCCGTCTCGGTCAGTCCCGACATATTGCCTCCGAATGTGGTGCCCAGGGTGAACTTGTAGGTCCTGAGCGCAGGCCTGGGGCGAAGGCGCCCGGCGCCGCGTCAAAATTTCCCCAAGAGCTGCCGCTTGGGATTTCGCACCACACATGGGCTCGGTGATCGGGACCGCCAGCACCGGCATTTCTGTGACAGCTTCGCCTCTGGGATCCAGACCTGTACTTTTGGGACACTCGCACCTAGCAGGGCGTCCAGCTTCCCTATAGCCTCCGCCATAGTTTTGAACCCTATCGGTCGTCTCGGTCAGTCCAGAGATTTTGCCTCCAAATGTGGTGCCCAGGGTGAACTTGTAGGTCCTGAGCGCAGGCCTGGGGCGAAGGCGCCCGGCGCCGCGTCAAAGTTTCCCCAAGAGCTGCCGCTTGGGATTTCGCACCACACATGGGCTCGGTGATCGGGACCGCCAGCACCGGCATTTCTGTGACAGCTTCGCCTCTGGTATCCAGACCTGTACTTTTGGGACACTTGCACCTAGCAGGGTGTCCAGCTTCCCTAGAGCCTCCGCCATAGTTTTGAACCCTATCGGTCGTCTTGGTCAGTCCAGAGATTTTGCCTCCAAATGTGGTGGCCAGGGTGAACTTGTAGGTCCTGAGCGCAGGCCTGGGGCGAAGGCGCCCGGCGCCGCGTCAAAATTTCCCCAAGAGCTGCCGCTTGGGATTTCGCACCACACATGGGGTCGGTGATCGGGACCGCCAGCACCGGCATTTCTGTGACAGCTTCGCCTCTCGGATCCAGACCTGTACTTTTGGGACACTCGCACCTAGCAGGGCGTCCAGCTTCCCTAGAGCCTCCGCCATAGTTTTGAACCCTATCGGTCGTCTTGGTCAGTCTAGAGATTTTGCCTCCAAATGTGGTGCCCAGGGTGAACTTGTAGGTCCTGAGCGCAGGCCCGGGGCGAAGGCGCCCGGCGCCGCGTCAAAATTTCCCCAAGAGCTGCCGCTTGGGATTTCGCACCACACATGGGCTCGGTGATCGGGACCGCCAGCACCGGCATTTCTGTGACAGCTTCGCCTCTGGTATCCAGACCTGTACTTTTGGGACACTTGCACCTAGCAGGGCGTCCAGCTTCCCTAGAGACTCCGCCATAGTTTTGAACCCTATCGGTCGTCTTGGTCAGTCCAGAGATTTTGCCTCCAAATGTGGTGCCCAGGGTGAACTTTTAGGTACTGAGCGCAGGCCTGGGGCGAAGGCGCCCGGCGCCGCGTCAAAATTTCCCCAAGAGCTGCCGCTTGGGATTTCGCACCACACATGGGCTCGGTGATCGGGACCGCCAGCACCGGCATTTTTTTGGGAGCTCGGCCCCTGGTATCCAGACCTGTACTTTTGGGACACTCGCACCTAGCAGGGCGTCCAGCTTCCCTAGAGCCTCCGCCATAGTTTTGAACCCTATCGGTCGTCTTGGTCAGTCCAGAGATTTTGCCTCCAAATGTGGTGCCCAGGGTGAACTTGTAGGTCCTGAGCGCAGGCCCGGGGCGAAGGCGCCCGGCGCCGCGTCAAAATTTCCCCAAGAGCTGCCGCTTGGGATTTCGCACCACACATGGGCTCGGTGATCGGGACCGCCAGCACCGGCATTTCTGTGACAGCTTCGCCTCTGGTATCCAGACCTGTACTTTTGGGACACTTGCACCTAGCAGGGCGTCCAGCTTCCCGAGAGCCTTCGTCATAGTTTTGAACCCTATCGGCCGTCTCGGTCAGTCCCGACATATTGCCTCCGAATGTGGTGCCCAGGGTGAACTTGTAGGTCCTGAGCGCAGGCCTGGGGCGAAGGCGCCCGGCGCCGCGTCAAAATTTCCCCAAGAGCTGCCGCTTGGGATTTCGCACCACACATGGGCTCGGTGATCGGGACCGCCAGCACCGGCATTTCTGTGACAGCTTCGCCTCTGGGATCCAGACCTGTACTTTTGGGACACTTGCACCTAGCAGGGCGTCCAGCTTCCCTAGAGCCTCCACCATAGTTTTGAACCCTATCGGTCGTCTTGGTCAGTCTAGAGATTTTGCCTCCAAATGTGGTGCCCAGGGTGAACTTGTAGGTCCTGAGCGCAGGCCCGGGGCGAAGGCGCCCGGCGCCGCGTCAAAATTTCCCCAAGAGCTGCCGCTTGGGATTTCGCACCACACATGGGCTCGGTGATCGGGACCGCCAGCACCGGCATTTCTGTGACAGCTTCGCCTCTGGGATCCAGACCTGTACTTTTGGGACACTTGCACCTAGCAGGGCGTCCAGCTTCCCGAGAGCCTTCGTCATAGTTTTGAACCCTATCGGCCGTCTCGGTCAGTCCCGACATATTGCCTCCGAATGTGGTGCCCAGGGTGAACTTGTAGGTCCTGAGCGCAGGCCTGGGGCGAAGGCGCCCGGCGCCGCGTCAAAATTTCCCCAAGAGCTGCCGCTTGGGATTTCGCACCACACATGGGGTCGGTGATCGGGACCGCCAGCACCGGCATTTCTGTGACAGCTTCGCCTCTCGGATCCAGACCTGTACTTTTGGGACACTCGCACCTAGCAGGGCGTCCAGCTTCCCTAGAACCTCCGCCATAGTTTTGAACCCTATCGGTCGTCTTGGTCAGTCCAGAGATTTTGCCTCCAAATGTGGTGCCCAGGGTGAACTTTTAGGTACTGAGCGCAGGCCTGGGGCGAAGGCGCCCGGCGCCGCGTCAAAATTTCCCCAAGAGCTGCCGCTTGGGATTTCGCACCACACATGGGCTCGGTGATCGGGACCGCCAGCACCGGCATTTTTTTGAGAGCTCGGCCCCTGGTATCCAGACCTGTACATTTGGGACACTTGCACCTAGAAGGGCGTCCAGCTTCCCGAGAGCCTTCGTCATAATTTTGAACCCTATCGGCCGTCTCGGTCAGTCCCGACATATTGCCTCCGAATGTGGTGCCCAGGGTGAACTTGTAGGTACTGAGCGCAGGCCCGGGGCGAAGGCGCCCGGCGCCGCGTCAAAATTTCCCCAAGAGCTGCCGCTTGGGATTTCGCACCACACATGGGCTCGGTGATCGGGACCGCCAGCACCGGCATTTCTGTGACAGCTTCGCCTCTGGGATCCAGACCTGTACTTTTGGGACACTTGCACCTAGAAGGGCGTCCAGCTTCCCGAGAGCCTTCGCCATAGTTTTGAACCCTATCGGTCGTCTCGGTCAGTCCCGACATATTGCCTCCGAATGTGGTGCCCAGGGTGAACTTGTAGGTCCTGAGCGCAGGCCCGGGGCGAAGGCGCCCGGCGCCGCGTCAAAATTTCCCCAAGAGCTGCCGCTTGGGATTTCGCACCACACATGGGCTCGGTGATCGGGACCGCCAGCACCGGCATTTCTGTGACAGCTTCGCCCCTGGATCCAGACCTGTACTTTTGGGACACTTGCACCTAGCAGGGCGTCCAGCTTCCCGAGAGCCTTCGTCATAGTTTTGAACCCTATCGGCCGTCTCGGTCAGTCCCGACATATTGCCTCCGAATGTGGTGCCCAGGGTGAACTTGTAGGTCCTGAGCGCAGGCCTGGGGCGAAGGCGCCCGGCGCCGCGTCAAAATTTCCCCAAGAGCTGCCGCTTTGGATTTCGCACCACACATGGGCTCGGTGATCGGGACCGCCAGCACCGGCATTTCTGTGACAGCTTCGCCTCTGGGATCCAGACCTGTACTTTTGGGACACTCGCACCTAGCAGGGCGTCCAGCTTCCCTATAGCCTCCGCCATAGTTTTGAACCCTATCGGTCGTCTTGGTCAGTCCAGAGATTTTGCCTCCAAATGTGGTGCCCAGGGTGAACTTGTAGGTCCTGAGCGCAGGCCCGGGGCGAAGGCGCCCGGCGCCGCGTCAAAGTTTCCCCAAGAGCTGCCGCTTGGGATTTCGCACCACACATGGGCTCGGTGATCGGGACCGCCAGCACCGGCATTTCTGTGACAGCTTCGCCTCTGGGATCCAGACCTGTACTTTTGGGACACTTGCACCTAGAAGGGCGTCCAGCTTCCCGAGAGCCTTCGCCATAGTTTTGAACCCTATCGGTCGTCTCGGTCAGTCCAGAGATATTGCCTCCGAATGTGGTGCCCAGGGTGAACTTGTAGGTCCTGAGCGCAGGCCCGGGGCGAAGGCGCCCGGCGCCGCGTCAAAATTTCCCCAAGAGCTGCCGCTTGGGATTTCGCACCACACATGGGCTCGGTGATCGGGACCGCCAGCACCGGCATTTCTGTGACAGCTTCGCCTCTGGTATCCAGACCTGTACTTTTGGGACACTCGCACCTAGCAGGGCGTCCAGCTTCCCTAGAGCCTCCGCCATAGTTTTGAACCCTATCGGTCGTCTTGGTCAGTCCAGAGATTTTGCCTCCAAATGTGGTGCCCAGGGTGAACTTTTAGGTACTGAGCGCAGGCCTGGGGCGAAGGCGCCCGGCGCCGCGTCAAAATTTCCCCAAGAGCTGCCGCTTGGGATTTCGCACCACACATGGGCTCGGTGATCGGGACCGCCAGCACCGGCATTTTTTTGGGAGCTCGGCCCCTGGTATCCAGACCTGTACTTTTGGGACACTCGCACCTAGCAGGGCGTCCAGCTTCCCGAGAGCCTTCGTCATAATTTTGAACCCTATCGGCCGTCTCGGTCAGTCCCGACATATTGCCTCCGAATGTGGTGCCCAGGGTGAACTTGTAGGTACTGAGCGCAGGCCCGGGGCGAAGGCGCCCGGCGCCGCGTCAAAATTTCCCCAAGAGCTGCCGCTTGGGATTTCGCACCACACATGGGCTCGGTGATCGGGACCGCCAGCACCGGCATTTCTGTGACAGCTTCGCCTCTGGGATCCAGACCTGTACTTTTGGGACACTTGCACCTAGAAGGGCGTCCAGCTTCCCGAGAGCCTTCGCCATAGTTTTGAACCCTATCGGTCGTCTCGGTCAGTCCAGAGATATTGCCTCCGAATGTGGTGCCCAGGGTGAACTTGTAGGTCCTGAGCGCAGGCCCGGGGCGAAGGCGCCCGGCGCCGCGTCAAAATTTCCCCAAGAGCTGCCGCTTGGGATTTCGCACCACACATGGGCTCGGTGATCGGGACCGCCAGCACCGGCATTTCTGTGACAGCTTCGCCCCTGGATCCAGACCTGTACTTTTGGGACACTTGCACCTAGCAGGGCGTCCAGCTTCCCGAGAGCCTTCGTCATAGTTTTGAACCCTATCGGCCGTCTCGGTCAGTCCCGACATATTGCCTCCGAATGTGGTGCCCAGGGTGAACTTGTAGGTCCTGAGCGCAGGCCTGGGGCGAAGGCGCCCGGCGCCGCGTCAAAATTTCCCCAAGAGCTGCCGCTTTGGATTTCGCACCACACATGGGCTCGGTGATCGGGACCGCCAGCACCGGCATTTCTGTGACAGCTTCGCCTCTGGGATCCAGACCTGTACTTTTGGGACACTCGCACCTAGCAGGGCGTCCAGCTTCCCTATAGCCTCCGCCATAGTTTTGAACCCTATCGGTCGTCTTGGTCAGTCCAGAGATTTTGCCTCCAAATGTGGTGCCCAGGGTGAACTTGTAGGTCCTGAGCGCAGGCCCGGGGCGAAGGCGCCCGGCGCCGCGTCAAAGTTTCCCCAAGAGCTGCCGCTTGGGATTTCGCACCACACATGGGCTCGGTGATCGGGACCGCCAGCACCGGCATTTCTGTGACAGCTTCGCCTCTGGTATCCAGACCTGTACTTTTGGGACACTTGCACCTAGCAGGGCGTCCAGCTTCCCTAGAGCCTCCGCCATAGTTTTGAACCCTATCGGTCGTCTTGGTCAGTCCAGAGATTTTGCCTCCAAATGTGGTGCCCAGGGTGAACTTTTAGGTACTGAGCGCAGGCCTGGGGCGAAGGCGCCCGGCGCCGCGTCAAAATTTCCCCAAGAGCTGCCGCTTGGGATTTCGCACCACACATGGGCTCGGTGATCGGGACCGCCAGCACCGGCATTTTTTTGGGAGCTCGGCCCCTGGTATCCAGACCTGTACTTTTGGGACACTCGCACCTAGCAGGGCGTCCAGCTTCCCTAGAGCCTCCGCCATAGTTTTGAACCCTATCGGTCGTCTTGGTCAGTCCAGAGATTTTGCCTCCAAATGTGGTGCCCAGGGTGAACTTGTAGGTCCTGAGCGCAGGCCCGGGGCGAAGGCGCCCGGCGCCGCGTCAAAATTTCCCCAAGAGCTGCCGCTTGGGATTTCGCACCACACATGGGCTCGGTGATCGGGACCGCCAGCACCGGCATTTCTGTGACAGCTTCGCCTCTGGGATCCAGACCTGTACTTTTGGGACACTTGCACCTAGCAGGGCGTCCAGCTTCCCGAGAGCCTTCGTCATAGTTTTGAACCCTATCGGCCGTCTCGGTCAGTCCCGACATATTGCCTCCGAATGTGGTGCCCAGGGTGAACTTGTAGGTCCTGAGCGCAGGCCTGGGGCGAAGGCGCCCGGCGCCGCGTCAAAATTTCCCCAAGAGCTGCCGCTTGGGATTTCGCACCACACATGGGCTCGGTGATCGGGACCGCCAGCACCGGCATTTCTGTGACAGCTTCGCCTCTGGGATCCAGACCTGTACTTTTGGGACACTTGCACCTAGCAGGGCGTCCAGCTTCCCTAGAGCCTCCACCATAGTTTTGAACCCTATTGGTCGTCTTGGTCAGTCTAGAGATTTTGCCTCCAAATGTGGTGCCCAGGGTGAACTTGTAGGTCCTGAGCGCAGGCCCGGGGCGAAGGCGCCCGGCGCCGCGTCAAAATTTCCCCAAGAGCTGCCGCTTGGGATTTCGCACCACACATGGGCTCGGTGATCGGGACCGCCAGCACCGGCATTTCTGTGACAGCTTCGCCTCTGGTATCCAGACCTGTACTTTTGGGACACTTGCACCTAGCAGGGCGTCCAGCTTCCCTAGAGCCTCCGCCATAGTTTTGAACCCTATCGGTCGTCTTGGTCAGTCCAGAGATTTTGCCTCCAAATGTGGTGCCCAGGGTGAACTTTTAGGTACTGAGCGCAGGCCTGGGGCGAAGGCGCCCGGCGCCGCGTCAAAATTTCCCCAAGAGCTGCCGCTTGGGATTTCGCACCACACATGGGCTCGGTGATCGGGACCGCCAGCACCGGCATTTTTTTGGGAGCTCGGCCCCTGGTATCCAGACCTGTACTTTTGGGACACTCGCACCTAGCAGGGCGTCCAGCTTCCCTAGAGCCTCCGCCATAGTTTTGAACCCTATCGGTCGTCTTGGTCAGTCCAGAGATTTTGCCTCCAAATGTGGTGCCCAGGGTGAACTTGTAGGTCCTGAGCGCAGGCCCGGGGCGAAGGCGCCCGGCGCCGCGTCAAAATTTCCCCAAGAGCTGCCGCTTGGGATTTCGCACCACACATGGGCTCGGTGATCGGGACCGCCAGCACCGGCATTTCTGTGACAGCTTCGCCTCTGGTATCCAGACCTGTACTTTTGGGACACTTGCACCTAGCAGGGCGTCCAGCTTCCCGAGAGCCTTCGTCATAGTTTTGAACCCTATCGGCCGTCTCGGTCAGTCCCGACATATTGCCTCCGAATGTGGTGCCCAGGGTGAACTTGTAGGTCCTGAGCGCAGGCCTGGGGCGAAGGCGCCCGGCGCCGCGTCAAAATTTCCCCAAGAGCTGCCGCTTGGGATTTCGCACCACACATGGGCTCGGTGATCGGGACCGCCAGCACCGGCATTTCTGTGACAGCTTCGCCTCTGGGATCCAGACCTGTACTTTTGGGACACTTGCACCTAGCAGGGCGTCCAGCTTCCCGAGAGCCTTCGTCATAGTTTTGAACCCTATCGGTCGTCTTGGTCAGTCTAGAGATTTTGCCTCCAAATGTGGTGCCCAGGGTGAACTTGTAGGTCCTGAGCGCAGGCCTGGGGCGAAGGCGCCCGGCGCCGCGTCAAAATTTCCCCAAGAGCTGCCGCTTTGGATTTCGCACCACACATGGGCTCGGTGATCGGGACCGCCAGCACCGGCATTTCTGTGACAGCTTCGCCTCTGGGATCCAGACCTGTACTTTTGGGACACTCGCACCTAGCAGGGCGTCCAGCTTCCCTATAGCCTCCGCCATAGTTTTGAACCCTATCGGTCGTCTTGGTCAGTCCAGAGATTTTGCCTCCAAATGTGGTGCCCAGGGTGAACTTGTAGGTCCTGAGCGCAGGCCCGGGGCGAAGGCGCCCGGCGCCGCGTCAAAGTTTCCCCAAGAGCTGCCGCTTGGGATTTCGCACCACACATGGGCTCGGTGATCGGGACCGCCAGCACCGGCATTTCTGTGACAGCTTCGCCTCTGGTATCCAGACCTGTACTTTTGGGACACTTGCACCTAGCAGGGCGTCCAGCTTCCCTAGAGCCTCCGCCATAGTTTTGAACCCTATCGGTCGTCTTGGTCAGTCCAGAGATTTTGCCTCCAAATGTGGTGCCCAGGGTGAACTTTTAGGTACTGAGCGCAGGCCTGGGGCGAAGGCGCCCGGCGCCGCGTCAAAATTTCCCCAAGAGCTGCCGCTTGGGATTTCGCACCACACATGGGCTCGGTGATCGGGACCGCCAGCACCGGCATTTTTTTGGGAGCTCGGCCCCTGGTATCCAGACCTGTACTTTTGGGACACTCGCACCTAGCAGGGCGTCCAGCTTCCCTAGAGCCTCCGCCATAGTTTTGAACCCTATCGGTCGTCTTGGTCAGTCCAGAGATTTTGCCTCCCAAATGTGGTGCCCAGGGTGAACTTGTAGGTCCTGAGCGCAGGCCCGGGGCGAAGGCGCCCGGCGCCGCGTCAAAATTTCCCCAAGAGCTGCCGCTTGGGATTTCGCACCACACATGGGCTCGGTGATCGGGACCGCCAGCACCGGCATTTCTGTGACAGCTTCGCCTCTGGTATCCAGACCTGTACTTTTGGGACACTTGCACCTAGCAGGGCGTCCAGCTTCCCGAGAGCCTTCGTCATAGTTTTGAACCCTATCGGCCGTCTCGGTCAGTCCGACATATTGCCTCCGAATGTGGTGCCCAGGGTGAACTTGTAGGTCCTGAGCGCAGGCCTGGGGCGAAGGCGCCCGGCGCCGCGTCAAAATTTCCCCAAGAGCTGCCGCTTGGGATTTCGCACCACACATGGGCTCGGTGATCGGGACCGCCAGCACCGGCATTTCTGTGACAGCTTCGCCTCTGGGATCCAGACCTGTACTTTTGGGACACTTGCACCTAGCAGGGCGTCCAGCTTCCCTAGAGCCTCCACCATAGTTTTGAACCCTATCGGTCGTCTTGGTCAGTCTAGAGATTTTGCCTCCAAATGTGGTGCCCAGGGTGAACTTGTAGGTCCTGAGCGCAGGCCCGGGGCGAAGGCGCCCGGCGCCGCGTCAAAATTTCCCCAAGAGCTGCCGCTTGGGATTTCGCACCACACATGGGCTCGGTGATCGGGACCGCCAGCACCGGCATTTCTGTGACAGCTTCGCCTCTGGTATCCAGACCTGTACTTTTGGGACACTTGCACCTAGCAGGGCGTCCAGCTTCCCTAGAGCCTCCGCCATAGTTTTGAACCCTATCGGTCGTCTTGGTCAGTCCAGAGATTTTGCCTCCAAATGTGGTGCCCAGGGTGAACTTTTAGGTACTGAGCGCAGGCCTGGGGCGAAGGCGCCCGGCGCCGCGTCAAAATTTCCCCAAGAGCTGCCGCTTGGGATTTCGCACCACACATGGGCTCGGTGATCGGGACCGCCAGCACCGGCATTTTTTTGGGAGCTCGGCCCCTGGTATCCAGACCTGTACTTTTGGGACACTCGCACCTAGCAGGGCGTCCAGCTTCCCTAGAGCCTCCGCCATAGTTTTGAACCCTATCGGTCGTCTTGGTCAGTCCAGAGATTTTGCCTCCAAATGTGGTGCCCAGGGTGAACTTGTAGGTCCTGAGCGCAGGCCCGGGGCGAAGGCGCCCGGCGCCGCGTCAAAATTTCCCCAAGAGCTGCCGCTTGGGATTTCGCACCACACATGGGCTCGGTGATCGGGACCGCCAGCACCGGCATTTCTGTGACAGCTTCGCCTCTGGTATCCAGACCTGTACTTTTGGGACACTTGCACCTAGCAGGGCGTCCAGCTTCCCGAGAGCCTTCGTCATAGTTTTGAACCCTATCGGCCGTCTCGGTCAGTCCCGACATATTGCCTCCGAATGTGGTGCCCAGGGTGAACTTGTAGGTCCTGAGCGCAGGCCTGGGGCGAAGGCGCCCGGCGCCGCGTCAAAATTTCCCCAAGAGCTGCCGCTTGGGATTTCGCACCACACATGGGCTCGGTGATCGGGACCGCCAGCACCGGCATTTCTGTGACAGCTTCGCCTCTGGGATCCAGACCTGTACTTTTGGGACACTTGCACCTAGCAGGGCGTCCAGCTTCCCTAGAGCCTCCACCATAGTTTTGAACCCTATCGGTCGTCTTGGTCAGTCTAGAGATTTTGCCTCCAAATGTGGTGCCCAGGGTGAACTTGTAGGTCCTGAGCGCAGGCCCGGGGCGAAGGCGCCCGGCGCCGCGTCAAAATTTCCCCAAGAGCTGCCGCTTGGGATTTCGCACCACACATGGGCTCGGTGATCGGGACCGCCAGCACCGGCATTTCTGTGACAGCTTCGCCTCTGGGATCCAGACCTGTACTTTTGGGACACTTGCACCTAGCAGGGCGTCCAGCTTCCCGAGAGCCTTCGTCATAGTTTTGAACCCTATCGGCCGTCTCGGTCAGTCCCGACATATTGCCTCCGAATGTGGTGCCCAGGGTGAACTTGTAGGTCCTGAGCGCAGGCCTGGGGCGAAGGCGCCCGGCGCCGCGTCAAAATTTCCCCAAGAGCTGCCGCTTGGGATTTCGCACCACACATGGGGTCGGTGATCGGGACCGCCAGCACCGGCATTTCTGTGACAGCTTCGCCTCTCGGATCCAGACCTGTACTTTTGGGACACTCGCACCTAGCAGGGCGTCCAGCTTCCCTAGAACCTCCGCCATAGTTTTGAACCCTATCGGTCGTCTTGGTCAGTCCAGAGATTTTGCCTCCAAATGTGGTGCCCAGGGTGAACTTTTAGGTACTGAGCGCAGGCCTGGGGCGAAGGCGCCCGGCGCCGCGTCAAAATTTCCCCAAGAGCTGCCGCTTGGGATTTCGCACCACACATGGGCTCGGTGATCGGGACCGCCAGCACCGGCATTTTTTTGAGAGCTCGGCCCCTGGTATCCAGACCTGTACATTTGGGACACTTGCACCTAGAAGGGCGTCCAGCTTCCCGAGAGCCTTCGTCATAATTTTGAACCCTATCGGCCGTCTCGGTCAGTCCCGACATATTGCCTCCGAATGTGGTGCCCAGGGTGAACTTGTAGGTACTGAGCGCAGGCCCGGGGCGAAGGCGCCCGGCGCCGCGTCAAAATTTCCCCAAGAGCTGCCGCTTGGGATTTCGCACCACACATGGGCTCGGTGATCGGGACCGCCAGCACCGGCATTTCTGTGACAGCTTCGCCTCTGGGATCCAGACCTGTACTTTTGGGACACTTGCACCTAGAAGGGCGTCCAGCTTCCCGAGAGCCTTCGCCATAGTTTTGAACCCTATCGGTCGTCTCGGTCAGTCCCGACATATTGCCTCCGAATGTGGTGCCCAGGGTGAACTTGTAGGTCCTGAGCGCAGGCCCGGGGCGAAGGCGCCCGGCGCCGCGTCAAAATTTCCCCAAGAGCTGCCGCTTGGGATTTCGCACCACACATGGGCTCGGTGATCGGGACCGCCAGCACCGGCATTTCTGTGACAGCTTCGCCCCTGGATCCAGACCTGTACTTTTGGGACACTTGCACCTAGCAGGGCGTCCAGCTTCCCGAGAGCCTTCGTCATAGTTTTGAACCCTATCGGCCGTCTCGGTCAGTCCCGACATATTGCCTCCGAATGTGGTGCCCAGGGTGAACTTGTAGGTCCTGAGCGCAGGCCTGGGGCGAAGGCGCCCGGCGCCGCGTCAAAATTTCCCCAAGAGCTGCCGCTTTGGATTTCGCACCACACATGGGCTCGGTGATCGGGACCGCCAGCACCGGCATTTCTGTGACAGCTTCGCCTCTGGGATCCAGACCTGTACTTTTGGGACACTCGCACCTAGCAGGGCGTCCAGCTTCCCTATAGCCTCCGCCATAGTTTTGAACCCTATCGGTCGTCTTGGTCAGTCCAGAGATTTTGCCTCCAAATGTGGTGCCCAGGGTGAACTTGTAGGTCCTGAGCGCAGGCCCGGGGCGAAGGCGCCCGGCGCCGCGTCAAAGTTTCCCCAAGAGCTGCCGCTTGGGATTTCGCACCACACATGGGCTCGGTGATCGGGACCGCCAGCACCGGCATTTCTGTGACAGCTTCGCCTCTGGGATCCAGACCTGTACTTTTGGGACACTTGCACCTAGAAGGGCGTCCAGCTTCCCGAGAGCCTTCGCCATAGTTTTGAACCCTATCGGTCGTCTCGGTCAGTCCAGAGATATTGCCTCCGAATGTGGTGCCCAGGGTGAACTTGTAGGTCCTGAGCGCAGGCCCGGGGCGAAGGCGCCCGGCGCCGCGTCAAAATTTCCCCAAGAGCTGCCGCTTGGGATTTCGCACCACACATGGGCTCGGTGATCGGGACCGCCAGCACCGGCATTTCTGTGACAGCTTCGCCTCTGGTATCCAGACCTGTACTTTTGGGACACTCGCACCTAGCAGGGCGTCCAGCTTCCCTAGAGCCTCCGCCATAGTTTTGAACCCTATCGGTCGTCTTGGTCAGTCCAGAGATTTTGCCTCCAAATGTGGTGCCCAGGGTGAACTTTTAGGTACTGAGCGCAGGCCTGGGGCGAAGGCGCCCGGCGCCGCGTCAAAATTTCCCCAAGAGCTGCCGCTTGGGATTTCGCACCACACATGGGCTCGGTGATCGGGACCGCCAGCACCGGCATTTTTTTGGGAGCTCGGCCCCTGGTATCCAGACCTGTACTTTTGGGACACTCGCACCTAGCAGGGCGTCCAGCTTCCCGAGAGCCTTCGTCATAATTTTGAACCCTATCGGCCGTCTCGGTCAGTCCCGACATATTGCCTCCGAATGTGGTGCCCAGGGTGAACTTGTAGGTACTGAGCGCAGGCCCGGGGCGAAGGCGCCCGGCGCCGCGTCAAAATTTCCCCAAGAGCTGCCGCTTGGGATTTCGCACCACACATGGGCTCGGTGATCGGGACCGCCAGCACCGGCATTTCTGTGACAGCTTCGCCTCTGGGATCCAGACCTGTACTTTTGGGACACTTGCACCTAGAAGGGCGTCCAGCTTCCCGAGAGCCTTCGCCATAGTTTTGAACCCTATCGGTCGTCTCGGTCAGTCCAGAGATATTGCCTCCGAATGTGGTGCCCAGGGTGAACTTGTAGGTCCTGAGCGCAGGCCCGGGGCGAAGGCGCCCGGCGCCGCGTCAAAATTTCCCCAAGAGCTGCCGCTTGGGATTTCGCACCACACATGGGCTCGGTGATCGGGACCGCCAGCACCGGCATTTCTGTGACAGCTTCGCCCCTGGATCCAGACCTGTACTTTTGGGACACTTGCACCTAGCAGGGCGTCCAGCTTCCCGAGAGCCTTCGTCATAGTTTTGAACCCTATCGGCCGTCTCGGTCAGTCCCGACATATTGCCTCCGAATGTGGTGCCCAGGGTGAACTTGTAGGTCCTGAGCGCAGGCCTGGGGCGAAGGCGCCCGGCGCCGCGTCAAAATTTCCCCAAGAGCTGCCGCTTTGGATTTCGCACCACACATGGGCTCGGTGATCGGGACCGCCAGCACCGGCATTTCTGTGACAGCTTCGCCTCTGGGATCCAGACCTGTACTTTTGGGACACTCGCACCTAGCAGGGCGTCCAGCTTCCCTATAGCCTCCGCCATAGTTTTGAACCCTATCGGTCGTCTTGGTCAGTCCAGAGATTTTGCCTCCAAATGTGGTGCCCAGGGTGAACTTGTAGGTCCTGAGCGCAGGCCCGGGGCGAAGGCGCCCGGCGCCGCGTCAAAGTTTCCCCAAGAGCTGCCGCTTGGGATTTCGCACCACACATGGGCTCGGTGATCGGGACCGCCAGCACCGGCATTTCTGTGACAGCTTCGCCTCTGGTATCCAGACCTGTACTTTTGGGACACTTGCACCTAGCAGGGCGTCCAGCTTCCCTAGAGCCTCCGCCATAGTTTTGAACCCTATCGGTCGTCTTGGTCAGTCCAGAGATTTTGCCTCCAAATGTGGTGCCCAGGGTGAACTTTTAGGTACTGAGCGCAGGCCTGGGGCGAAGGCGCCCGGCGCCGCGTCAAAATTTCCCCAAGAGCTGCCGCTTGGGATTTCGCACCACACATGGGCTCGGTGATCGGGACCGCCAGCACCGGCATTTTTTTGGGAGCTCGGCCCCTGGTATCCAGACCTGTACTTTTGGGACACTCGCACCTAGCAGGGCGTCCAGCTTCCCTAGAGCCTCCGCCATAGTTTTGAACCCTATCGGTCGTCTTGGTCAGTCCAGAGATTTTGCCTCCAAATGTGGTGCCCAGGGTGAACTTGTAGGTCCTGAGCGCAGGCCCGGGGCGAAGGCGCCCGGCGCCGCGTCAAAATTTCCCCAAGAGCTGCCGCTTGGGATTTCGCACCACACATGGGCTCGGTGATCGGGACCGCCAGCACCGGCATTTCTGTGACAGCTTCGCCTCTGGGATCCAGACCTGTACTTTTGGGACACTTGCACCTAGCAGGGCGTCCAGCTTCCCGAGAGCCTTCGTCATAGTTTTGAACCCTATCGGCCGTCTCGGTCAGTCCCGACATATTGCCTCCGAATGTGGTGCCCAGGGTGAACTTGTAGGTCCTGAGCGCAGGCCTGGGGCGAAGGCGCCCGGCGCCGCGTCAAAATTTCCCCAAGAGCTGCCGCTTGGGATTTCGCACCACACATGGGCTCGGTGATCGGGACCGCCAGCACCGGCATTTCTGTGACAGCTTCGCCTCTGGGATCCAGACCTGTACTTTTGGGACACTTGCACCTAGCAGGGCGTCCAGCTTCCCTAGAGCCTCCACCATAGTTTTGAACCCTATTGGTCGTCTTGGTCAGTCTAGAGATTTTGCCTCCAAATGTGGTGCCCAGGGTGAACTTGTAGGTCCTGAGCGCAGGCCCGGGGCGAAGGCGCCCGGCGCCGCGTCAAAATTTCCCCAAGAGCTGCCGCTTGGGATTTCGCACCACACATGGGCTCGGTGATCGGGACCGCCAGCACCGGCATTTCTGTGACAGCTTCGCCTCTGGTATCCAGACCTGTACTTTTGGGACACTTGCACCTAGCAGGGCGTCCAGCTTCCCTAGAGCCTCCGCCATAGTTTTGAACCCTATCGGTCGTCTTGGTCAGTCCAGAGATTTTGCCTCCAAATGTGGTGCCCAGGGTGAACTTTTAGGTACTGAGCGCAGGCCTGGGGCGAAGGCGCCCGGCGCCGCGTCAAAATTTCCCCAAGAGCTGCCGCTTGGGATTTCGCACCACACATGGGCTCGGTGATCGGGACCGCCAGCACCGGCATTTTTTTGGGAGCTCGGCCCCTGGTATCCAGACCTGTACTTTTGGGACACTCGCACCTAGCAGGGCGTCCAGCTTCCCTAGAGCCTCCGCCATAGTTTTGAACCCTATCGGTCGTCTTGGTCAGTCCAGAGATTTTGCCTCCAAATGTGGTGCCCAGGGTGAACTTGTAGGTCCTGAGCGCAGGCCCGGGGCGAAGGCGCCCGGCGCCGCGTCAAAATTTCCCCAAGAGCTGCCGCTTGGGATTTCGCACCACACATGGGCTCGGTGATCGGGACCGCCAGCACCGGCATTTCTGTGACAGCTTCGCCTCTGGTATCCAGACCTGTACTTTTGGGACACTTGCACCTAGCAGGGCGTCCAGCTTCCCGAGAGCCTTCGTCATAGTTTTGAACCCTATCGGCCGTCTCGGTCAGTCCCGACATATTGCCTCCGAATGTGGTGCCCAGGGTGAACTTGTAGGTCCTGAGCGCAGGCCTGGGGCGAAGGCGCCCGGCGCCGCGTCAAAATTTCCCCAAGAGCTGCCGCTTGGGATTTCGCACCACACATGGGCTCGGTGATCGGGACCGCCAGCACCGGCATTTCTGTGACAGCTTCGCCTCTGGGATCCAGACCTGTACTTTTGGGACACTTGCACCTAGCAGGGCGTCCAGCTTCCCGAGAGCCTTCGTCATAGTTTTGAACCCTATCGGTCGTCTTGGTCAGTCTAGAGATTTTGCCTCCAAATGTGGTGCCCAGGGTGAACTTGTAGGTCCTGAGCGCAGGCCTGGGGCGAAGGCGCCCGGCGCCGCGTCAAAATTTCCCCAAGAGCTGCCGCTTTGGATTTCGCACCACACATGGGCTCGGTGATCGGGACCGCCAGCACCGGCATTTCTGTGACAGCTTCGCCTCTGGGATCCAGACCTGTACTTTTGGGACACTCGCACCTAGCAGGGCGTCCAGCTTCCCTATAGCCTCCGCCATAGTTTTGAACCCTATCGGTCGTCTTGGTCAGTCCAGAGATTTTGCCTCCAAATGTGGTGCCCAGGGTGAACTTGTAGGTCCTGAGCGCAGGCCCGGGGCGAAGGCGCCCGGCGCCGCGTCAAAGTTTCCCCAAGAGCTGCCGCTTGGGATTTCGCACCACACATGGGCTCGGTGATCGGGACCGCCAGCACCGGCATTTCTGTGACAGCTTCGCCTCTGGTATCCAGACCTGTACTTTTGGGACACTTGCACCTAGCAGGGCGTCCAGCTTCCCTAGAGCCTCCGCCATAGTTTTGAACCCTATCGGTCGTCTTGGTCAGTCCAGAGATTTTGCCTCCAAATGTGGTGCCCAGGGTGAACTTTTAGGTACTGAGCGCAGGCCTGGGGCGAAGGCGCCCGGCGCCGCGTCAAAATTTCCCCAAGAGCTGCCGCTTGGGATTTCGCACCACACATGGGCTCGGTGATCGGGACCGCCAGCACCGGCATTTTTTTGGGAGCTCGGCCCCTGGTATCCAGACCTGTACTTTTGGGACACTCGCACCTAGCAGGGCGTCCAGCTTCCCTAGAGCCTCCGCCATAGTTTTGAACCCTATCGGTCGTCTTGGTCAGTCCAGAGATTTTGCCTCCAAATGTGGTGCCCAGGGTGAACTTGTAGGTCCTGAGCGCAGGCCCGGGGCGAAGGCGCCCGGCGCCGCGTCAAAATTTCCCCAAGAGCTGCCGCTTGGGATTTCGCACCACACATGGGCTCGGTGATCGGGACCGCCAGCACCGGCATTTCTGTGACAGCTTCGCCTCTGGTATCCAGACCTGTACTTTTGGGACACTTGCACCTAGCAGGGCGTCCAGCTTCCCGAGAGCCTTCGTCATAGTTTTGAACCCTATCGGCCGTCTCGGTCAGTCCCGACATATTGCCTCCGAATGTGGTGCCCAGGGTGAACTTGTAGGTCCTGAGCGCAGGCCTGGGGCGAAGGCGCCCGGCGCCGCGTCAAAATTTCCCCAAGAGCTGCCGCTTGGGATTTCGCACCACACATGGGCTCGGTGATCGGGACCGCCAGCACCGGCATTTCTGTGACAGCTTCGCCTCTGGGATCCAGACCTGTACTTTTGGGACACTTGCACCTAGCAGGGCGTCCAGCTTCCCTAGAGCCTCCACCATAGTTTTGAACCCTATCGGTCGTCTTGGTCAGTCTAGAGATTTTGCCTCCAAATGTGGTGCCCAGGGTGAACTTGTAGGTCCTGAGCGCAGGCCCGGGGCGAAGGCGCCCGGCGCCGCGTCAAAATTTCCCCAAGAGCTGCCGCTTGGGATTTCGCACCACACATGGGCTCGGTGATCGGGACCGCCAGCACCGGCATTTCTGTGACAGCTTCGCCTCTGGGATCCAGACCTGTACTTTTGGGACACTTGCACCTAGCAGGGCGTCCAGCTTCCCTAGAGCCTCCGCCATAGTTTTGAACCCTATCGGTCGTCTTGGTCAGTCCAGAGATTTTGCCTCCAAATGTGGTGCCCAGGGTGAACTTTTAGGTACTGAGCGCAGGCCTGGGGCGAAGGCGCCCGGCGCCGCGTCAAAATTTCCCCAAGAGCTGCCGCTTGGGATTTCGCACCACACATGGGCTCGGTGATCGGGACCGCCAGCACCGGCATTTTTTTGGGAGCTCGGCCCCTGGTATCCAGACCTGTACTTTTGGGACACTCGCACCTAGCAGGGCGTCCAGCTTCCCTAGAGCCTCCGCCATAGTTTTGAACCCTATCGGTCGTCTTGGTCAGTCCAGAGATTTTGCCTCCAAATGTGGTGCCCAGGGTGAACTTGTAGGTCCTGAGCGCAGGCCCGGGGCGAAGGCGCCCGGCGCCGCGTCAAAATTTCCCCAAGAGCTGCCGCTTGGGATTTCGCACCACACATGGGCTCGGTGATCGGGACCGCCAGCACCGGCATTTCTGTGACAGCTTCGCCTCTGGTATCCAGACCTGTACTTTTGGGACACTTGCACCTAGCAGGGCGTCCAGCTTCCCGAGAGCCTTCGTCATAGTTTTGAACCCTATCGGCCGTCTCGGTCAGTCCCGACATATTGCCTCCGAATGTGGTGCCCAGGGTGAACTTGTAGGTCCTGAGCGCAGGCCTGGGGCGAAGGCGCCCGGCGCCGCGTCAAAATTTCCCCAAGAGCTGCCGCTTGGGATTTCGCACCACACATGGGCTCGGTGATCGGGACCGCCAGCACCGGCATTTCTGTGACAGCTTCGCCTCTGGGATCCAGACCTGTACTTTTGGGACACTTGCACCTAGCAGGGCGTCCAGCTTCCCTAGAGCCTCCACCATAGTTTTGAACCCTATCGGTCGTCTTGGTCAGTCTAGAGATTTTGCCTCCAAATGTGGTGCCCAGGGTGAACTTGTAGGTCCTGAGCGCAGGCCCGGGGCGAAGGCGCCCGGCGCCGCGTCAAAATTTCCCCAAGAGCTGCCGCTTGGGATTTCGCACCACACATGGGCTCGGTGATCGGGACCGCCAGCACCGGCATTTCTATGACAGCTTCGCCTCTGGGATCCAGACCTGTACTTTTGGGACACTTGCACCTAGCAGGGCGTCCAGCTTCCCGAGAGCCTTCGTCATAGTTTTGAACCCTATCGGCCGTCTCGGTCAGTCCCGACATATTGCGTCCGAATGTGGTGCCCAGGGTGAACTTGTAGGTCCTGAGCGCAGGCCTGGGGCGAAGGCGCCCGGCGCCGCGTCAAAATTTCCCCAAGAGCTGCCGCTTGGGATTTCGCACCACACATGGGGTCGGTGATCGGGACCGCCAGCACCGGCATTTCTGTGACAGCTTCGCCTCTCGGATCCAGACCTGTACTTTTGGGACACTCGCACCTAGCAGGGCGTCCAGCTTCCCTAGAGCCTCCGCCATAGTTTTGAACCCTATCGGTCGTCTTGGTCAGTCCAGAGATTTTGCCTCCAAATGTGGTGCCCAGGGTGAACTTTTAGGTACTGAGCGCAGGCCTGGGGCGAAGGCGCCCGGCGCCGCGTCAAAATTTCCCCAAGAGCTGCCGCTTGGGATTTCGCACCACACATGGGCTCGGTGATCGGGACCGCCAGCACCGGCATTTTTTTGAGAGCTCGGCCCCTGGTATCCAGACCTGTACATTTGGGACACTTGCACCTAGAAGGGCGTCCAGCTTCCCGAGAGCCTTCGTCATAATTTTGAACCCTATCGGTCGTCTTGGTCAGTCCAGAGATTTTGCCTCCAAATGTGGTGCCCAGGGTGAACTTGTAGGTACTGAGCGCAGGCCCGGGGCGAAGGCGCCCGGCGCCGCGTCAAAATTTCCCCAAGAGCTGCCGCTTGGGATTTCGCACCACACATGGGCTCGGTGATCGGGACCGCCAGCACCGGCATTTCTGTGACAGCTTCGCCTCTGGGATCCAGACCTGTACTTTTGGGACACTTGCACCTAGAAGGGCGTCCAGCTTCCCGAGAGCCTTCGCCATAGTTTTGAACCCTATCGGTCGTCTCGGTCAGTCCAGAGATATTGCCTCCGAATGTGGTGCCCAGGGTGAACTTGTAGGTCCTGAGCGCAGGCCTGGGGCGAAGGCGCCCGGCGCCGCGTCAAAATTTCCCCAAGAGCTGCCGCTTGGGATTTCGCACCACACATGGGGTCGGTGATCGGGACCGCCAGCACCGGCATTTCTGTGACAGCTTCGCCTCTCGGATCCAGACCTGTACTTTTGGGACACTCGCACCTAGCAGGGCGTCCAGCTTCCCTAGAGCCTCCGCCATAGTTTTGAACCCTATCGGTCGTCTTGGTCAGTCCAGAGATTTTGCCTCCAAATGTGGTGCCCAGGGTGAACTTTTAGGTACTGAGCGCAGGCCTGGGGCGAAGGCGCCCGGCGCCGCGTCAAAATTTCCCCAAGAGCTGCCGCTTGGGATTTCGCACCACACATGGGCTCGGTGATCGGGACCGCCAGCACCGGCATTTTTTTGAGAGCTCGGCCCCTGGTATCCAGACCTGTACATTTGGGACACTTGCACCTAGAAGGGCGTCCAGCTTCCCGAGAGCCTTCGTCATAATTTTGAACCCTATCGGTCGTCTTGGTCAGTCCAGAGATTTTGCCTCCAAATGTGGTGCCCAGGGTGAACTTGTAGGTACTGAGCGCAGGCCCGGGGCGAAGGCGCCCGGCGCCGCGTCAAAATTTCCCCAAGAGCTGCCGCTTGGGATTTCGCACCACACATGGGCTCGGTGATCGGGACCGCCAGCACCGGCATTTCTGTGACAGCTTCGCCTCTGGGATCCAGACCTGTACTTTTGGGACACTTGCACCTAGAAGGGCGTCCAGCTTCCCGAGAGCCTTCGCCATAGTTTTGAACCCTATCGGTCGTCTCGGTCAGTCCAGAGATATTGCCTCCGAATGTGGTGCCCAGGGTGAACTTGTAGGTCCTGAGCGCAGGCCCGGGGCGAAGGCGCCCGGCGCCGCGTCAAAATTTCCCCAAGAGCTGCCGCTTGGGATTTCGCACCACACATGGGCTCGGTGATCGGGACCGCCAGCACCGGCATTTCTGTGACAGCTTCGCCCCTGGATCCAGACCTGTACTTTTGGGACACTTGCACCTAGCAGGGCGTCCAGCTTCCCGAGAGCCTTCGTCATAGTTTTGAACCCTATCGGCCGTCTCGGTCAGTCCCGACATATTGCCTCCGAATGTGGTGCCCAGGGTGAACTTGTAGGTCCTGAGCGCAGGCCTGGGGCGAAGGCGCCCGGCGCCGCGTCAAAATTTCCCCAAGAGCTGCCGCTTTGGATTTCGCACCACACATGGGCTCGGTGATCGGGACCGCCAGCACCGGCATTTCTGTGACAGCTTCGCCTCTGGGATCCAGACCTGTACTTTTGGGACACTCGCACCTAGCAGGGCGTCCAGCTTCCCTATAGCCTCCGCCATAGTTTTGAACCCTATCGGTCGTCTTGGTCAGTCCAGAGATTTTGCCTCCAAATGTGGTGCCCAGGGTGAACTTGTAGGTCCTGAGCGCAGGCCCGGGGCGAAGGCGCCCGGCGCCGCGTCAAAGTTTCCCCAAGAGCTGCCGCTTGGGATTTCGCACCACACATGGGCTCGGTGATCGGGACCGCCAGCACCGGCATTTCTGTGACAGCTTCGCCTCTGGGATCCAGACCTGTACTTTTGGGACACTTGCACCTAGAAGGGCGTCCAGCTTCCCGAGAGCCTTCGCCATAGTTTTGAACCCTATCGGTCGTCTCGGTCAGTCCAGAGATATTGCCTCCGAATGTGGTGCCCAGGGTGAACTTGTAGGTCCTGAGCGCAGGCCCGGGGCGAAGGCGCCCGGCGCCGCGTCAAAATTTCCCCAAGAGCTGCCGCTTGGGATTTCGCACCACACATGGGCTCGGTGATCGGGACCGCCAGCACCGGCATTTCTGTGACAGCTTCGCCTCTGGTATCCAGACCTGTACTTTTGGGACACTTGCACCTAGCAGGGCGTCCAGCTTCCCTAGAGCCTCCGCCATAGTTTTGAACCCTATCGGTCGTCTTGGTCAGTCCAGAGATTTTGCCTCCAAATGTGGTGCCCAGGGTGAACTTTTAGGTACTGAGCGCAGGCCTGGGGCGAAGGCGCCCGGCGCCGCGTCAAAATTTCCCCAAGAGCTGCCGCTTGGGATTTCGCACCACACATGGGCTCGGTGATCGGGACCGCCAGCACCGGCATTTCTGTGACAGCTTCGCCTCTGGGATCCAGACCTGTACTTTTGGGACACTTGCACCTAGCAGGGCGTCCAGCTTCCCTAGAGCCTCCGCCATAGTTTTGAACCCTATCGGTCGTCTTGGTCAGTCCAGAGATTTTGCCTCCAAATGTGGTGCCCAGGGTGAACTTTTAGGTACTGAGCGCAGGCCTGGGGCGAAGGCGCCCGGCGCCGCGTCAAAATTTCCCCAAGAGCTGCCGCTTGGGATTTCGCACCACACATGGGCTCGGTGATCGGGACCGCCAGCACCGGCATTTTTTTGGGAGCTCGGCCCCTGGTATCCAGACCTGTACTTTTGGGACACTCGCACCTAGCAGGGCGTCCAGCTTCCCTAGAGCCTCCGCCATAGTTTTGAACCCTATCGGTCGTCTTGGTCAGTCCAGAGATTTTGCCTCCAAATGTGGTGCCCAGGGTGAACTTGTAGGTCCTGAGTGCAGGCCCGGGGCGAAGGCGCCCGGCGCCGCGTCAAAATTTCCCCAAGAGCTGCCGCTTGGGATTTCGCACCACACATGGGGTCGGTGATCGGGACCGCCAGCACCGGCATTTCTGTGACAGCTTCGCCTCTGGTATCCAGACCTGTACTTTTGGGACACTTGCACCTAGCAGGGCGTCCAGCTTCCCGAGAGCCTTCGTCATAGTTTTGAACCCTATCGGCCGTCTCGGTCAGTCCCGACATATTGCCTCCGAATGTGGTGCCCAGGGTGAACTTGTAGGTCCTGAGCGCAGGCCTGGGGCGAAGGCGCCCGGCGCCGCGTCAAAATTTCCCCAAGAGCTGCCGCTTGGGATTTCGCACCACACATGGGCTCGGTGATCGGGACCGCCAGCACCGGCATTTCTGTGACAGCTTCGCCTCTGGGATCCAGACCTGTACTTTTGGGACACTTGCACCTAGCAGGGCGTGCAGCTTCCCGAGAGCCTTCATCATAGTTTTGAACCCTATCGGCCGTCTCGGTCATTCCCGACATATTGCCTCCGAATGTGGTGCCCAGGGTGAACTTGTAGGTCCTGAGCGCAGGCCTGGGGCGAAGGCGCCCGGCGCCGCGTCAAAATTTCCCCAAGAGCTGCCGCTTGGGATTTCGCACCACACATGGGCTCGGTGATCGGGACCGCCAGCACCGGCATTTTTTTGGGAGCTCGGCCCCTGGTATCCAGACCTGTACTTTTGGGACACTTGCACCTAGAAGGGCGTCCAGCTTCCCGAGAGCCTTCGCCATAGTTTTGAACCCTATCGGTCGTCTCGGTCAGTCCCGAGATATTGCCTCCAAATGTGGTGCCCAGGGTGAACTTGTAGGTCCTGAGTGCAGGCCCGGGGCGAAGGCGCCCGGCGCTGCATCAAAATTTCCCCAAAAGCTGCCGCTTTGGATTTCGCACCACACATGGGCTCGGTGATCGGGACCGCCAGCACCGGCATTTCTGTGATAGCTTCGCCTCTGGGATCCAGACCTATACTTTTGGTACACTCGCACCTAGCAGGGCGTCCAGCTTCCCTAGAGCCTCCGCCATAGTTTTGAACCCTATCGGTCGTCTTGGTCAGTCTAGAGATTTTACCTCCAAATGTGGTGCCCAGGGTGAACTTGTAGGTCCTGAGCGCAGGCCCGGGGCGAAGGCGCCCGGCGCCGCGTCAAAATTTCCCCAAGAGCTGCCGCTTGGGATTTCGCACCACACATGGGCTCGGTGATCGGGACCGCCAGCACCGGCATTTCTGTGACAGCTTCGCCTCTGGGATCCAGACCTGTACTTTTGGGACACTTGCACCTAGCAGGGCGTCCAGCTTCCCGAGAGCCTTCGTCATAGTTTTGAACCCTATCGGCCGTCTCGGTCAGTCCCGACATATTGCCTCCGAATGTGGTGCCCAGGGTGAACTTGTAGGTCCTGAGCGCAGGCCTGGGGCGAAGGCGCCCGGCGCCGCGTCAAAATTTCCCCAAGAGCTGCCGCTTGGGATTTCGCACCACACATGGGGTCGGTGATCGGGACCGCCAGCACCGGCATTTCTGTGACAGCTTCGCCTCTCGGATCCAGACCTGTACTTTTGGGACACTCGCACCTAGCAGGGCGTCCAGCTTCCCTAGAGCCTCCGCCATAGTTTTGAACCCTATCGGTCGTCTTGGTCAGTCCAGAGATTTTGCCTCCAAATGTGGTGCCCAGGGTGAACTTTTAGGTACTGAGCGCAGGCCTGGGGCGAAGGCGCCCGGCGCCGCGTCAAAATTTCCCCAAGAGCTGCCGCTTGGGATTTCGCACCACACATGGGCTCGGTGATCGGGACCGCCAGCACCGGCATTTTTTTGAGAGCTCGGCCCCTGGTATCCAGACCTGTACATTTGGGACACTTGCACCTAGAAGGGCGTCCAGCTTCCCGAGAGCCTTCGTCATAATTTTGAACCCTATCGGCCGTCTCGGTCAGTCCCGACATATTGCCTCCGAATGTGGTGCCCAGGGTGAACTTGTAGGTACTGAGCGCAGGCCCGGGGCGAAGGCGCCCGGCGCCGCGTCAAAATTTCCCCAAGAGCTGCCGCTTGGGATTTCGCACCACACATGGGCTCGGTGATCGGGACCGCCAGCACCGGCATTTCTGTGACAGCTTCGCCTCTGGGATCCAGACCTGTACTTTAGGGACACTTGCACCTAGAAGGGCGTCCAGCTTCCCGAGAGCCTTCGCCATAGTTTTGAACCCTATCGGTCGTCTCGGTCAGTCCAGAGATATTGCCTCCGAATGTGGTGCCCAGGGTGAACTTGTAGGTCCTGAGCGCAGGCCCGGGGCGAAGGCGCCCGGCGCCGCGTCAAAATTTCCCCAAGAGCTGCCGCTTGGGATTTCGCACCACACATGGGCTCGGTGATCGGGACCGCCAGCACCGGCATTTCTGTGACAGCTTCGCCCCTGGATCCAGACCTGTACTTTTGGGACACTTGCACCTAGCAGGGCGTCCAGCTTCCCGAGAGCCTTCGTCATAGTTTTGAACCCTATCGGCCGTCTCGGTCAGTCCCGACATATTGCCTCCGAATGTGGTGCCCAGGGTGAACTTGTAGGTCCTGAGCGCAGGCCTGGGGCGAAGGCGCCCGGCGCCGCGTCAAAATTTCCCCAAGAGCTGCCACTTTGGATTTCGCACCACACATGGGCTCGGTGATCGGGACCGCCAGCACCGGCATTTCTGTGACAGCTTCGCCTCTGGGATCCAGACCTGTACTTTTGGGACACTCGCACCTAGCAGGGCGTCCAGCTTCCCTATAGCCTCCGCCATAGTTTTGAACCCTATCGGTCGTCTTGGTCAGTCCAGAGATTTTGCCTCCAAATGTGGTGGCCAGGGTGAACTTGTAGGTCCTGAGCGCAGGCCCGGGGCGAAGGCGCCCGGCGCCGCGTCAAAATTTCCCCAAGAGCTGCCGCTTGGGATTTCGCACCACACATGGGGTCGGTGATCGGGACCGCCAGCACCGGCATTTCTGTGACAGCTTCGCCTCTCGGATCCAGACCTGTACTTTTGGGACACTCGCACCTAGCAGGGCGTCCAGCTTCCCTAGAGCCTCCGCCATAGTTTTGAACCCTATCGGTCGTCTTGGTCAGTCCAGAGATTTTGCCTCCAAATGTGGTGCCCAGGGTGAACTTTTAGGTACTGAGCGCAGGCCCGGGGCGAAGGCGCCCGGCGCCGCGTCAAAATTTCCCCAAGAGCTGCCGCTTGGGATTTCGCACCACACATGGGCTCGTTGATCGGGACCGCCAGCACCGGCATTTCTGTGATAGCTTCGCCTCTGGGATCCAGACCTGTACTTTTGGGACACTTGCACCTAGCAGGGCGTCCAGCTTCCCGAGAGCCTTCGTCATAGTTTTGAACCCTATCGGCCGTCTCGGTCAGTCCCGACATATTGCCTCCGAATGTGGTGCCCAGGGTGAACTTGTAGGTCCTGAGCGCAGGCCCGGGGCGAAGGCGCCCGGCGCCGCGTCAAAATTTCCCCAAGAGCTGCCGCTTGGGATTTCGCACCACACATGGGCTCGGTGATCGGGACCGCCAGCACCGGCATTTCTGTGACAGCTTCGCCCCTGGATCCAGACCTGTACTTTTGGGACACTTGCACCTAGCAGGGCGTCCAGCTTCCCGAGAGCCTTCGTCATAGTTTTGAACCCTATCGGCCGTCTCGGTCAGTCCCGACATATTGCCTCCGAATGTGGTGCCCAGGGTGAACTTGTAGGTCCTGAGCGCAGGCCCGGGGCGAAGGCGCCCGGCGCCGCGTCAAAATTTCCCCAAGAGCTGCCGCTTGGGATTTCGCACCACACATGGGCTCGGTGATCGGGACCGCCAGCACCGGCATTTCTGTGACAGCTTCGCCCCTGGATCCAGACCTGTACTTTTGGGACACTTGCACCTAGCAGGGCGTCCAGCTTCCCGAGAGCCTTCGTCATAGTTTTGAACCCTATCGGCCGTCTCGGTCAGTCCCGACATATTGCCTCCGAATGTGGTGCCCAGGGTGAACTTGTAGGTCCTGAGCGCAGGCCTGGGGCGAAGGCGCCCGGCGCCGCGTCAAAATTTCCCCAAGAGCTGCCGCTTGGGATTTCGCACCACACATGGGCTCGGTGATCGGGACCGCCAGCACCGGCATTTCTGTGACAGCTTCACCTCTGGGATCCAGACCTGTACTTTTGGGACACTTGCACCTAGCAGGGCGTCCAGCTTCCCTAGAGCCTTCGCCATAGTTTTGAACCCTATCGGTCGTCTCGGTCAGTCCCGAGATATTGCCTCCGAATGTGGTGCCCAGGGTGAACTTGTAGGTCCTGAGCGCAGGCCCGGGGCGAAGGCGCCCGGCGCCGCGTCAAAATTTCCCCAAGAGCTGCCGCTTGGGATTTCGCACCACACATGGGCTCGGTGATCGGGGCCGCCAGCACCGGCATTTCTGTGATAGCTTCGCCTCTGGGATCCAGACCTGTACTTTTGGGACACTTGCACCTAGCAGGGCGTCCAGCTTCCCGAGAGCCTTCGTCATAGTTTTGAACCCTATCGGCCGTCTCGGTCAGTCCCGACATATTGCCTCCGAATGTGGTGCCCAGGGTGAACTTGTAGGTCCTGAGCGCAGGCCTGGGGCGAAGGCGCCCGGCGCCGCGTCAAAATTTCCCCAAGAGCTGCCGCTTGGGATTTCGCACCACACATGGGGTCGGTGATCGGGACCGCCAGCACCGGCATTTCTGTGACAGCTTCGCCTCTCGGATCCAGACCTGTACTTTTGGGACACTCGCACCTAGCAGGGCGTCCAGCTTCCCTAGAGCCTCCGCCATAGTTTTGAACCCTATCGGTCGTCTTGGTCAGTCCAGAGATTTTGCCTCCAAATGTGGTGCCCAGGGTGAACTTTTAGGTACTGAGCGCAGGCCTGGGGCGAAGGCGCCCGGCGCCGCGTCAAAATTTCCCCAAGAGCTGCCGCTTGGGATTTCGCACCACACATGGGCTCGGTGATCGGGACCGCCAGCACCGGCATTTTTTTGAGAGCTCGGCCCCTGGTATCCAGACCTGTACATTTGGGACACTTGCACCTAGAAGGGCGTCCAGCTTCCCGAGAGCCTTCGTCATAATTTTGAACCCTATCGGCCGTCTCGGTCAGTCCCGACATATTGCCTCCGAATGTGGTGCCCAGGGTGAACTTGTAGGTACTGAGCGCAGGCCCGGGGCGAAGGCGCCCGGCGCCGCGTCAAAATTTCCCCAAGAGCTGCCGCTTGGGATTTCGCACCACACATGGGCTCGGTGATCGGGACCGCCAGCACCGGCATTTCTGTGACAGCTTCGCCTCTGGGATCCAGACCTGTACTTTTGGGACACTTGCACCTAGAAGGGCGTCCAGCTTCCCGAGAGCCTTCGCCATAGTTTTGAACCCTATCGGTCGTCTCGGTCAGTCCAGAGATATTGCCTCCGAATGTGGTGCCCAGGGTGAACTTGTAGGTCCTGAGCGCAGGCCCGGGGCGAAGGCGCCCGGCGCCGCGTCAAAATTTCCCCAAGAGCTGCCGCTTGGGATTTCGCACCACACATGGGCTCGGTGATCGGGACCGCCAGCACCGGCATTTCTGTGACAGCTTCGCCCCTGGATCCAGACCTGTACTTTTGGGACACTTGCACCTAGCAGGGCGTCCAGCTTCCCGAGAGCCTTCGTCATAGTTTTGAACCCTATCGGCCGTCTCGGTCAGTCCCGACATATTGCCTCCGAATGTGGTGCCCAGGGTGAACTTGTAGGTCCTGAGCGCAGGCCTGGGGCGAAGGCGCCCGGCGCCGCGTCAAAATTTCCCCAAGAGCTGCCGCTTTGGATTTCGCACCACACATGGGCTCGGTGATCGGGACCGCCAGCACCGGCATTTCTGTGACAGCTTCGCCTCTGGGATCCAGACCTGTACTTTTGGGACACTCGCACCTAGCAGGGCGTCCAGCTTCCCTATAGCCTCCGCCATAGTTTTGAACCCTATCGGTCGTCTTGGTCAGTCCAGAGATTTTGCCTCCAAATGTGGTGCCCAGGGTGAACTTGTAGGTCCTGAGCGCAGGCCCGGGGCGAAGGCGCCCGGCGCCGCGTCAAAGTTTCCCCAAGAGCTGCCGCTTGGGATTTCGCACCACACATGGGCTCGGTGATCGGGACCGCCAGCACCGGCATTTCTGTGACAGCTTCGCCTCTGGTATCCAGACCTGTACTTTTGGGACACTTGCACCTAGCAGGGCGTCCAGCTTCCCTAGAGCCTCCGCCATAGTTTTGAACCCTATCGGTCGTCTTGGTCAGTCCAGAGATTTTGCCTCCAAATGTGGTGCCCAGGGTGAACTTTTAGGTACTGAGCGCAGGCCTGGGGCGAAGGCGCCCGGCGCCGCGTCAAAATTTCCCCAAGAGCTGCCGCTTGGGATTTCGCACCACACATGGGCTCGGTGATCGGGACCGCCAGCACCGGCATTTTTTTGGGAGCTCGGCCCCTGGTATCCAGACCTGTACTTTTGGGACACTCGCACCTAGCAGGGCGTCCAGCTTCCCTAGAGCCTCCGCCATAGTTTTGAACCCTATCGGTCGTCTTGGTCAGTCCAGAGATTTTGCCTCCAAATGTGGTGCCCAGGGTGAACTTGTAGGTCCTGAGCGCAGGCCCGGGGCGAAGGCGCCCGGCGCCGCGTCAAAATTTCCCCAAGAGCTGCCGCTTGGGATTTCGCACCACACATGGGCTCGGTGATCGGGACCGCCAGCACCGGCATTTCTGTGACAGCTTCGCCTCTGGTATCCAGACCTGTACTTTTGGGACACTTGCACCTAGCAGGGCGTCCAGCTTCCCGAGAGCCTTCGTCATAGTTTTGAACCCTATCGGCCGTCTCGGTCAGTCCCGACATATTGCCTCCGAATGTGGTGCCCAGGGTGAACTTGTAGGTCCTGAGCGCAGGCCTGGGGCGAAGGCGCCCGGCGCCGCGTCAAAATTTCCCCAAGAGCTGCCGCTTGGGATTTCGCACCACACATGGGCTCGGTGATCGGGACCGCCAGCACCGGCATTTCTGTGACAGCTTCGCCTCTGGGATCCAGACCTGTACTTTTGGGACACTTGCACCTAGCAGGGCGTCCAGCTTCCCTAGAGCCTCCACCATAGTTTTGAACCCTATCGGTCGTCTTGGTCAGTCTAGAGATTTTGCCTCCAAATGTGGTGCCCAGGGTGAACTTGTAGGTCCTGAGCGCAGGCCCGGGGCGAAGGCGCCCGGCGCCGCGTCAAAATTTCCCCAAGAGCTGCCGCTTGGGATTTCGCACCACACATGGGCTCGGTGATCGGGACCGCCAGCACCGGCATTTCTGTGACAGCTTCGCCTCTGGTATCCAGACCTGTACTTTTGGGACACTTGCACCTAGCAGGGCGTCCAGCTTCCCTAGAGCCTCCGCCATAGTTTTGAACCCTATCGGTCGTCTTGGTCAGTCCAGAGATTTTGCCTCCAAATGTGGTGCCCAGGGTGAACTTTTAGGTACTGAGCGCAGGCCTGGGGCGAAGGCGCCCGGCGCCGCGTCAAAATTTCCCCAAGAGCTGCCGCTTGGGATTTCGCACCACACATGGGCTCGGTGATCGGGACCGCCAGCACCGGCATTTTTTTGGGAGCTCGGCCCCTGGTATCCAGACCTGTACTTTTGGGACACTCGCACCTAGCAGGGCGTCCAGCTTCCCTAGAGCCTCCGCCATAGTTTTGAACCCTATCGGTCGTCTTGGTCAGTCCAGAGATTTTGCCTCCAAATGTGGTGCCCAGGGTGAACTTGTAGGTCCTGAGCGCAGGCCCGGGGCGAAGGCGCCCGGCGCCGCGTCAAAATTTCCCCAAGAGCTGCCGCTTGGGATTTCGCACCACACATGGGCTCGGTGATCGGGACCGCCAGCACCGGCATTTCTGTGACAGCTTCGCCTCTGGTATCCAGACCTGTACTTTTGGGACACTTGCACCTAGCAGGGCGTCCAGCTTCCCGAGAGCCTTCGTCATAGTTTTGAACCCTATCGGCCGTCTCGGTCAGTCCCGACATATTGCCTCCGAATGTGGTGCCCAGGGTGAACTTGTAGGTCCTGAGCGCAGGCCTGGGGCGAAGGCGCCCGGCGCCGCGTCAAAATTTCCCCAAGAGCTGCCGCTTGGGATTTCGCACCACACATGGGCTCGGTGATCGGGACCGCCAGCACCGGCATTTCTGTGACAGCTTCGCCTCTGGGATCCAGACCTGTACTTTTGGGACACTTGCACCTAGCAGGGCGTCCAGCTTCCCTAGAGCCTCCACCATAGTTTTGAACCCTATCGGTCGTCTTGGTCAGTCTAGAGATTTTGCCTCCAAATGTGGTGCCCAGGGTGAACTTGTAGGTCCTGAGCGCAGGCCCGGGGCGAAGGCGCCCGGCGCCGCGTCAAAATTTCCCCAAGAGCTGCCGCTTGGGATTTCGCACCACACATGGGCTCGGTGATCGGGACCGCCAGCACCGGCATTTCTGTGACAGCTTCGCCTCTGGGATCCAGACCTGTACTTTTGGGACACTTGCACCTAGCAGGGCGTCCAGCTTCCCGAGAGCCTTCGTCATAGTTTTGAACCCTATCGGCCGTCTCGGTCAGTCCCGACATATTGCCTCCGAATGTGGTGCCCAGGGTGAACTTGTAGGTCCTGAGCGCAGGCCTGGGGCAAAGGCGCCCGGCGCCGCGTCAAAATTTCCCCAAGAGCTGCCGCTTGGGATTTCGCACCACACATGGGGTCGGTGATCGGGACCGCCAGCACCGGCATTTCTGTGACAGCTTCGCCTCTCGGATCCAGACCTGTACTTTTGGGACACTCGCACCTAGCAGGGCGTCCAGCTTCCCTAGAGCCTCCGCCATAGTTTTGAACCCTATCGGTCGTCTTGGTCAGTCCAGAGATTTTGCCTCCAAATGTGGTGCCCAGGGTGAACTTTTAGGTCCTGAGCGCAGGCCCGGGGCGAAGGCGCCCGGCGCCGCGTCAAAATTTCCCCAAGAGCTGCCGCTTGGGATTTCGCACCACACATGGGCTCGGTGATCGGGACCGCCAGCACCGGCATTTCTGTGACAGCTTCGCCTCTGGTATCCAGACCTGTACTTTTGGGACACTTGCACCTAGCAGGGCGTCCAGCTTCCCGAGAGCCTTCGTCATAGTTTTGAACCCTATCGGCCGTCTCGGTCAGTCCCGACATATTGCCTCCGAATGTGGTGCCCAGGGTGAACTTGTAGGTCCTGAGCGCAGGCCTGGGGCGAAGGCGCCCGGCGCCGCGTCAAAATTTCCCCAAGAGCTGCCGCTTGGGATTTCGCACCACACATGGGCTCGGTGATCGGGACCGCCAGCACCGGCATTTCTGTGACAGCTTCGCCTCTGGGATCCAGACCTGTACTTTTGGGACACTTGCACCTAGCAGGGCGTCCAGCTTCCCTAGAGCCTCCACCATAGTTTTGAACCCTATCGGTCGTCTTGGTCAGTCTAGAGATTTTGCCTCCAAATGTGGTGCCCAGGGTGAACTTGTAGGTCCTGAGCGCAGGCCCGGGGCGAAGGCGCCCGGCGCCGCGTCAAAATTTCCCCAAGAGCTGCCGCTTGGGATTTCGCACCACACATGGGCTCGGTGATCGGGACCGCCAGCACCGGCATTTCTGTGACAGCTTCGCCTCTGGGATCCAGACCTGTACTTTTGGGACACTTGCACCTAGCAGGGCGTCCAGCTTCCCGAGAGCCTTCGTCATAGTTTTGAACCCTATCGGCCGTCTCGGTCAGTCCCGACATATTGCCTCCGAATGTGGTGCCCAGGGTGAACTTGTAGGTCCTGAGCGCAGGCCTGGGGCGAAGGCGCCCGGCGCCGCGTCAAAATTTCCCCAAGAGCTGCCGCTTGGGATTTCGCACCACACATGGGGTCGGTGATCGGGACCGCCAGCACCGGCATTTCTGTGACAGCTTCGCCTCTGGGATCCAGACCTGTACTTTTGGGACACTTGCACCTAGCAGGGCGTCCAGCTTCCCTAGAGCCTCCACCATAGTTTTGAACCCTATCGGTCGTCTTGGTCAGTCTAGAGATTTTGCCTCCAAATGTGGTGCCCAGGGTGAACTTGTAGGTCCTGAGCGCAGGCCCGGGGCGAAGGCGCCCGGCGCCGCGTCAAAATTTCCCCAAGAGCTGCCGCTTGGGATTTCGCACCACACATGGGCTCGGTGATCGGGACCGCCAGCACCGGCATTTCTGTGACAGCTTCGCCTCTGGGATCCAGACCTGTACTTTTGGGACACTTGCACCTAGCAGGGCGTCCAGCTTCCCGAGAGCCTTCGTCATAGTTTTGAACCCTATCGGCCGTCTCGGTCAGTCCCGACATATTGCCTCCGAATGTGGTGCCCAGGGTGAACTTGTAGGTCCTGAGCGCAGGCCTGGGGCGAAGGCGCCCGGCGCCGCGTCAAAATTTCCCCAAGAGCTGCCGCTTGGGATTTCGCACCACACATGGGGTCGGTGATCGGGACCGCCAGCACCGGCATTTTTTTGGGAGCTCGGCCCCTGGTATCCAGACCTGTACTTTTGGGACACTCGCACCTAGCAGGGCGTCCAGCTTCCCTAGAGCCTCCGCCATAGTTTTGAACCCTATCGGTCGTCTTGGTCAGTCCAGAGATTTTGCCTCCAAATGTGGTGCCCAGGGTGAACTTTTAGGTCCTGAGCGCAGGCCCGGGGCGAAGGCGCCCGGCGCCGCGTCAAAATTTCCCCAAGAGCTGCCGCTTGGGATTTCGCACCACACATGGGCTCGGTGATCGGGACCGCCAGCACCGGCATTTCTGTGACAGCTTCGCCTCTGGTATCCAGACCTGTACTTTTGGGACACTTGCACCTAGCAGGGCGTCCAGCTTCCCGAGAGCCTTCGTCATAGTTTTGAACCCTATCGGCCGTCTCGGTCAGTCCCGACATATTGCCTCCGAATGTGGTGCCCAGGGTGAACTTGTAGGTCCTGAGCGCAGGCCTGGGGCGAAGGCGCCCGGCGCCGCGTCAAAATTTCCCCAAGAGCTGCCGCTTGGGATTTCGCACCACACATGGGCTCGGTGATCGGGACCGCCAGCACCGGCATTTCTGTGACAGCTTCGCCTCTGGGATCCAGACCTGTACTTTTGGGACACTTGCACCTAGCAGGGCGTCCAGCTTCCCTAGAGCCTCCACCATAGTTTTGAACCCTATCGGTCGTCTTGGTCAGTCTAGAGATTTTGCCTCCAAATGTGGTGCCCAGGGTGAACTTGTAGGTCCTGAGCGCAGGCCCGGGGCGAAGGCGCCCGGCGCCGCGTCAAAATTTCCCCAAGAGCTGCCGCTTGGGATTTCGCACCACACATGGGCTCGGTGATCGGGACCGCCAGCACCGGCATTTCTGTGACAGCTTCGCCTCTGGGATCCAGACCTGTACTTTTGGGACACTTGCACCTAGCAGGGCGTCCAGCTTCCCGAGAGCCTTCGTCATAGTTTTGAACCCTATCGGCCGTCTCGGTCAGTCCCGACATATTGCCTCCGAATGTGGTGCCCAGGGTGAACTTGTAGGTCCTGAGCGCAGGCCTGGGGCGAAGGCGCCCGGCGCCGCGTCAAAATTTCCCCAAGAGCTGCCGCTTGGGATTTCGCACCACACATGGGGTCGGTGATCGGGACCGCCAGCACCGGCATTTCTGTGACAGCTTCGCCTCTCGGATCCAGACCTGTACTTTTGGGACACTCGCACCTAGCAGGGCGTCCAGCTTCCCTAGAGCCTCCGCCATAGTTTTGAACCCTATCGGTCGTCTTGGTCAGTCCAGAGATTTTGCCTCCAAATGTGGTGCCCAGGGTGAACTTGTAGGTCCTGAGCGCAGGCCCGGGGCGAAGGCGCCCGGCGCCGCGTCAAAATTTCCCCAAGAGCTGCCGCTTGGGATTTCGCACCACACATGGGCTCGGTGATCGGGACCGCCAGCACCGGCATTTCTGTGACAGCTTCGCCTCTGGTATCCAGACCTGTACTTTTGGGACACTTGCACCTAGCAGGGCGTCCAGCTTCCCGAGAGCCTTCGTCATAGTTTTGAACCCTATCGGCCGTCTCGGTCAGTCCCGACATATTGCCTCCGAATGTGGTGCCCAGGGTGAACTTGTAGGTCCTGAGCGCAGGCCTGGGGCGAAGGCGCCCGGCGCCGCGTCAAAATTTCCCCAAGAGCTGCCGCTTGGGATTTCGCACCACACATGGGCTCGGTGATCGGGACCGCCAGCACCGGCATTTCTGTGACAGCTTCGCCTCTGGGATCCAGACCTGTACTTTTGGGACACTTGCACCTAGCAGGGCGTCCAGCTTCCCTAGAGCCTCCACCATAGTTTTGAACCCTATCGGTCGTCTTGGTCAGTCTAGAGATTTTGCCTCCAAATGTGGTGCCCAGGGTGAACTTGTAGGTCCTGAGCGCAGGCCCGGGGCGAAGGCGCCCGGCGCCGCGTCAAAATTTCCCCAAGAGCTGCCGCTTGGGATTTCGCACCACACATGGGCTCGGTGATCGGGACCGCCAGCACCGGCATTTCTGTGACAGCTTCGCCTCTGGGATCCAGACCTGTACTTTTGGGACACTTGCACCTAGCAGGGCGTCCAGCTTCCCGAGAGCCTTCGTCATAGTTTTGAACCCTATCGGCCGTCTCGGTCAGTCCCGACATATTGCCTCCGAATGTGGTGCCCAGGGTGAACTTGTAGGTCCTGAGCGCAGGCCTGGGGCGAAGGCGCCCGGCGCCGCGTCAAAATTTCCCCAAGAGCTGCCGCTTGGGATTTCGCACCACACATGGGGTCGGTGATCGGGACCGCCAGCACCGGCATTTTTTTGGGAGCTCGGCCCCTGGTATCCAGACCTGTACTTTTGGGACACTCGCACCTAGCAGGGCGTCCAGCTTCCCTAGAGCCTCCGCCATAGTTTTGAACCCTATCGGTCGTCTTGGTCAGTCCAGAGATTTTGCCTCCAAATGTGGTGCCCAGGGTGAACTTTTAGGTCCTGAGCGCAGGCCCGGGGCGAAGGCGCCCGGCGCCGCGTCAAAATTTCCCCAAGAGCTGCCGCTTGGGATTTCGCACCACACATGGGCTCGGTGATCGGGACCGCCAGCACCGGCATTTCTGTGACAGCTTCGCCTCTGGTATCCAGACCTGTACTTTTGGGACACTTGCACCTAGCAGGGCGTCCAGCTTCCCGAGAGCCTTCGTCATAGTTTTGAACCCTATCGGCCGTCTCGGTCAGTCCCGACATATTGCCTCCGAATGTGGTGCCCAGGGTGAACTTGTAGGTCCTGAGCGCAGGCCTGGGGCGAAGGCGCCCGGCGCCGCGTCAAAATTTCCCCAAGAGCTGCCGCTTGGGATTTCGCACCACACATGGGCTCGGTGATCGGGACCGCCAGCACCGGCATTTCTGTGACAGCTTCGCCTCTGGGATCCAGACCTGTACTTTTGGGACACTTGCACCTAGCAGGGCGTCCAGCTTCCCTAGAGCCTCCACCATAGTTTTGAACCCTATCGGTCGTCTTGGTCAGTCTAGAGATTTTGCCTCCAAATGTGGTGCCCAGGGTGAACTTGTAGGTCCTGAGCGCAGGCCCGGGGCGAAGGCGCCCGGCGCCGCGTCAAAATTTCCCCAAGAGCTGCCGCTTGGGATTTCGCACCACACATGGGCTCGGTGATCGGGACCGCCAGCACCGGCATTTCTGTGACAGCTTCGCCTCTGGGATCCAGACCTGTACTTTTGGGACACTTGCACCTAGCAGGGCGTCCAGCTTCCCGAGAGCCTTCGTCATAGTTTTGAACCCTATCGGCCGTCTCGGTCAGTCCCGACATATTGCCTCCGAATGTGGTGCCCAGGGTGAACTTGTAGGTCCTGAGCGCAGGCCTGGGGCGAAGGCGCCCGGCGCCGCGTCAAAATTTCCCCAAGAGCTGCCGCTTGGGATTTCGCACCACACATGGGGTCGGTGATCGGGACCACCAGCACCGGCATTTCTGTGACAGCTTCGCCTCTCGGATCCAGACCTGTACTTTTGGGACACTCGCACCTAGCAGGGCGTCCAGCTTCCCTAGAGCCTCCGCCATAGTTTTGAACCCTATCGGTCGTCTTGGTCAGTCCAGAGATTTTGCCTCCAAATGTGGTGCCCAGGGTGAACTTTTAGGTACTGAGCGCAGGCCTGGGGCGAAGGCGCCCGGCGCCGCGTCAAAATTTCCCCAAGAGCTGCCGCTTGGGATTTCGCACCACACATGTGCTCGGTGATCGGGACCGCCAGCACCGGCATTTTTTTGAGAGCTCGGCCCCTGGTATCCAGACCTGTACATTTGGGACACTTGCACCTAGAAGGGCGTCCAGCTTCCCGAGAGCCTTCGTCATAATTTTGAACCCTATCGGCCGTCTCGGTCAGTCCCGACATATTGCCTCCGAATGTGGTGCCCAGGGTGAACTTGTAGGTACTGAGCGCAGGCCCGGGGCGAAGGCGCCCGGCGCCGCGTCAAAATTTCCCCAAGAGCTGCCGCTTGGGATTTCGCACCACACATGGGCTCGGTGATCGGGACCGCCAGCACCGGCATTTCTGTGACAGCTTCGCCTCTGGGATCCAGACCTGTACTTTTGGGACACTTGCACCTAGAAGGGCGTCCAGCTTCCCGAGAGCCTTCGCCATAGTTTTGAACCCTATCGGTCGTCTCGGTCAGTCCAGAGATATTGCCTCCGAATGTGGTGCCCAGGGTGAACTTGTAGGTCCTGAGCGCAGGCCCGGGGCGAAGGCGCCCGGCGCCGCGTCAAAATTTCCCCAAGAGCTGCCGCTTGGGATTTCGCACCACACATGGGCTCGGTGATCGGGACCGCCAGCACCGGCATTTCTGTGACAGCTTCGCCCCTGGATCCAGACCTGTACTTTTGGGACACTTGCACCTAGCAGGGCGTCCAGCTTCCCGAGAGCCTTCGTCATAGTTTTGAACCCTATCGGCCGTCTCGGTCAGTCCCGACATATTGCCTCCGAATGTGGTGCCCAGGGTGAACTTGTAGGTCCTGAGCGCAGGCCTGGGGCGAAGGCGCCCGACGCCGCGTCAAAATTTCCCCAAGAGCTGCCGCTTTGGATTTCGCACCACACATGGGCTCGGTGATCGGGACCGCCAGCACCGGCATTTCTGTGACAGCTTCGCCTCTGGGATCCAGACCTGTACTTTTGGGACACTCGCACCTAGCAGGGCGTCCAGCTTCCCTATAGCCTCCGCCATAGTTTTGAACCCTATCGGTCGTCTTGGTCAGTCCAGAGATTTTGCCTCCAAATGTGGTGCCCAGGGTGAACTTGTAGGTCCTGAGCGCAGGCCCGGGGCGAAGGCGCCCGGCGCCGCGTCAAAGTTTCCCCAAGAGCTGCCGCTTGGGATTTCGCACCACACATGGGCTCGGTGATCGGGACCGCCAGCACCGGCATTTCTGTGACAGCTTCGCCTCTGGGATCCAGACCTGTACTTTTGGGACACTTGCACCTAGAAGGGCGTCCAGCTTCCCGAGAGCCTTCGCCATAGTTTTGAACCCTATCGGTCGTCTCGGTCAGTCCAGAGATATTGCCTCCGAATGTGGTGCCCAGGGTGAACTTGTAGGTCCTGAGCGCAGGCCCGGGGCGAAGGCGCCCGGCGCCGCGTCAAAATTTCCCCAAGAGCTGCCGCTTGGGATTTCGCACCACACATGGGCTCGGTGATCGGGACCGCCAGCACCGGCATTTCTGTGACAGCTTCACCTCTGGTATCCAGACCTGTACTTTTGGGACACTTGCACCTAGCAGGGCGTCCAGCTTCCCTAGAGCCTCCGCCATAGTTTTGAACCCTATCGGTCGTCTTGGTCAGTCCAGAGATTTTGCCTCCAAATGTGGTGCCCAGGGTGAACTTTTAGGTACTGAGCGCAGGCCTGGGGCGAAGGCGCCCGGCGCCGCGTCAAAATTTCCCCAAGAGCTGCCGCTTGGGATTTCGCACCACACATGGGCTCGGTGATCGGGACCGCCAGCACCGGCATTTTTTTGGGAGCTCGGCCCCTGGTATCCAGACCTGTACTTTTGGGACACTCGCACCTAGCAGGGCGTCCAGCTTCCCTAGAGCCTCCGCCATAGTTTTGAACCCTATCGGTCGTCTTGGTCAGTCCAGAGATTTTGCCTCCAAATGTGGTGCCCAGGGTGAACTTGTAGGTCCTGAGTGCAGGCCCGGGGCGAAGGCGCCCGGCGCCGCGTCAAAATTTCCCCAAGAGCTGCCGCTTGGGATTTCGCACCACACATGGGCTCGGTGATCGGGACCGCCAGCACCGGCATTTCTGTGACAGCTTCGCCTCTGGTATCCAGACCTGTACTTTTGGGACACTTGCACCTAGCAGGGCGTCCAGCTTCCCGAGAGCCTTCGTCATAGTTTTGAACCCTATCGGCCGTCTCGGTCAGTCCCGACATATTGCCTCCGAATGTGGTGCCCAGGGTGAACTTGTAGGTCCTGAGCGCAGGCCTGGGGCGAAGGCGCCCGGCGCCGCGTCAAAATTTCCCCAAGAGCTGCCGCTTGGGATTTCGCACCACACATGGGCTCGGTGATCGGGACCGCCAGCACCGGCATTTCTGTGACAGCTTCGCCTCTGGGATCCAGACCTGTACTTTTGGGACACTTGCACCTAGCAGGGCGTCCAGCTTCCCTAGAGCCTCCACCATAGTTTTGAACCCTATCGGTCGTCTTGGTCAGTCTAGAGATTTTGCCTCCAAATGTGGTGCCCAGGGTGAACTTGTAGGTCCTGAGCGCAGGCCCGGGGCGAAGGCGCCCGGCGCCGCGTCAAAATTTCCCCAAGAGCTGCCGCTTGGGATTTCGCACCACACATGGGCTCGGTGATCGGGACCGCCAGCACCGGCATTTCTGTGACAGCTTCGCCTCTGGTATCCAGACCTGTACTTTTGGGACACTTGCACCTAGCAGGGCGTCCAGCTTCCCTAGAGCCTCCGCCATAGTTTTGAACCCTATCGGTCGTCTTGGTCAGTCCAGAGATTTTGCCTCCAAATGTGGTGCCCAGGGTGAACTTTTAGGTACTGAGCGCAGGCCTGGGGCGAAGGCGCCCGGCGCCGCGTCAAAATTTCCCCAAGAGCTGCCGCTTGGGATTTCGCACCACACATGGGCTCGGTGATCGGGACCGCCAGCACCGGCATTTTTTTGGGAGCTCGGCCCCTGGTATCCAGACCTGTACTTTTGGGACACTCGCACCTAGCAGGGCGTCCAGCTTCCCTAGAGCCTCCGCCATAGTTTTGAACCCTATCGGTCGTCTTGGTCAGTCCAGAGATTTTGCCTCCAAATGTGGTGCCCAGGGTGAACTTGTAGGTCCTGAGCGCAGGCCCGGGGCGAAGGCGCCCGGCGCCGCGTCAAAATTTCCCCAAGAGCTGCCGCTTGGGATTTCGCACCACACATGGGCTCGGTGATCGGGACCGCCAGCACCGGCATTTCTGTGACAGCTTCGCCTCTGGTATCCAGACCTGTACTTTTGGGACACTTGCACCTAGCAGGGCGTCCAGCTTCCCGAGAGCCTTCGTCATAGTTTTGAACCCTATCGGCCGTCTCGGTCAGTCCCGACATATTGCCTCCGAATGTGGTGCCCAGGGTGAACTTGTAGGTCCTGAGCGCAGGCCTGGGGCGAAGGCGCCCGGCGCCGCGTCAAAATTTCCCCAAGAGCTGCCGCTTGGGATTTCGCACCACACATGGGCTCGGTGATCGGGACCGCCAGCACCGGCATTTCTGTGACAGCTTCGCCTCTGGGATCCAGACCTGTACTTTTGGGACACTTGCACCTAGCAGGGCGTCCAGCTTCCCTAGAGCCTCCACCATAGTTTTGAACCCTATCGGTCGTCTTGGTCAGTCTAGAGATTTTGCCTCCAAATGTGGTGCCCAGGGTGAACTTGTAGGTCCTGAGCGCAGGCCCGGGGCGAAGGCGCCCGGCGCCGCGTCAAAATTTCCCCAAGAGCTGCCGCTTGGGATTTCGCACCACACATGGGCTCGGTGATCGGGACCGCCAGCACCGGCATTTCTGTGACAGCTTCGCCTCTGGGATCCAGACCTGTACTTTTGGGACACTTGCACCTAGCAGGGCGTCCAGCTTCCCGAGAGCCTTCGTCATAGTTTTGAACCCTATCGGCCGTCTCGGTCAGTCCCGACATATTGCCTCCGAATGTGGTGCCCAGGGTGAACTTGTAGGTCCTGAGCGCAGGCCTGGGGCGAAGGCGCCCGGCGCCGCGTCAAAATTTCCCCAAGAGCTGCCGCTTGGGATTTCGCACCACACATGGGCTCGGTGATCGGGACCGCCAGCACCGGCATTTTTTTGGGAGCTCGGCCCCTGGTATCCAGACCTGTACTTTTGGGACACTTGCACCTAGAAGGGCGTCCAGCTTCCCGAGAGCCTTCGCCATAGTTTTGAACCCTATCGGTCGTCTCGGTCAGTCCCGAGATATTGCCTCCAAATGTGGTGCCCAGGGTGAACTTGTAGGTCCTGAGTGCAGGCCCGGGGCGAAGGCGCCCGGCGCTGCATCAAAATTTCCCCAAAAGCTGCCGCTTTGGATTTCGCACCACACATGGGCTCGGTGATCGGGACCGCCAGCACCGGCATTTCTGTGATAGCTTCGCCTCTGGGATCCAGACCTATACTTTTGGGACACTCGCACCTAGCAGGGCGTCCAGCTTCCCTAGAGCCTCCACCATAGTTTTGAACCCTATCGGTCGTCTTGGTCAGTCTAGAGATTTTGCCTCCAAATGTGGTGCCCAGGGTGAACTTGTAGGTCCTGAGCGCAGGCCCGGGGCGAAGGCGCCCGGCGCCGCGTCAAAATTTCCCCAAGAGCTGCCGCTTGGGATTTCGCACCACACATGGGCTCGGTGATCGGGACCGCCAGCACCGGCATTTCTGTGACAGCTTCACCTCTGGGATCCAGACCTGTACTTTTGGGACACTTGCACCTAGCAGGGCGTCCAGCTTCCCTAGAGCCTTCGCCATAGTTTTGAACCCTATCGGTCGTCTCGGTCAGTCCCGAGATATTGCCTCCGAATGTGGTGCCCAGGGTGAACTTGTAGGTCCTGAGCGCAGGCCTGGGGCGAAGGCGCCCGGCGCCGCATCAAAATTTCCCCAAGAGCTGCCGCTTGGGATTTCGCACCACACATGGGCTCGGTGATCGGGACCGCCAGCACCGGCATTTCTATGACAGCTTCGCCTCTGGGATCCAGACCTGTACTTTTGGGACACTTGCACCTAGAAGGGCGTCCAGCTTCCCTAGAGCCTTCGTCATAGTTTTGAACCCTATCGGCCGTCTCGGTCACTCCCGACATATTGCCTCCGAATGTGGTGCCCAGGGTGAACTTGTAGGTCCTGAGCGCAGGCCTGGGGCGAAGGCGCCCGGCGCCGCGTCAAAATTTCCCCAAGAGCTGCCGCTTGGGATTTCGCACCACACATGGGGTCGGTGATCGGGACCGCCAGCACCGGCATTTTTTTGGGAGCTCGGCCCCTGGTATCCAGACCTGTACTTTTGGGACACTCGCACCTAGCAGGGCGTCCAGCTTCCCTAGAGCCTCCGCCATAGTTTTGAACCCTATCGGTCGTCTTGGTCAGTCCAGAGATTTTGCCTCCAAATGTGGTGCCCAGGGTGAACTTGTAGGTCCTGAGCGCAGTTCCGGGGCGAAGGCGCCCGGCGCCGCGTCAAAATTTCCCCAAGAGCTGCCGCTTGGGATTTCGCACCACACATGGGCTCGGTGATCGGGACCGCCAGCACCGGCATTTCTGTGACAGCTTCGCCTCTGGTATCCAGACCTGTACTTTTGGGACACTTGCACCTAGCAGGGCGTCCAGCTTCCCGAGAGCCTTCGTCATAGTTTTGAACCCTATCGGCCGTCTCGGTCAGTCCCGACATATTGCCTCCGAATGTGGTGCCCAGGGTGAACTTGTAGGTCCTGAGCGCAGGCCTGGGGCGAAGGCGCCCGGCGCCGCGTCAAAATTTCCCCAAGAGCTGCCGCTTGGGATTTCGCACCACACATGGGCTCGGTGATCGGGACCGCCAGCACCGGCATTTCTGTGACAGCTTCGCCTCTGGGATCCAGACCTGTACTTTTGGGACACTTGCACCTAGCAGGGCGTCCAGCTTCCCGAGAGCCTTCGTCATAGTTTTGAACCCTATCGGCCGTCTCGGTCAGTCCCGACATATTGCCTCCGAATGTGGTGCCCAGGGTGAACTTGTAGGTCCTGAGCGCAGGCCTGGGGCGAAGGCGCCCGGCGCCGCGTCAAAATTTCCCCAAGAGCTGCCGCTTGGGATTTCGCACCACACATGGGCTCGGTGATCGGGACCGCCAGCACCGGCATTTTTTTGGGAGCTCGGCCCCTGGTATCCAGACCTGTACTTTTGGGACACTTGCACCTAGAAGGGCGTCCAGCTTCCCGAGAGCCTTCGCCATAGTTTTGAACCCTATCGGTCGTCTCGGTCAGTCCCGAGATATTGCCTCCAAATGTGGTGCCCAGGGTGAACTTGTAGGTCCTGAGTGCAGGCCCGGGGCGAAGGCGCCCGGCGCTGCATCAAAATTTCCCCAAAAGCTGCCGCTTTGGATTTCGCACCACACATGGGCTCGGTGATCGGGACCGCCAGCACCGGCATTTCTGTGATAGCTTCGCCTCTGGGATCCAGACCTATACTTTTGGGACACTCGCACCTAGCAGGGCGTCCAGCTTCCCTAGAGCCTCCGCCATAGTTTTGAACCCTATCGGTCGTCTTGGTCAGTCTAGAGATTTTGCCTCCAAATGTGGTGCCCAGGGTGAACTTGTAGGTCCTGAGCGCAGGCCCGGGGCGAAGGCGCCCGGCGCCGCGTCAAAATTTCCCCAAGAGCTGCCGCTTGGGATTTCGCACCACACATGGGCTCGGTGATCGGGACCGCCAGCACCGGCATTTCTGTGACAGCTTCACCTCTGGGATCCAGACCTGTACTTTTGGGACACTTGCACCTAGCAGGGCGTCCAGCTTCCCTAGAGCCTTCGCCATAGTTTTGAACCCTATCGGTCGTCTCGGTCAGTCCCGAGATATTGCCTCCGAATGTGGTGCCCAGGGTGAACTTGTAGGTCCTGAGCGCAGGCCTGGGGCGAAGGCGCCCGGCGCCGCGTCAAAATTTCCCCAAGAGCTGCCGCTTGGGATTTCGCACCACACATGGGCTCGGTGATCGGGACTGCCAGCACCGGCATTTCTATGACAGCTTCGCCTCTGGGATCCAGACCTGTACTTTTGGGACACTTGCACCTAGAAGGGCGTCCAGCTTCCCTAGAGCCTTCGTCATAGTTTTGAACCCTATCGGCCGTCTCGGTCACTCCCGACATATTGCCTCCGAATGTGGTGCCCAGGGTGAACTTGTAGGTCCTGAGCGCAGGCCTGGGGCGAAGGCGCCCGGCGCCGCGTCAAAATTTCCCCAAGAGCTGCCGCTTGGGATTTCGCACCACACATGGGCTCGGTGATCGGGACCGCCAGCACCGGCATTTTTTTGGGAGCTCGGCCCCTGGTATCCAGACCTGTACTTTTGGGACACTCGCACCTAGCAGGGCGTCCAGCTTCCCTAGAGCCTCCGCCATAGTTTTGAACCCTATCGGTCGTCTTGGTCAGTCCAGAGATTTTGCCTCCAAATGTGGTGCCCAGGGTGAACTTGTAGGTCCTGAGCGCAGGCCCGGGGCGAAGGCGCCCGGCGCCGCGTCAAAATTTCCCCAAGAGCTGCCGCTTGGGATTTCGCACCACACATGGGCTCGGTGATCGGGACCGCCAGCACCGGCATTTCTGTGACAGCTTCGCCTCTGGGATCCAGACCTGTACTTTTGGGACACTTGCACCTAGCACGGCGTCCAGCTTCCCTAGAGCCTTCGCCATAGTTTTGAACCCTATCGGTCGTCTCGGTCAGTCCCGAGATATTGCCTCCGAATGTGGTGCCCAGGGTGAACTTGTAGGTCCTGAGCGCAGGCCCGGGGCGAAGGCGCCCGGCGCCGCGTCAAAATTTCCCCAAGAGCTGCCGCTTGGGATTTCGCACCACACATGGGCTCGGTGATCGGGACCGCCAGCACCGGCATTTCTGTGACAGCTTCGCCTCTGGGATCCAGACCTGTACTTTTGGGACACTTGCACCTAGCAGGGCGTCCAGCTTCCCGAGAGCCTTCGTCATAGTTTTGAACCCTATCGGCCGTCTCGGTCAGTCCCGACATATTGCCTCCGAATGTGGTGCCCAGGGTGAACTTGTAGGTCCTGAGCGCAGGCCTGGGGCGAAGGCGCCCGGCGCCGCGTCAAAATTTCCCCAAGAGCTGCCGCTTGGGATTTCGCACCACACATGGGCTCGGTGATCGGGACCGCCAGCACCGGCATTTTTTTGGGAGCTCGGCCCCTGGTATCCAGACCTGTACTTTTGGGACACTTGCACCTAGAAGGGCGTCCAGCTTCCCGAGAGCCTTCGCCATAGTTTTGAACCCTATCGGTCGTCTCGGTCAGTCCCGAGATATTGCCTCCAAATGTGGTGCCCAGGGTGAACTTGTAGGTCCTGAGTGCAGGCCCGGGGCGAAGGCGCCCGGCGCTGCATCAAAATTTCCCCAAAAGCTGCCGCTTTGGATTTCGCACCACACATGGGCTCGGTGATCGGGACCGCCAGCACCGGCATTTCTGTGATAGCTTCGCCTCTGGGATCCAGACCTATACTTTTGGGACACTCGCACCTAGCAGGGCGTCCAGCTTCCCTAGAGCCTCCACCATAGTTTTGAACCCTATCGGTCGTCTTGGTCAGTCTAGAGATTTTGCCTCCAAATGTGGTGCCCAGGGTGAACTTGTAGGTCCTGAGCGCAGGCCCGGGGCGAAGGCGCCCGGCGCCGCGTCAAAATTTCCCCAAGAGCTGCCGCTTGGGATTTCGCACCACACATGGGCTCGGTGATCGGGACCGCCAGCACCGGCATTTCTGTGACAGCTTCACCTCTGGGATCCAGACCTGTACTTTTGGGACACTTGCACCTAGCAGGGCGTCCAGCTTCCCGAGAGCCTTCGTCATAGTTTTGAACCCTATCGGCCGTCTCGGTCAGTCCCGACATATTGCCTCCGAATGTGGTGCCCAGGGTGAACTTGTAGGTCCTGAGCGCAGGCCTGGGGCGAAGGCGCCCGGCGCCGCGTCAAAATTTCCCCAAGAGCTGCCGCTTGGGATTTCGCACCACACATGGGCTCGGTGATCGGGACTGCCAGCACCGGCATTTCTATGACAGCTTCGCCTCTGGGATCCAGACCTGTACTTTTGGGACACTTGCACCTAGAAGGGCGTCCAGCTTCCCTAGAGCCTTCGTCATAGTTTTGAACCCTATCGGCCGTCTCGGTCACTCCCGACATATTGCCTCCGAATGTGGTGCCCAGGGTGAACTTGTAGGTCCTGAGCGCAGGCCTGGGGCGAAGGCGCCCGGCGCCGCGTCAAAATTTCCCCAAGAGCTGCCGCTTGGGATTTCGCACCACACATGGGCTCGGTGATCGGGACTGCCAGCACCGGCATTTCTATGACAGCTTCGCCTCTGGGATCCAGACCTGTACTTTTGGGACACTTGCACCTAGAAGGGCGTCCAGCTTCCCTAGAGCCTTCGTCATAGTTTTGAACCCTATCGGCCGTCTCGGTCACTCCCGACATATTGCCTCCGAATGTGGTGCCCAGGGTGAACTTGTAGGTCCTGAGCGCAGGCCTGGGGCGAAGGCGCCCGGCGCCGCGTCAAAATTTCCCCAAGAGCTGCCGCTTGGGATTTCGCACCACACATGGGCTCGGTGATCGGGACCGCCAGCACCGGCATTTCTGTGACAGCTTCGCCTCTGGGATCCAGACCTGTACTTTTGGGACACTTGCACCTAGCAGGGCGTCCAGCTTCCCTAGAGCCTCCACCATAGTTTTGAACCCTATCGGTCGTCTTGGTCAGTCTAGAGATTTTGCCTCCAAATGTGGTGCCCAGGGTGAACTTGTAGGTCCTGAGCGCAGGCCCGGGGCGAAGGCGCCCGGCGCCGCGTCAAAATTTCCCCAAGAGCTGCCGCTTGGGATTTCGCACCACACATGGGCTCGGTGATCGGGACCGCCAGCACCGGCATTTCTGTGACAGCTTCGCCTCTGGGATCCAGACCTGTACTTTTGGGACACTTGCACCTAGCAGGGCGTCCAGCTTCCCGAGAGCCTTCGTCATAGTTTTGAACCCTATCGGCCGTCTCGGTCAGTCCCGACATATTGCCTCCGAATGTGGTGCCCAGGGTGAACTTGTAGGTCCTGAGCGCAGGCCTGGGGCGAAGGCGCCCGGCGCCGCGTCAAAATTTCCCCAAGAGCTGCCGCTTGGGATTTCGCACCACACATGGGGTCGGTGATCGGGACCGCCAGCACCGGCATTTCTGTGACAGCTTCGCCTCTCGGATCCAGACCTGTACTTTTGGGACACTCGCACCTAGCAGGGCGTCCAGCTTCCCTAGAGCCTCCGCCATAGTTTTGAACCCTATCGGTCGTCTTGGTCAGTCCAGAGATTTTGCCTCCAAATGTGGTGCCCAGGGTGAACTTTTAGGTACTGAGCGCAGGCCTGGGGCGAAGGCGCCCGGCGCCGCGTCAAAATTTCCCCAAGAGCTGCCGCTTGGGATTTCGCACCACACATGTGCTCGGTGATCGGGACCGCCAGCACCGGCATTTTTTTGAGAGCTCGGCCCCTGGTATCCAGACCTGTACATTTGGGACACTTGCACCTAGAAGGGCGTCCAGCTTCCCGAGAGCCTTCGTCATAATTTTGAACCCTATCGGCCGTCTCGGTCAGTCCCGACATATTGCCTCCGAATGTGGTGCCCAGGGTGAACTTGTAGGTACTGAGCGCAGGCCCGGGGCGAAGGCGCCCGGCGCCGCGTCAAAATTTCCCCAAGAGCTGCCGCTTGGGATTTCGCACCACACATGGGCTCGGTGATCGGGACCGCCAGCACCGGCATTTCTGTGACAGCTTCGCCTCTGGGATCCAGACCTGTACTTTTGGGACACTTGCACCTAGAAGGGCGTCCAGCTTCCTGAGAGCCTTCGCCATAGTTTTGAACCCTATCGGTCGTCTCGGTCAGTCCAGAGATATTGCCTCCGAATGTGGTGCCCAGGGTGAACTTGTAGGTCCTGAGCGCAGGCCCGGGGCGAAGGCGCCCGGCGCCGCGTCAAAATTTCCCCAAGAGCTGCCGCTTGGGATTTCGCACCACACATGGGCTCGGTGATCGGGACCGCCAGCACCGGCATTTCTGTGACAGCTTCGCCCCTGGATCCAGACCTGTACTTTTGGGACACTTGCACCTAGCAGGGCGTCCAGCTTCCCGAGAGCCTTCGTCATAGTTTTGAACCCTATCGGCCGTCTCGGTCAGTCCCGACATATTGCCTCCGAATGTGGTGCCCAGGGTGAACTTGTAGGTCCTGAGCGCAGGCCTGGGGCGAAGGCGCCCGACGCCGCGTCAAAATTTCCCCAAGAGCTGCCGCTTTGGATTTCGCACCACACATGGGCTCGGTGATCGGGACCGCCAGCACCGGCATTTCTGTGACAGCTTCGCCTCTGGGATCCAGACCTGTACTTTTGGGACACTCGCACCTAGCAGGGCGTCCAGCTTCCCTATAGCCTCCGCCATAGTTTTGAACCCTATCGGTCGTCTTGGTCAGTCCAGAGATTTTGCCTCCAAATGTGGTGCCCAGGGTGAACTTGTAGGTCCTGAGCGCAGGCCCGGGGCGAAGGCGCCCGGCGCCGCGTCAAAGTTTCCCCAAGAGCTGCCGCTTGGGATTTCGCACCACACATGGGCTCGGTGATCGGGACCGCCAGCACCGGCATTTCTGTGACAGCTTCGCCTCTGGGATCCAGACCTGTACTTTTGGGACACTTGCACCTAGAAGGGCGTCCAGCTTCCCGAGAGCCTTCGCCATAGTTTTGAACCCTATCGGTCGTCTCGGTCAGTCCAGAGATATTGCCTCCGAATGTGGTGCCCAGGGTGAACTTGTAGGTCCTGAGCGCAGGCCCGGGGCGAAGGCGCCCGGCGCCGCGTCAAAATTTCCCCAAGAGCTGCCGCTTGGGATTTCGCACCACACATGGGCTCGGTGATCGGGACCGCCAGCACCGGCATTTCTGTGACAGCTTCACCTCTGGTATCCAGACCTGTACTTTTGGGACACTTGCACCTAGCAGGGCGTCCAGCTTCCCTAGAGCCTCCGCCATAGTTTTGAACCCTATCGGTCGTCTTGGTCAGTCCAGAGATTTTGCCTCCAAATGTGGTGCCCAGGGTGAACTTTTAGGTACTGAGCGCAGGCCTGGGGCGAAGGCGCCCGGCGCCGCGTCAAAATTTCCCCAAGAGCTGCCGCTTGGGATTTCGCACCACACATGGGCTCGGTGATCGGGACCGCCAGCACCGGCATTTTTTTGGGAGCTCGGCCCCTGGTATCCAGACCTGTACTTTTGGGACACTCGCACCTAGCAGGGCGTCCAGCTTCCCTAGAGCCTCCGCCATAGTTTTGAACCCTATCGGTCGTCTTGGTCAGTCCAGAGATTTTGCCTCCAAATGTGGTGCCCAGGGTGAACTTGTAGGTCCTGAGCGCAGGCCCGGGGCGAAGGCGCCCGGCGCCGCGTCAAAATTTCCCCAAGAGCTGCCGCTTGGGATTTCGCACCACACATGGGCTCGGTGATCGGGACCGCCAGCACCGGCATTTCTGTGACAGCTTCGCCTCTGGTATCCAGACCTGTACTTTTGGGACACTTGCACCTAGCAGGGCGTCCAGCTTCCCGAGAGCCTTCGTCATAGTTTTGAACCCTATCGGCCGTCTCGGTCAGTCCCGACATATTGCCTCCGAATGTGGTGCCCAGGGTGAACTTGTAGGTCCTGAGCGCAGGCCTGGGGCGAAGGCGCCCGGCGCCGCGTCAAAATTTCCCCAAGAGCTGCCGCTTGGGATTTCGCACCACACATGGGCTCGGTGATCGGGACCGCCAGCACCGGCATTTCTGTGACAGCTTCGCCTCTGGGATCCAGACCTGTACTTTTGGGACACTTGCACCTAGCAGGGCGTCCAGCTTCCCTAGAGCCTCCACCATAGTTTTGAACCCTATCGGTCGTCTTGGTCAGTCTAGAGATTTTGCCTCCAAATGTGGTGCCCAGGGTGAACTTGTAGGTCCTGAGCGCAGGCCCGGGGCGAAGGCGCCCGGCGCCGCGTCAAAATTTCCCCAAGAGCTGCCGCTTGGGATTTCGCACCACACATGGGCTCGGTGATCGGGACCGCCAGCACCGGCATTTCTGTGACAGCTTCGCCTCTGGGATCCAGACCTGTACTTTTGGGACACTTGCACCTAGCAGGGCGTCCAGCTTCCCGAGAGCCTTCGTCATAGTTTTGAACCCTATCGGCCGTCTCGGTCAGTCCCGACATATTGCCTCCGAATGTGGTGCCCAGGGTGAACTTGTAGGTCCTGAGCGCAGGCCTGGGGCGAAGGCGCCCGGCGCCGCGTCAAAATTTCCCCAAGAGCTGCCGCTTGGGATTTCGCACCACACATGGGCTCGGTGATCGGGACCGCCAGCACCGGCATTTTTTTGGGAGCTCGGCCCCTGGTATCCAGACCTGTACTTTTGGGACACTTGCACCTAGAAGGGCGTCCAGCTTCCCGAGAGCCTTCGCCATAGTTTTGAACCCTATCGGTCGTCTCGGTCAGTCCCGAGATATTGCCTCCAAATGTGGTGCCCAGGGTGAACTTGTAGGTCCTGAGTGCAGGCCCGGGGCGAAGGCGCCCGGCGCTGCATCAAAATTTCCCCAAAAGCTGCCGCTTTGGATTTCGCACCACACATGGGCTCGGTGATCGGGACCGCCAGCACCGGCATTTCTGTGATAGCTTCGCCTCTGGGATCCAGACCTATACTTTTGGGACACTCGCACCTAGCAGGGCGTCCAGCTTCCCTAGAGCCTCCACCATAGTTTTGAACCCTATCGGTCGTCTTGGTCAGTCTAGAGATTTTGCCTCCAAATGTGGTGCCCAGGGTGAACTTGTAGGTCCTGAGCGCAGGCCCGGGGCGAAGGCGCCCGGCGCCGCGTCAAAATTTCCCCAAGAGCTGCCGCTTGGGATTTCGCACCACACATGGGCTCGGTGATCGGGACCGCCAGCACCGGCATTTCTGTGACAGCTTCACCTCTGGGATCCAGACCTGTACTTTTGGGACACTTGCACCTAGCAGGGCGTCCAGCTTCCCTAGAGCCTTCGCCATAGTTTTGAACCCTATCGGTCGTCTCGGTCAGTCCCGAGATATTGCCTCCGAATGTGGTGCCCAGGGTGAACTTGTAGGTCCTGAGCGCAGGCCTGGGGCGAAGGCGCCCGGCGCCGCATCAAAATTTCCCCAAGAGCTGCCGCTTGGGATTTCGCACCACACATGGGCTCGGTGATCGGGACCGCCAGCACCGGCATTTCTATGACAGCTTCGCCTCTGGGATCCAGACCTGTACTTTTGGGACACTTGCACCTAGAAGGGCGTCCAGCTTCCCTAGAGCCTTCGTCATAGTTTTGAACCCTATCGGCCGTCTCGGTCACTCCCGACATATTGCCTCCGAATGTGGTGCCCAGGGTGAACTTGTAGGTCCTGAGCGCAGGCCTGGGGCGAAGGCGCCCGGCGCCGCGTCAAAATTTCCCCAAGAGCTGCCGCTTGGGATTTCGCACCACACATGGGGTCGGTGATCGGGACCGCCAGCACCGGCATTTTTTTGGGAGCTCGGCCCCTGGTATCCAGACCTGTACTTTTGGGACACTCGCACCTAGCAGGGCGTCCAGCTTCCCTAGAGCCTCCGCCATAGTTTTGAACCCTATCGGTCGTCTTGGTCAGTCCAGAGATTTTGCCTCCAAATGTGGTGCCCAGGGTGAACTTGTAGGTCCTGAGCGCAGTTCCGGGGCGAAGGCGCCCGGCGCCGCGTCAAAATTTCCCCAAGAGCTGCCGCTTGGGATTTCGCACCACACATGGGCTCGGTGATCGGGACCGCCAGCACCGGCATTTCTGTGACAGCTTCGCCTCTGGTATCCAGACCTGTACTTTTGGGACACTTGCACCTAGCAGGGCGTCCAGCTTCCCGAGAGCCTTCGTCATAGTTTTGAACCCTATCGGCCGTCTCGGTCAGTCCCGACATATTGCCTCCGAATGTGGTGCCCAGGGTGAACTTGTAGGTCCTGAGCGCAGGCCTGGGGCGAAGGCGCCCGGCGCCGCGTCAAAATTTCCCCAAGAGCTGCCGCTTGGGATTTCGCACCACACATGGGCTCGGTGATCGGGACCGCCAGCACCGGCATTTCTGTGACAGCTTCGCCTCTGGGATCCAGACCTGTACTTTTGGGACACTTGCACCTAGCAGGGCGTCCAGCTTCCCGAGAGCCTTCGTCATAGTTTTGAACCCTATCGGCCGTCTCGGTCAGTCCCGACATATTGCCTCCGAATGTGGTGCCCAGGGTGAACTTGTAGGTCCTGAGCGCAGGCCTGGGGCGAAGGCGCCCGGCGCCGCGTCAAAATTTCCCCAAGAGCTGCCGCTTGGGATTTCGCACCACACATGGGCTCGGTGATCGGGACCGCCAGCACCGGCATTTTTTTGGGAGCTCGGCCCCTGGTATCCAGACCTGTACTTTTGGGACACTTGCACCTAGAAGGGCGTCCAGCTTCCCGAGAGCCTTCGCCATAGTTTTGAACCCTATCGGTCGTCTCGGTCAGTCCCGAGATATTGCCTCCAAATGTGGTGCCCAGGGTGAACTTGTAGGTCCTGAGTGCAGGCCCGGGGCGAAGGCGCCCGGCGCTGCATCAAAATTTCCCCAAAAGCTGCCGCTTTGGATTTCGCACCACACATGGGCTCGGTGATCGGGACCGCCAGCACCGGCATTTCTGTGATAGCTTCGCCTCTGGGATCCAGACCTATACTTTTGGGACACTCGCACCTAGCAGGGCGTCCAGCTTCCCTAGAGCCTCCACCATAGTTTTGAACCCTATCGGTCGTCTTGGTCAGTCTAGAGATTTTGCCTCCAAATGTGGTGCCCAGGGTGAACTTGTAGGTCCTGAGCGCAGGCCCGGGGCGAAGGCGCCCGGCGCCGCGTCAAAATTTCCCCAAGAGCTGCCGCTTGGGATTTCGCACCACACATGGGCTCGGTGATCGGGACCGCCAGCACCGGCATTTCTGTGACAGCTTCACCTCTGGGATCCAGACCTGTACTTTTGGGACACTTGCACCTAGCAGGGCGTCCAGCTTCCCTAGAGCCTTCGCCATAGTTTTGAACCCTATCGGTCGTCTCGGTCAGTCCCGAGATATTGCCTCCGAATGTGGTGCCCAGGGTGAACTTGTAGGTCCTGAGCGCAGGCCTGGGGCGAAGGCGCCCGGCGCCGCGTCAAAATTTCCCCAAGAGCTGCCGCTTGGGATTTCGCACCACACATGGGCTCGGTGATCGGGACTGCCAGCACCGGCATTTCTATGACAGCTTCGCCTCTGGGATCCAGACCTGTACTTTTGGGACACTTGCACCTAGAAGGGCGTCCAGCTTCCCTAGAGCCTTCGTCATAGTTTTGAACCCTATCGGCCGTCTCGGTCACTCCCGACATATTGCCTCCGAATGTGGTGCCCAGGGTGAACTTGTAGGTCCTGAGCGCAGGCCTGGGGCGAAGGCGCCCGGCGCCGCGTCAAAATTTCCCCAAGAGCTGCCGCTTGGGATTTCGCACCACACATGGGCTCGGTGATCGGGACCGCCAGCACCGGCATTTTTTTGGGAGCTCGGCCCCTGGTATCCAGACCTGTACTTTTGGGACACTCGCACCTAGCAGGGCGTCCAGCTTCCCTAGAGCCTCCGCCATAGTTTTGAACCCTATCGGTCGTCTTGGTCAGTCCAGAGATTTTGCCTCCAAATGTGGTGCCCAGGGTGAACTTGTAGGTCCTGAGCGCAGGCCCGGGGCGAAGGCGCCCGGCGCCGCGTCAAAATTTCCCCAAGAGCTGCCGCTTGGGATTTCGCACCACACATGGGCTCGGTGATCGGGACCGCCAGCACCGGCATTTCTGTGACAGCTTCGCCTCTGGGATCCAGACCTGTACTTTTGGGACACTTGCACCTAGCAGGGCGTCCAGCTTCCCGAGAGCCTTCGTCATAGTTTTGAACCTTATCGGCCGTCTCGGTCAGTCCCGACATATTGCCTCCGAATGTGGTGCCCAGGGTGAACTTGTAGGTCCTGAGCGCAGGCCTGGGGCGAAGGCGCCCGGCGCCGCGTCAAAATTTCCCCAAGAGCTGCCGCTTGGGATTTCGCACCACACATGGGCTCGGTGATCGGGACCGCCAGCACCGGCATTTTTTTGGGAGCTCGGCCCCTGGTATCCAGACCTGTACTTTTGGGACACTTGCACCTAGAAGGGCGTCCAGCTTCCCGAGAGCCTTCGCCATAGTTTTGAACCCTATCGGTCGTCTCGGTCAGTCCCGAGATATTGCCTCCAAATGTGGTGCCCAGGGTGAACTTGTAGGTCCTGAGTGCAGGCCCGGGGCGAAGGCGCCCGGCTCTGCATCAAAATTTCCCCAAAAGCTGCCGCTTTGGATTTCGCACCACACATGGGCTCGGTGATCGGGACCGCCAGCACCGGCATTTCTGTGATAGCTTCGCCTCTGGGATCCAGACCTATACTTTTGGGACACTCGCACCTAGCAGGGCGTCCAGCTTCCCTAGAGCCTCCACCATAGTTTTGAACCCTATCGGTCGTCTTGGTCAGTCTAGAGATTTTGCCTCCAAATGTGGTGCCCAGGGTGAACTTGTAGGTCCTGAGCGCAGGCCCGGGGCGAAGGCGCCCGGCGCCGCGTCAAAATTTCCCCAAGAGCTGCCGCTTGGGATTTCGCACCACACATGGGCTCGGTGATCGGGACCGCCAGCACCGGCATTTCTGTGACAGCTTCACCTCTGGGATCCAGACCTGTACATTTGGGACACTTGCACCTAGCACGGCGTCCAGCTTCCCTAGAGCCTTCGCCATAGTTTTGAACCCTATCGGTCGTCTCGGTCAGTCCCGAGATATTGCCTCCGAATGTGGTGCCCAGGGTGAACTTGTAGGTCCTGAGCGCAGGCCCGGGGCGAAGGCGCCCGGCGCCGCGTCAAAATTTCCCCAAGAGCTGCCGCTTGGGATTTCGCACCACACATGGGCTCGGTGATCGGGACCGCCAGCACCGGCATTTCTGTGACAGCTTCGCCTCTGGGATCCAGACCTGTACTTTTGGGACACTTGCACCTAGCAGGGCGTCCAGCTTCCCGAGAGCCTTCGTCATAGTTTTGAACCCTATCGGCCGTCTCGGTCAGTCCCGACATATTGCCTCCGAATGTGGTGCCCAGGGTGAACTTGTAGGTCCTGAGCGCAGGCCTGGGGCGAAGGCGCCCGGCGCCGCGTCAAAATTTCCCCAAGAGCTGCCGCTTGGGATTTCGCACCACACATGGGCTCGGTGATCGGGACCGCCAGCACCGGCATTTTTTTGGGAGCTCGGCCCCTGGTATCCAGACCTGTACTTTTGGGACACTTGCACCTAGAAGGGCGTCCAGCTTCCCGAGAGCCTTCGCCATAGTTTTGAACCCTATCGGTCGTCTCGGTCAGTCCCGAGATATTGCCTCCAAATGTGGTGCCCAGGGTGAACTTGTAGGTCCTGAGTGCAGGCCCGGGGCGAAGGCGCCCGGCGCTGCATCAAAATTTCCCCAAAAGCTGCCGCTTTGGATTTCGCACCACACATGGGCTCGGTGATCGGGACCGCCAGCACCGGCATTTCTGTGATAGCTTCGCCTCTGGGATCCAGACCTATACTTTTGGGACACTCGCACCTAGCAGGGCGTCCAGCTTCCCTAGAGCCTCCACCATAGTTTTGAACCCTATCGGTCGTCTTGGTCAGTCTAGAGATTTTGCCTCCAAATGTGGTGCCCAGGGTGAACTTGTAGGTCCTGAGCGCAGGCCCGGGGCGAAGGCGCCCGGCGCCGCGTCAAAATTTCCCCAAGAGCTGCCGCTTGGGATTTCGCACCACACATGGGCTCGGTGATCGGGACCGCCAGCACCGGCATTTCTGTGACAGCTTCACCTCTGGGATCCAGACCTGTACTTTTGGGACACTTGCACCTAGCAGGGCGTCCAGCTTCCCTAGAGCCTTCGCCATAGTTTTGAACCCTATCGGTCGTCTCGGTCAGTCCCGAGATATTGCCTCCGAATGTGGTGCCCAGGGTGAACTTGTAGGTCCTGAGCGCAGGCCTGGGGCGAAGGCGCCCGGCGCCGCGTCAAAATTTCCCCAAGAGCTGCCGCTTGGGATTTCGCACCACACATGGGCTCGGTGATCGGGACTGCCAGCACCGGCATTTCTATGACAGCTTCGCCTCTGGGATCCAGACCTGTACTTTTGGGACACTTGCACCTAGAAGGGCGTCCAGCTTCCCTAGAGCCTTCGTCATAGTTTTGAACCCTATCGGCCGTCTCGGTCACTCCCGACATATTGCCTCCGAATGTGGTGCCCAGGGTGAACTTGTAGGTCCTGAGCGCAGGCCTGGGGCGAAGGCGCCCGGCGCCGCGTCAAAATTTCCCCAAGAGCTGCCGCTTGGGATTTCGCACCACACATGGGCTCGGTGATCGGGACCGCCAGCACCGGCATTTTTTTGGGAGCTCGGCCCCTGGTATCCAGACCTGTACTTTTGGGACACTCGCACCTAGCAGGGCGTCCAGCTTCCCTAGAGCCTCCGCCATAGTTTTGAACCCTATCGGTCGTCTTGGTCAGTCTAGAGATTTTACCTCCAAATGTGGTGCCCAGGGTGAACTTGTAGGTCCTGAGCGCAGGCCCGGGGCGAAGGCGCCCGGCGCCGCGTCAAAATTTCCCCAAGAGCTGCCGCTTGGGATTTCGCACCACACATGGGCTCGGTGATCGGGACCGCCAGCACCGGCATTTCTGTGACAGCTTCGCCTCTGGGATCCAGACCTGTACTTTTGGGACACTTGCACCTAGCAGGGCGTCCAGCTTCCCTAGAGCCTTCGCCATAGTTTTGAACCCTATCGGTCGTCTCGGTCAGTCCCGAGATATTGCCTCCGAATGTGGTGCCCAGGGTGAACTTGTAGGTCCTGAGTGCAGGCCCGGGGCGAAGGCGCCCGGCGCCGCGTCAAAATTTCCCCAAGAGCTGCCGCTTGGGATTTCGCACCACACATGGGCTCGGTGATCGGGACCGCCAGCACCGGCATTTCTATGACAGCTTCGCCTCTGGGATCCAGACCTGTACTTTTGGGACACTTGCACCTAGCAGGGCGTCCAGCTTCCCGAGAGCCTTCGTCATAGTTTTGAACCCTATCGGCCGTCTCGGTCAGTCCCGACATATTGCCTCCGAATGTGGTGCCCAGGGTGAACTTGTAGGTCCTGAGCGCAGGCCTGGGGCGAAGGCGCCCGGCGCCGCGTCAAAATTTCCCCAAGAGCTGCCGCTTGGGATTTCGCACCACACATGGGGTCGGTGATCGGGACCGCCAGCACCGGCATTTCTGTGACAGCTTCGCCTCTCGGATCCAGACCTGTACTTTTGGGACACTCGCACCTAGCAGGGCGTCCAGCTTCCCTAGAGCCTCCGCCATAGTTTTGAACCCTATCGGTCGTCTTGGTCAGTCCAGAGATTTTGCCTCCAAATGTGGTGCCCAGGGTGAACTTGTAGGTCCTGAGCGCAGGCCCGGGGCGAAGGCGCCCGGCGCCGCGTCAAAATTTCCCCAAGAGCTGCCGCTTGGGATTTCGCACCACACATGGGCTCGGTGATCGGGACCGCCAGCACCGGCATTTCTGTGACAGCTTCGCCTCTGGTATCCAGACCTGTACTTTTGGGACACTTGCACCTAGCAGGGCGTCCAGCTTCCCGAGAGCCTTCGTCATAGTTTTGAACCCTATCGGCCGTCTCGGTCAGTCCCGACATATTGCCTCCGAATGTGGTGCCCAGGGTGAACTTGTAGGTCCTGAGCGCAGGCCTGGGGCGAAGGCGCCCGGCGCCGCGTCAAAATTTCCCCAAGAGCTGCCGCTTGGGATTTCGCACCACACATGGGCTCGGTGATCGGGACCGCCAGCACCGGCATTTCTGTGACAGCTTCGCCTCTGGGATCCAGACCTGTACTTTTGGGACACTTGCACCTAGCAGGGCGTCCAGCTTCCCTAGAGCCTCCACCATAGTTTTGAACCCTATCGGTCGTCTTGGTCAGTCTAGAGATTTTGCCTCCAAATGTGGTGCCCAGGGTGAACTTGTAGGTCCTGAGCGCAGGCCCGGGGCGAAGGCGCCCGGCGCCGCGTCAAAATTTCCCCAAGAGCTGCCGCTTGGGATTTCGCACCACACATGGGCTCGGTGATCGGGACCGCCAGCACCGGCATTTCTGTGACAGCTTCGCCTCTGGGATCCAGACCTGTACTTTTGGGACACTTGCACCTAGCAGGGCGTCCAGCTTCCCTAGAGCCTTCGTCATAGTTTTGAACCCTATCGGCCGTCTCGGTCAGTCCCGACATATTGCCTCCGAATGTGGTGCCCAGGGTGAACTTGTAGGTCCTGAGCGCAGGCCTGGGGCGAAGGCGCCCGGCGCCGCGTCAAAATTTCCCCAAGAGCTGCCGCTTGGGATTTCGCACCACACATGGGCTCGGTGATCGGGACCGCCAGCACCGGCATTTTTTTGGGAGCTCGGCCCCTGGTATCCAGACCTGTACTTTTGGGACACTTGCACCTAGAAGGGCGTCCAGCTTCCCGAGAGCCTTCGCCATAGTTTTGAACCCTATCGGTCGTCTCGGTCAGTCCCGACATATTGCCTCCGAATGTGGTGCCCAGGGTGAACTTGTAGGTCCTGAGTGCAGGCCCGGGGCGAAGGCGCCCGGCGCTGCATCAAAATTTCCCCAAAAGCTGCCGCTTTGGATTTCGCACCACACATGGGCTCGGTGATCGGGACCGCCAGCACCGGCATTTCTGTGATAGCTTCGCCTCTGGGATCCAGACCTATACTTTTGGGACACTCGCACCTAGCAGGGCGTCCAGCTTCCCTAGAGCCTCCACCATAGTTTTGAACCCTATCGGTCGTCTTGGTCAGTCTAGAGATTTTGCCTCCAAATGTGGTGCCCAGGGTGAACTTGTAGGTCCTGAGCGCAGGCCCGGGGCGAAGGCGCCCGGCGCCGCGTCAAAATTTCCCCAAGAGCTGCCGCTTGGGATTTCGCACCACACATGGGCTCGGTGATCGGGACCGCCAGCACCGGCATTTCTGTGACAGCTTCGCCTCTGGGATCCAGACCTGTACTTTTGGGACACTTGCACCTAGCAGGGCGTCCAGCTTCCCGAGAGCCTTCGTCATAGTTTTGAACCCTATCGGCCGTCTCGGTCAGTCCCGACATATTGCCTCCGAATGTGGTGCCCAGGGTGAACTTGTAGGTCCTGAGCGCAGGCCTGGGGCGAAGGCGCCCGGCGCCGCGTCAAAATTTCCCCAAGAGCTGCCGCTTGGGATTTCGCACCACACATGGGCTCGGTGATCGGGACCGCCAGCACCGGCATTTTTTTGGGAGCTCGGCCCCTGGTATCCAGACCTGTACTTTTGGGACACTTGCACCTAGAAGGGCGTCCAGCTTCCCGAGAGCCTTCGCCATAGTTTTGAACCCTATCGGTCGTCTCGGTCAGTCCCGAGATATTGCCTCCAAATGTGGTGCCCAGGGTGAACTTGTAGGTCCTGAGTGCACGCCCGGGGCGAAGGCGCCCGGCGCTGCATCAAAATTTCCCCAAAAGCTGCCGCTTTGGATTTCGCACCACACATGGGCTCGGTGATCGGGACCGCCAGCACCGGCATTTCTGTGATAGCTTCGCCTCTGGGATCCAGACCTATACTTTTGGGACACTCGCACCTAGCAGGGCGTCCAGCTTCCCTAGAGCCTCCACCATAGTTTTGAACCCTATCGGTCGTCTTGGTCAGTCTAGAGATTTTGCCTCCAAATGTGGTGCCCAGGGTGAACTTGTAGGTCCTGAGCGCAGGCCCGGGGCGAAGGCGCCCGGCGCCGCGTCAAAATTTCCCCAAGAGCTGCCGCTTGGGATTTCGCACCACACATGGGCTCGGTGATCGGGACCGCCAGCACCGGCATTTCTGTGACAGCTTCACCTCTGGGATCCAGACCTGTACTTTTGGGACACTTGCACCTAGCAGGGCGTCCAGCTTCCCTAGAGCCTTCGCCATAGTTTTGAACCCTATCGGTCGTCTCGGTCAGTCCCGAGATATTGCCTCCGAATGTGGTGCCCAGGGTGAACTTGTAGGTCCTGAGCGCAGGCCTGGGGCGAAGGCGCCCGGCGCCGCGTCAAAATTTCCCCAAGAGCTGCCGCTTGGGATTTCGCACCACACATGGGCTCGGTGATCGGGACTGCCAGCACCGGCATTTCTATGACAGCTTCGCCTCTGGGATCCAGACCTGTACTTTTGGGACACTTGCACCTAGAAGGGCGTCCAGCTTCCCTAGAGCCTTCGTCATAGTTTTGAACCCTATCGGCCGTCTCGGTCACTCCCGACATATTGCCTCCGAATGTGGTGCCCAGGGTGAACTTGTAGGTCCTGAGCGCAGGCCTGGGGCGAAGGCGCCCGGCGCCGCGTCAAAATTTCCCCAAGAGCTGCCGCTTGGGATTTCGCACCACACATGGGCTCGGTGATCGGGACCGCCAGCACCGGCATTTTTTTGGGAGCTCGGCCCCTGGTATCCAGACCTGTACTTTTGGGACACTCGCACCTAGCAGGGCGTCCAGCTTCCCTAGAGCCTCCGCCATAGTTTTGAACCCTATCGGTCGTCTTGGTCAGTCCAGAGATTTTGCCTCCAAATGTGGTGCCCAGGGTGAACTTGTAGGTCCTGAGCGCAGGCCCGGGGCGAAGGCGCCCGGCGCCGCGTCAAAATTTCCCCAAGAGCTGCCGCTTGGGATTTCGCACCACACATGGGCTCGGTGATCGGGACCGCCAGCACCGGCATTTCTGTGACAGCTTCGCCTCTGGTATCCAGACCTGTACTTTTGGTACACTTGCACCTAGCAGGGCGTCCAGCTTCCCGAGAGCCTTCGTCATAGTTTTGAACCCTATCGGCCGTCTCGGTCAGTCCCGACATATTGCCTCCGAATGTGGTGCCCAGGGTGAACTTGTAGGTCCTGAGCGCAGGCCTGGGGCGAAGGCGCCCGGCGCCGCGTCAAAATTTCCCCAAGAGCTGCCGCTTGGGATTTCGCACCACACATGGGCTCGGTGATCGGGACCGCCAGCACCGGCATTTCTGTGACAGCTTCGCCTCTGGGATCCAGACCTGTACTTTTGGGACACTTGCACCTAGCAGGGCGTCCAGCTTCCCGAGAGCCTTCGTCATAGTTTTGAACCCTATCGGCCGTCTCGGTCAGTCCCGACATATTGCCTCCGAATGTGGTGCCCAGGGTGAACTTGTAGGTCCTGAGCGCAGGCCTGGGGCGAAGGCGCCCGGCGCCGCGTCAAAATTTCCCCAAGAGCTGCCGCTTGGGATTTCGCACCACACATGGGCTCGGTGATCGGGACCGCCAGCACCGGCATTTTTTTGGGAGCTCGGCCCCTGGTATCCAGACCTGTACTTTTGGGACACTTGCACCTAGAAGGGCGTCCAGCTTCCCGAGAGCCTTCGCCATAGTTTTGAACCCTATCGGTCGTCTCGGTCAGTCCCGAGATATTGCCTCCAAATGTGGTGCCCAGGGTGAACTTGTAGGTCCTGAGTGCAGGCCCGGGGCGAAGGCGCCCGGCGCTGCATCAAAATTTCCCCAAAAGCTGCCGCTTTGGATTTCGCACCACACATGGGCTCGGTGATCGGGACCGCCAGCACCGGCATTTCTGTGATAGCTTCGCCTCTGGGATCCAGACCTATACTTGTGGGACACTCGCACCTAGCAGGGCGTCCAGCTTCCCTAGAGCCTCCACCATAGTTTTGAACCCTATCGGTCGTCTTGGTCAGTCTAGAGATTTTGCCTCCAAATGTGGTGCCCAGGGTGAACTTGTAGGTCCTGAGCGCAGGCCCGGGGCGAAGGCGCCCGGCACCGCGTCAAAATTTCCCCAAGAGCTGCCGCTTGGGATTTCGCACCACACATGGGCTCGGTGATCGGGACCGCCAGCACCGGCATTTCTGTGACAGCTTCACCTCTGGGATCCAGACCTGTACTTTTGGGACACTTGCACCTAGCAGGGCGTCCAGCTTCCCTAGAGCCTTCGCCATAGTTTTGAACCCTATCGGTCGTCTCGGTCAGTCCCGAGATATTGCCTCCGAATGTGGTGCCCAGGGTGAACTTGTAGGTCCTGAGCGCAGGCCTGGGGCGAAGGCGCCCGGCGCCGCGTCAAAATTTCCCCAAGAGCTGCCGCTTGGGATTTCGCACCACACATGGGCTCGGTGATCGGGACTGCCAGCACCGGCATTTCTATGACAGCTTCGCCTCTGGGATCCAGACCTGTACTTTTGGGACACTTGCACCTAGAAGGGCGTCCAGCTTCCCTAGAGCCTCCGCCATAGTTTTGAACCCTATCGGCCGTCTCGGTCACTCCCGACATATTGCCTCCGAATGTGGTGCCCAGGGTGAACTTGTAGGTCCTGAGCGCAGGCCTGGGGCGAAGGCGCCCGGCGCCGCGTCAAAATTTCCCCAAGAGCTGCCGCTTGGGATTTCGCACCACACATGGGCTCGGTGATCGGGACCGCCAGCACCGGCATTTCTGTGACAGCTTCGCCTCTGGTATCCAGACCTGTACTTTTGGTACACTTGCACCTAGCAGGGCGTCCAGCTTCCCGAGAGCCTTCGTCATAGTTTTGAACCCTATCGGCCGTCTCGGTCAGTCCCGACATATTGCCTCCGAATGTGGTGCCCAGGGTGAACTTGTAGGTCCTGAGCGCAGGCCTGGGGCGAAGGCGCCCGGCGCCGCGTCAAAATTTCCCCAAGAGCTGCCGCTTGGGATTTCGCACCACACATGGGCTCGGTGATCGGGACCGCCAGCACCGGCATTTCTGTGACAGCTTCGCCTCTGGGATCCAGACCTGTACTTTTGGGACACTTGCACCTAGCAGGGCGTCCAGCTTCCCGAGAGCCTTCGTCATAGTTTTGAACCCTATCGGCCGTCTCGGTCAGTCCCGACATATTGCCTCCGAATGTGGTGCCCAGGGTGAACTTGTAGGTCCTGAGCGCAGGCCTGGGGCGAAGGCGCCCGGCGCCGCGTCAAAATTTCCCCAAGAGCTGCCGCTTGGGATTTCGCACCACACATGGGCTCGGTGATCGGGACCGCCAGCACCGGCATTTTTTTGGGAGCTCGGCCCCTGGTATCCAGACCTGTACTTTTGGGACACTTGCACCTAGAAGGGCGTCCAGCTTCCCGAGAGCCTTCGCCATAGTTTTGAACCCTATCGGTCGTCTCGGTCAGTCCCGAGATATTGCCTCCAAATGTGGTGCCCAGGGTGAACTTGTAGGTCCTGAGTGCAGGCCCGGGGCGAAGGCGCCCGGCGCTGCATCAAAATTTCCCCAAAAGCTGCCGCTTTGGATTTCGCACCACACATGGGCTCGGTGATCGGGACCGCCAGCACCGGCATTTCTGTGATAGCTTCGCCTCTGGGATCCAGACCTATACTTTTGGGACACTCGCACCTAGCAGGGCGTCCAGCTTCCCTAGAGCCTCCGCCATAGTTTTGAACCCTATCGGTCGTCTTGGTCAGTCTAGAGATTTTGCCTCCAAATGTGGTGCCCAGGGTGAACTTGTAGGTCCTGAGCGCAGGCCCGGGGCGAAGGCGCCTGGCGCCGCGTCAAAATTTCCCCAAGAGCTGCCGCTTGGGATTTCGCACCACACATGGGCTCGGTGATCGGGACCGCCAGCACCGGCATTTCTGTGACAGCTTCACCTCTGGGATCCAGACCTGTACATTTGGGACACTTGCACCTAGCAGGGCGTCCAGCTTCCCTAGAGCCTTCGCCATAGTTTTGAACCCTATCGGTCGTCTCGGTCAGTCCCGAGATATTGCCTCCGAATGTGGTGCCCAGGGTGAACTTGTAGGTCCTGAGCGCAGGCCCGGGGCGAAGGCGCCCGGCGCCGCGTCAAAATTTCCCCAAGAGCTGCCGCTTGGGATTTCGCACCACACATGGGCTCGGTGATCGGGACCGCCAGCACCGGCATTTCTATGACAGCTTCGCCTCTGGGATCCAGACCTGTACTTTTGGGACACTTGCACCTAGAAGGGCGTCCAGCTTCCCTAGAGCCTTCGTCATAGTTTTGAACCCTATCGGCCGTCTCGGTCACTCCCGACATATTGCCTCCGAATGTGGTGCCCAGGGTGAACTTGTAGGTCCTGAGCGCAGGCCTGGGGCGAAGGCGCCCGGCGCCGCGTCAAAATTTCCCCAAGAGCTGCCGCTTGGGATTTCGCACCACACATGGGCTCGGTGATCGGGACCGCCAGCACCGGCATTTCTGTGACAGCTTCGCCTCTGGTATCCAGACCTGTACTTTTGGGACACTTGCACCTAGCAGGGCGTCCAGCTTCCCGAGAGCCTTCGTCATAGTTTTGAACCCTATCGGCCGTCTCGGTCAGTCCCGACATATTGCCTCCGAATGTGGTGCCCAGGGTGAACTTGTAGGTCCTGAGCGCAGGCCTGGGGCGAAGGCGCCCGGCGCCGCGTCAAAATTTCCCCAAGAGCTGCCGCTTGGGATTTCGCACCACACATGGGGTCGGTGATCGGGACCGCCAGCACCGGCATTTCTGTGACAGCTTCGCCTCTGGGATCCAGACCTGTACTTTTGGGACACTTGCACCTAGCAGGGCGTGCAGCTTCCCGAGAGCCTTCATCATAGTTTTGAACCCTATCGGCCGTCTCGGTCATTCCCGACATATTGCCTCCAAATGTGGTGCCCAGGGTGAACTTGTAGGTCCTGAGCGCAGGCCTGGGGCGAAGGCGCCCGGCGCCGCGTCAAAATTTCCCCAAGAGCTGCCGCTTGGGATTTCGCACCACACATGGGCTCGGTGATCGGGACCGCCAGCACCGGCATTTTTTTGGGAGCTCGGCCCCTGGTATCCAGACCTGTACTTTTGGGACACTTGCACCTAGAAGGGCGTCCAGCTTCCCGAGAGCCTTCGCCATAGTTTTGAACCCTATCGGTCGTCTCGGTCAGTCCCGAGATATTGCCTCCAAATGTGGTGCCCAGGGTGAACTTGTAGGTCCTGAGTGCAGGCCCGGGGCGAAGGCGCCCGGCGCTGCATCAAAATTTCCCCAAAAGCTGCCGCTTTGGATTTCGCACCACACATGGGCTCGGTGATCGGGACCGCCAGCACCGGCATTTCTGTGATAGCTTCGCCTCTGGGATCCAGACCTATACTTTTGGGACACTCGCACCTAGCAGGGCGTCCAGCTTCCCTAGAGCCTCCACCATAGTTTTGAACCCTATCGGTCGTCTTGGTCAGTCTAGAGATTTTGCCTCCAAATGTGGTGCCCAGGGTGAACTTGTAGGTCCTGAGCGCAGGCCCGGGGCGAAGGCGCCCGGCGCCGCGTCAAAATTTCCCCAAGAGCTGCCGCTTGGGATTTCGCACCACACATGGGCTCGGTGATCGGGACCGCCAGCACCGGCATTTCTGTGACAGCTTCACCTCTGGGATCCAGACCTGTACTTTTGGGACACTTGCACCTAGCAGGGCGTCCAGCTTCCCTAGAGCCTTCGCCATAGTTTTGAACCCTATCGGTCGTCTCGGTCAGTCCCGAGATATTGCCTCCGAATGTGGTGCCCAGGGTGAACTTGTAGGTCCTGAGCGCAGGCCTGGGGCGAAGGCGCCCGGCGCCGCGTCAAAATTTCCCCAAGAGCTGCCGCTTGGGATTTCGCACCACACATGGGCTCGGTGATCGGGACCGCCAGCACCGGCATTTTTTTGGGAGCTCGGCCCCTGGTATCCAGACCTGTACTTTTGGGACACTCGCACCTAGCAGGGCGTCCAGCTTCCCTAGAGCCTCCGCCATAGTTTTGAACCCTATCGGTCGTCTTGGTCAGTCCAGAGATTTTGCCTCCAAATGTGGTGCCCAGGGTGAACTTGTAGGTCCTGAGCGCAGGCCCGGGGCGAAGGCGCCCGGCGCCGCGTCAAAATTTCCCCAAGAGCTGCCGCTTGGGATTTCGCACCACACATGGGCTCGGTGATCGGGACCGCCAGCACCGGCATTTCTGTGACAGCTTCGCCTCTGGTATCCAGACCTGTACTTTTGGTACACTTGCACCTAGCAGGGCGTCCAGCTTCCCGAGAGCCTTCGTCATAGTTTTGAACCCTATCGGCCGTCTCGGTCAGTCCCGACATATTGCCTCCGAATGTGGTGCCCAGGGTGAACTTGTAGGTCCTGAGCGCAGGCCTGGGGCGAAGGCGCCCGGCGCCGCGTCAAAATTTCCCCAAGAGCTGCCGCTTGGGATTTCGCACCACACATGGGCTCGGTGATCGGGACCGCCAGCACCGGCATTTCTGTGACAGCTTCGCCTCTGGGATCCAGACCTGTACTTTTGGGACACTTGCACCTAGCAGGGCGTCCAGCTTCCCGAGAGCCTTCGTCATAGTTTTGAACCCTATCGGCCGTCTCGGTCAGTCCCGACATATTGCCTCCGAATGTGGTGCCCAGGGTGAACTTGTAGGTCCTGAGCGCAGGCCTGGGGCGAAGGCGCCCGGCGCCGCGTCAAAATTTCCCCAAGAGCTGCCGCTTGGGATTTCGCACCACACATGGGCTCGGTGATCGGGACCGCCAGCACCGGCATTTTTTTGGGAGCTCGGCCCCTGGTATCCAGACCTGTACTTTTGGGACACTTGCACCTAGAAGGGCGTCCAGCTTCCCGAGAGCCTTCGCCATAGTTTTGAACCCTATCGGTCGTCTCGGTCAGTCCCGAGATATTGCCTCCAAATGTGGTGCCCAGGGTGAACTTGTAGGTCCTGAGTGCAGGCCCGGGGCGAAGGCGCCCGGCGCTGCATCAAAATTTCCCCAAAAGCTGCCGCTTTGGATTTCGCACCACACATGGGGTCGGTGATCGGGACCGCCAGCACCGGCATTTCTGTGATAGCTTCGCCTCTGGGATCCAGACCTATACTTTTGGGACACTCGCACCTAGCAGGGCGTCCAGCTTCCCTAGAGCCTCCGCCATAGTTTTGAACCCTATCGGTCGTCTTGGTCAGTCTAGAGATTTTGCCTCCAAATGTGGTGCCCAGGGTGAACTTGTAGGTCCTGAGCGCAGGCCCGGGGCGAAGGCGCCTGGCGCCGCGTCAAAATTTCCCCAAGAGCTGCCGCTTGGGATTTCGCACCACACATGGGCTCGGTGATCGGGACCGCCAGCACCGGCATTTCTGTGACAGCTTCACCTCTGGGATCCAGACCTGTACATTTGGGACACTTGCACCTAGCAGGGCGTCCAGCTTCCCTAGAGCCTTCGCCATAGTTTTGAACCCTATCGGTCGTCTCGGTCAGTCCCGAGATATTGCCTCCGAATGTGGTGCCCAGGGTGAACTTGTAGGTCCTGAGCGCAGGCCCGGGGCGAAGGCGCCCGGCGCCGCGTCAAAATTTCCCCAAGAGCTGCCGCTTGGGATTTCGCACCACACATGGGCTCGGTGATCGGGACCGCCAGCACCGGCATTTCTATGACAGCTTCGCCTCTGGGATCCAGACCTGTACTTTTGGGACACTTGCACCTAGAAGGGCGTCCAGCTTCCCTAGAGCCTTCGTCATAGTTTTGAACCCTATCGGCCGTCTCGGTCACTCCCGACATATTGCCTCCGAATGTGGTGCCCAGGGTGAACTTGTAGGTCCTGAGCGCAGGCCTGGGGCGAAGGCGCCCGGCGCCGCGTCAAAATTTCCCCAAGAGCTGCCGCTTGGGATTTCGCACCACACATGGGCTCGGTGATCGGGACCGCCAGCACCGGCATTTCTGTGACAGCTTCGCCTCTGGTATCCAGACCTGTACTTTTGGGACACTTGCACCTAGCAGGGCGTCCAGCTTCCCGAGAGCCTTCGTCATAGTTTTGAACCCTATCGGCCGTCTCGGTCAGTCCCGACATATTGCCTCCGAATGTGGTGCCCAGGGTGAACTTGTAGGTCCTGAGCGCAGGCCTGGGGCGAAGGCGCCCGGCGCCGCGTCAAAATTTCCCCAAGAGCTGCCGCTTGGGATTTCGCACCACACATGGGCTCGGTGATCGGGACCGCCAGCACCGGCATTTCTGTGACAGCTTCGCCTCTGGGATCCAGACCTGTACTTTTGGGACACTTGCACCTAGCAGGGCGTGCAGCTTCCCGAGAGCCTTCATCATAGTTTTGAACCCTATCGGCCGTCTCGGTCATTCCCGACATATTGCCTCCAAATGTGGTGCCCAGGGTGAACTTGTAGGTCCTGAGCGCAGGCCTGGGGCGAAGGCGCCCGGCGCCGCGTCAAAATTTCCCCAAGAGCTGCCGCTTGGGATTTCGCACCACACATGGGCTCGGTGATCGGGACCGCCAGCACCGGCATTTTTTTGGGAGCTCGGCCCCTGGTATCCAGACCTGTACTTTTGGGACACTTGCACCTAGAAGGGCGTCCAGCTTCCCGAGAGCCTTCGCCATAGTTTTGAACCCTATCGGTCGTCTCGGTCAGTCCCGAGATATTGCCTCCGAATGTGGTGCCCAGGGTGAACTTGTAGGTCCTGAGCGCAGGCCCGGGGCGAAGGCGCCCGGCGCCGCGTCAAAATTTCCCCAAGAGCTGCCGCTTGGGATTTCGCACCACACATGGGCTCGGTGATCGGGACCGCCAGCACCGGCATTTCTATGACAGCTTCGCCTCTGGGATCCAGACCTGTACTTTTGGGACACTTGCACCTAGAAGGGCGTCCAGCTTCCCTAGAGCCTTCGTCATAGTTTTGAACCCTATCGGCCGTCTCGGTCACTCCCGACATATTGCCTCCGAATGTGGTGCCCAGGGTGAACTTGTAGGTCCTGAGCGCAGGCCTGGGGCGAAGGCGCCCGGCGCCGCGTCAAAATTTCCCCAAGAGCTGCCGCTTGGGATTTCGCACCACACATGGGGTCGGTGATCGGGACCGCCAGCACCGGCATTTCTGTGACAGCTTCGCCTCTGGTATCCAGACCTGTACTTTTGGGACACTTGCACCTAGCAGGGCGTCCAGCTTCCCGAGAGCCTTCGTCATAGTTTTGAACCCTATCGGCCGTCTCGGTCAGTCCCGACATATTGCCTCCGAATGTGGTGCCCAGGGTGAACTTGTAGGTCCTGAGCGCAGGCCTGGGGCGAAGGCGCCCGGCGCCGCGTCAAAATTTCCCCAAGAGCTGCCGCTTGGGATTTCGCACCACACATGGGCTCGGTGATCGGGACCGCCAGCACCGGCATTTCTGTGACAGCTTCGCCTCTGGGATCCAGACCTGTACTTTTGGGACACTTGCACCTAGCAGGGCGTGCAGCTTCCCGAGAGCCTTCATCATAGTTTTGAACCCTATCGGCCGTCTCGGTCATTCCCGACATATTGCCTCCAAATGTGGTGCCCAGGGTGAACTTGTAGGTCCTGAGCGCAGGCCTGGGGCGAAGGCGCCCGGCGCCGCGTCAAAATTTCCCCAAGAGCTGCCGCTTGGGATTTCGCACCACACATGGGCTCGGTGATCGGGACCGCCAGCACCGGCATTTTTTTGGGAGCTCGGCCCCTGGTATCCAGACCTGTACTTTTGGGACACTTGCACCTAGAAGGGCGTCCAGCTTCCCGAGAGCCTTCGCCATAGTTTTGAACCCTATCGGTCGTCTCGGTCAGTCCCGAGATATTGCCTCCGAATGTGGTGCCCAGGGTGAACTTGTAGGTCCTGAGCGCAGGCCCGGGGCGAAGGCGCCCGGCGCCGCGTCAAAATTTCCCCAAGAGCTGCCGCTTGGGATTTCGCACCACACATGGGCTCGGTGATCGGGACCGCCAGCACCGGCATTTCTGTGACAGCTTCGCCTCTGGGATCCAGACCTGTACTTTTGGGACACTTGCACCTAGCAGGGCGTCCAGCTTCCCGAGAGCCTTCGTCATAGTTTTGAACCCTATCGGCCGTCTCGGTCAGTCCCGACATATTGCCTCCGAATGTGGTGCCCAGGGTGAACTTGTAGGTACTGAGCGCAGGCCCGGGGCGAAGGCGCCCGGCGCCGCGTCAAAATTTCCCCAAGAGCTGCCGCTTGGGATTTCGCACCACACATGGGCTCGGTGATCGGGACCGCCAGCACCGGCATTTCTGTGACAGCTTCGCCTCTGGGATCCAGACCTGTACTTTTGGGACACTTGCACCTAGCAGGGCGTCCAGCTTCCCGAGAGCCTTCGTCATAGTTTTGAACCCTATCGGCCGTCTCGGTCAGTCCAGAGATATTGCCTCCAAATGTGGTGCCCAGGGTGAACTTGTAGGACCTGAGCGCAGGCCCGGGGCGAAGGCGCCCGGCGCCGCGTCAAAATTTCCCCAAGAGCTGCCGCTTGGGATTTCGCACCACACATGGGCTCGGTGATCGGGACCGCCAGCACCGGCATTTCTGTGACAGCTTCGCCTCTGGGATCCAGACCTGTACTTTTGGGACACTTGCACCTAGCAGGGCGTGCAGCTTCCCGAGAGCCTTCATCATAGTTTTGAACCCTATCGGCCGTCTCGGTCATTCCCGACATATTGCCTCCGAATGTGGTGCCCAGGGTGAACTTGTAGGTCCTGAGCGCATGCCTGGGGCGAAGGCGCCCGGCGCAGCGTCAAAATTTCCCCAAGAGCTGCCGCTTGGGATTTCGCACCACACATGGGCTCGGTGATCGGGACCGCCAGCACCGGCATTTTTTTGGGAGCTCGGCCCCTGGTATCCAGACCTGTACTTTTGGGACACTTGCACCTAGAAGGGCGTCCAGCTTCCCGAGAGCCTTCGCCATAGTTTTGAACCCTATCGGTCGTCTCGGTCAGTCCAGAGATATTGCCTCCAAATGTGGTGCCCAGGGTGAACTTGTAGGTCCTGAGCGCAGGCCCGGTGCGAAGGCGCCCGGCGCTGCATCAAAATTTCCCCAAAAGCTGCCGCTTTGGATTTCGCACCACACATGGGCTCGGTGATCGGGACCGCCAGCACCGGCATTTCTGTGATAGCTTCGCCTCTGGGATCCAGACCTATACTTTTGGGACACTCGCACCTAGCAGGGCGTCCAGTTTCCCTAGAGCCTCCGCCATATTTTTGAACCCTATCGGTCGTCTTGGTCAGTCTAGAGATTTTGCCTCCAAATGTGGTGCCCAGGGTGCACTTGTAGGTCCTGAGCGCAGGCCCGGGGCGAAGGCGCCCGGCGCCGCGTCAAAATTTCCCCAAGAGCTGCCGCTTGGGATTTCGCACCACACATGGGCTCGGTGATCGGGACCGCCAGCACCGGCATTTCTGTGACAGCTTCGCCTCTGGTATCCAGACCTGTACTTTTGGAACACTTGCACCTAGCAGAGTGTCCAGCTTCCCGAGAGCCTTCGTCATAGTTTTGAACCCTATCGGCCGTCTCGGTCAGTCCCGACATATTGCCTCCGAATGTGGTGCCCAGGGTGAACTTGTAGGTCCTGAGCGCAGGCCTGGGGCGAAGGCGCCCGGCGCCGCGTCAAAATTTCCCCAAGAGCTGCCGCTTGGGATTTCGCACCACACATGGGCTCGGTGATCGGGACCGCCAGCACCGGCATTTTTTTGGGAGCTCGGCCCCTGGTATCCAGACCTGTACTTTTGGGACACTTGCACCTAGAAGGGCGTCCAGCTTCCCGAGAGCCTTCGCCATAGTTTTGAACCCTATCGGTCGTCTCGGTCAGTCCAGAGATATTGCCTCCAAATGTGGTGCCCAGGGTGAACTTGTAGGTCCTGAGCGCAGGCCCGGTGCGAAGGCGCCCGGCGCTGCATCAAAATTTCCCCAAAAGCTGCCGCTTTGGATTTCGCACCACACATGGGCTCGGTGATCGGGACCGCCAGCACCGGCATTTCTGTGATAGCTTCGCCTCTGGGATCCAGACCTATACTTTTGGGACACTCGCACCTAGCAGGGCGTCCAGTTTCCCTAGAGCCTCCGCCATATTTTTGAACCCTATCGGTCGTCTTGGTCAGTCTAGAGATTTTGCCTCCAAATGTGGTGCCCAGGGTGCACTTGTAGGTCCTGAGCGCAGGCCCGGGGCGAAGGCGCCCGGCGCCGCGTCAAAATTTCCCCAAGAGCTGCCGCTTGGGATTTCGCACCACACATGGGCTCGGTGATCGGGACCGCCAGCACCGGCATTTCTGTGACAGCTTCGCCTCTGGTATCCAGACCTGTACTTTTGGAACACTTGCACCTAGCAGAGTGTCCAGCTTCCCGAGAGCCTTCGTCATAGTTTTGAACCCTATCGGCCGTCTCGGTCAGTCCCGACATATTGCCTCCGAATGTGGTGCCCAGGGTGAACTTGTAGGTCCTGAGCGCAGGCCTGGGGCGAAGGCGCCCGGCGCCGCGTCAAAATTTCCCCAAGAGCTGCCGCTTGGGATTTCGCACCACACATGGGCTCGGTGATCGGGACCGCCAGCACCGGCATTTCTGTGACAGCTTCGCCTCTGGGATCCAGACCTGTACTTTTGGGACACTTGCACCTAGCAGGGCGTGCAGCTTCCCGAGAGCCTTCATCATAGTTTTGAACCCTATCGGCCGTCTCGGTCATTCCCGACATATTGCCTCCGAATGTGGTGCCCAGGGTGAACTTGTAGGTCCTGAGCGCAGGCCTGGGGCGAAGGCGCCCGGCGCCGCGTCAAAATTTCCCCAAGAGCTGCCGCTTGGGATTTCGCACCACACATGGGCTCGGTGATCGGGACCGCCAGCACCGGCATTTCTGTGACAGCTTCGCCTCTGGGATCCAGACCTGTACTTTTGGGACACTTGCACCTAGCAGGGCGTCCAGCTTCCCGAGAGCCTTCGCCATAGTTTTGAACCCTATCGGTCGTCTCGGTCAGTCCCGAGATATTGCCTCCAAATGTGGTGCCCAGGGTGAACTTGTAGGTCCTGAGCGCAGGCCCGGGGCGAAGGCGCCCGGCGCTGCATCAAAATTTCCCCAAAAGCTGCCGCTTTGGATTTCGCACCACACATGGGCTCGGTGATCGGGACCGCCAGCACCGGCATTTCTGTGATAGCTTCGCCTCTGGGATCCAGACCTATACTTTTGGGACACTCGCACCTAGCAGGGCGTCCAGCTTCCCTAGAGCCTCCGCCATATTTTTGAACCCTATCGGTCGTCTTGGTCAGTCTAGAGATTTTGCCTCCAAATGTGGTGCCCAGGGTGCACTTGTAGGTACTGAGCGCAGGCCCGGGGCGAAGGCGCCCGGCGCCGCGTCAAAATTTCGCCAAGAGCTGCCGCTTGGGATTTCGCACCACACATGGGCTCGGTGATCGGGACCGCCAGCACCGGCATTTCTGTGACAGCTTCGCCTCTGGTATCCAGACCTGTACTTTTGGGACACTTGCACCTAGCAGGGCGTCCAGCTTCCCGAGAGCCTTCGTCATAGTTTTGAACCCTATCGGCCGTCTCGGTCAGTCCCGACATATTGCCTCCGAATGTGGTGCCCAGGGTGAACTTGTAGGTCCTGAGCGCAGGCCTGGGGCGAAGGCGCCCGGCGCCGTGTCAAAATTTCCCCAAGAGCTGCCGCTTGGGATTTCGCACCACACATGGGCTCGGTGATCGGGACCGCCAGCACCGGCATTTTTTTGGGAGCTCGGCCCCTGGTATCCAGACCTGTACTTTTGGGACACTTGCACCTAGCAGGGCGTGCAGCTTCCCGAGAGCCTTCATCATAGTTTTGAACCCTATCGGCCGTCTCGGTCATTCCCGACATATTGCCTCCGAATGTGGTGCCCAGGGTGCACTTGTAGGTCCTGAGCGCAGGCCCGGGGCGAAGGCGCCCGGCGCCGCGTCAAAATTTCCCCAAGAGCTGCCGCTTGGGATTTCGCACCACACATGGGCTCGGTGATCGGGACCGCCAGCACCGGCATTTTTTTGGGAGCTCGGCCCCTGGTATCCAGACCTGTACTTTTGGGACACTTGCACCTAGAAGGGCGTCCAGCTTCCCGAGAGCCTTCGCCATAGTTTTGAACCCTATCGGTCGTCTCGGTCAGTCCCGAGATATTGCCTCCGAATGTGGTGCCCAGGGTGAACTTGTAGGTCCTGAGCGCAGGCCCGGGGCGAAGGCGCCCGGCGCTGCATCAAAATTTCCCCAAAAGCTGCCGCTTTGGATTTCGCACCACACATGGGCTCGGTGATCGGGACCGCCAGCACCGGCATTTCTGTGATAGCTTCGCCTCTGGGATCCAGACCTATACTTTTGGGACACTCGCACCTAGCAGGGCGTCCAGCTTTCCAAGAGCCTCCGCCATATTTTTGAACCCTATCGGTCGTCTTGGTCAGTCTAGAGATTTTGCATCCAAATGTGGTGCCCAGGGTGAACTTGTAGGTCCTGAGCGCAGGCCCGGTGCGAAGGCGCCCGGCGCTGCATCAAAATTTCCCCAAAAGCTGCCGCTTTGGATTTCGCACCACACATGGGCTCGGTGATCGGGACCGCCAGCACCGGCATTTCTGTGATAGCTTCGCCTCTGGGATCCAGACCTATACTTTTGGGACACTCGCACCTAGCAGGGCGTCCAGCTTCCCTAGAGCCTCCGCCATATTTTTGAACCCTATCGGTCGTCTTGGTCAGTCTAGAGATTTTGCCTCCAAATGTGGTGCCCAGGGTGCACTTGTAGGTCCTGAGCGCAGGCCCGGGGCGAAGGCGCCCGGCGCCGCGTCAAAATTTCCCCAAGAGCTGCCGCTTGGGATTTCGCACCACACATGGGCTCGGTGATCGGGACCGCCAGCACCGGCATTTCTGTGACAGCTTCGCCTCTGGTATCCAGACCTGTACTTTTGGGACACTTGCACCTAGCAGGGCGTCCAGCTTCCCGAGAGCCTTCGTCATAGTTTTGAACCCTATCGGCCGTCTCGGTCAGTCCCGACATATTGCCTCCGAATGTGGTGCCCAGGGTGAACTTGTAGGTCCTGAGCGCAGGCCTGGGGCGAAGGCGCCCGGCGCCGCGTCAAAATTTCCCCAAGAGCTGCCGCTTGGGATTTCGCACCACACATGGGCTCGGTGATCGGGACCGCCAGCACCGGCATTTTTTTGGGAGCTCGGCCCCTGGTATCCAGACCTGTACTTTTGGGACACTTGCACCTAGCAGGGCGTGCAGCTTCCCGAGAGCCTTCATCATAGTTTTGAACCCTATCGGCCGTCTCGGTCATTCCCGACATTTTGCCTCCGAATGTGGTGCCCAGGGTGAACTTGTAGGTCCTGAGCGCAGGCCTGGGGCGAAGGCGCCCGGCGCCGCGTCAAAATTTCCCCAAGAGCTGCCGCTTGGGATTTCGCACCACACATGGGCTCGGTGATCGGGACCGCCAGCACCGGCATTTTTTTGGGAGCTCGGCCCCTGGTATCCAGACCTGTACTTTTGGGACACTTGCACCTAGAAGGGCGTCCAGCTTCCCGAGAGCCTTCGCCATAGTTTTGAACCCTATCGGTCGTCTCGGTCAGTCCCGAGATATTGCCTCCAAATGTGGTGCCCAGGGTGAACTTGTAGGTCCTGAGTGCAGGCCCGGGGCAAAGGCGCCCGGCGCTGCATCAAAATTTCCCCAAAAGCTGCCGCTTTGGATTTCGCACCACACATGGGCTCGGTGATCGGGACCGCCAGCACCGGCATTTCTGTGATAGCTTCGCCTCTGGGATCCAGACCTATACTTTTAGGACACTCGCACCTAGCAGGGCGTCCAGCTTCCCTAGAGCCTCCAACAAAGTTTTGAACCCTATCGGTCGTCTTGGTCATTCTAGAGATTTTGCCTCCAAATGTGGTGCCCAGGGTGAACTTGTAGGTCCTGAGCGCAGGCCCGGGGCGAAGGCGCCCGGCGCCGCGTCAAAATTTCCCCAAGAGCTGCCGCTTGGGATTTCGCACCACACATGGGCTCGGTGATCGGGACCGCCAGCACCGGCATTTCTATGACAGCTTCGCCTCTGGGATCCAGACCTGTACTTTTGGGACACTTGCACCTAGCAGGGCGTCCAGCTTCCCGAGAGCCTTCGTCATAGTTTTGAACCCTATCGGCCGTCTCGGTCAGTCCCGACATATTGCCTCCGAATGTGGTGCCCAGGGTGAACTTGTAGGTCCTGAGCGCAGGCCTGGGGCGAAGGCGCCCGGCGCCGCGTCAAAATTTCCCCAAGAGCTGCCGCTTGGGATTTCGCACCACACATGGGGTCGGTGATCGGGACCGCCAGCACCGGCATTTCTGTGACAGCTTCGCCTCTCGGATCCAGACCTGTACTTTTGGGACACTCGCACCTAGCAGGGCGTCCAGCTTCCCTAGAGCCTCCGCCATAGTTTTGAACCCTATCGGTCGTCTTGGTCAGTCCAGAGATTTTGCCTCCAAATGTGGTGCACAGGGTGAACTTTTAGGTACTGAGCGCAGGCCTGGGGCGAAGGCGCCCGGCGCCGCGTCAAAATTTCCCCAAGAGCTGCCGCTTGGGATTTCGCACCACACATGGGCTCGGTGATCGGGACCGCCAGCACCGGCATTTTTTTGAGAGCTCGGCCCCTGGTATCCAGACCTGTACATTTGGGACACTTGCACCTAGAAGGGCGTCCAGCTTCCCGAGAGCCTTCGCCATAGTTTTGAACCCTATCAGTCGTCTCGGTCAGTCCCGAGATATTGCCTCCGAATGTGGTGCCCAGGGTGAACTTGTAGGTCCTGAGCGCAGGCCCGGGGCGAAGGCGCCCGGCGCCGCGTCAAAATTTCCCCAAGAGCTGCCGCTTGGGATTTCGCACCACACATGGGCTCGGTGATCGGGACCGCCAGCACCGGCATTTCTGTGACAGCTTCGCCTCTGGTATCCAGACCTGTACTTTTGGGACACTTGCACCTAGCAGGGCGTCCAGCTTCCCGAGAGCCTTCGTCATAGTTTTGAACCCTATCGGCCGTCTCGGTCAGTCCCGACATATTGCCTCCGAATGTGGTGCCCAGGGTGAACTTGTAGGTACTGAGCGCAGGCCCGGGGCGAAGGCGCCCGGCGCCGCGTCAAAATTTCCCCAAGAGCTGCCGCTTGGGATTTCGCACCACACATGGGCTCGGTGATCGGGACCGCCAGCACCGGCATTTCTATGACAGCTTCGCCTCTGGGATCCAGACCTGTACTTTTGGGACACTTGCACCTAGCAGGGCGTCCAGCTTCCCGAGAGCCTTCGTCATAGTTTTGAACCCTATCGGCCGTCTCGGTCAGTCCCGACATATTGCCTCCGAATGTGGTGCCCAGGGTGAACTTGTAGGTCCTGAGCGCAGGCCTGGGGCGAAGGCGCCCGGCGCCGCGTCAAAATTTCCCCAAGAGCTGCCGCTTGGGATTTCGCACCACACATGGGGTCGGTGATCGGGACCGCCAGCACAGGCATTTTTTTGGGAGCTCGGCCCCTGGTATCCAGACCTGTACTTTTGGGACACTTGCACCTAGAAGGGCGTCCAGCTTCCCGAGAGCCTTCGCCATAGTTTTGAACCCTATCGGTCGTCTTGGTCAGTCTAGAGATTTTGCATCCAAATGTGGTGCCCAGGGTGCACTTGTAGGTCCTGAGCGCAGGCCCGGGGCGAAGGCGCCCGGCGCCGCGTCAAAATTTCCCCAAGAGCTGCCGCTTGGGATTTCGCACCACACATGGGCTCGGTGATCGGGACCGCCAGCACCGGCATTTCTCTGACAGCTTGGCCTCTGGGATCCAGACCTGGCCTTTTGGGGCACTTGCACTTAGCAGAGTGTCCAGCTTCCCGAGAGCCGTCGCCAGAATTTTGGACCCTAGAGGTGGTCTCGTTAGGTACTGGGATATTGCCTCTTTGATGCTCAGGGTGAACTTGCCTGTCCTGAGCACAGACCCGGGGCGAAGGCGCCCGGCGCCACGTCAAAATTTCCCCAAGAGCTGCCACTTGCGATTTCGCACCACACATGGGGTCGGTGATCGGGACCACGAGCACCGGCATTTCTCTGACAGCTTGGCCTCTGGGATCCAGACCTGGCCTTTTGGGGCACTTGCACCTAGCAGAGTGTCCAGCTTCCCGAGAGCCGTCGCCAGAATTTTGGACCCTAGAGGTGGTCTCGGTAGGTACTGGGATATTGCCTCTGAATTTGGTGCTCAGGGTGAACTTGCCTGTCCTGAGCACAGACTCGGGGTGAAGGCGCCCGGCGCCACGTCAAAATTTCCCCAAGAGCTGCCGCTTGCGATTTCGCACCACACATGGGGTCGGTGATCGGGACCACCAGCACCGGCATTTCTCTGACAGCTTGGCCTCTGGGATGCAGACCTGGCCTTTTGGGGCACTTGCACTTAGCAGAGTGTCCAGCTTCCCGAGAGCCGTCACCAGAATTTTGGACCCTAGAGGTGGTCTCTGTAGGTACTGGGATATTGCCTCTGAATTTGGTGCTCAGGGTGAACTTGCCTGTCCTGAGCACAGACCTGGGGCGAAGGCGCCCGGCGCCACGTCAAAATTTCCCCAAGAACTGCTGCTTGCGCTTTTGCCCTGCACATGGGGTCGGAGATCGGGACCACCAGCACCGGCATTTCTCTGACAGCTTGGCCTCTGGGATCCAGACCTGGCCTTTTGGGGCACTTGCACTTAGCAGAGTGTCCAGCTTCCCGAGAGTCGTCGCCAGAATTTTGGACCCTAGAGGTGGTCTCGGTAGGTACTGGGATATTGCCTCTGAATTTGGTGCTCAGGGTGAACTTGCCTGTCCTGAGCACATACCTGGGGCGAAGGCGCTCGGCGTCATGTCAAAATTTCCCCATGAGCTGCCGCTTGCGATTTCGCACCACACATGGGCTCGGTGATCGGGACCGCCAGCACCGGCATTTCTGTGACAGCTTCACCTCTGGGATCCAGACCTGTACATTTGGGACACTTGCACCTAGCAGGGCGTCCAGCTTCCCTAGAGCCTTCGCCATAGTTTTGAACCCTATCGGTCGTCTCGGTCAGTCCCGAGATATTGCCTCCGAATGTGGTGCCCAGGGTGAACTTGTAGGTCCTGAGCGCAGGCCCGGGGCGAAGGCGCCCGGCGCCGCGTCAAAATTTCCCCAAGAGCTGCCGCTTGGGATTTCGCACCACACATGGGCTCGGTGATCGGGACCGCCAGCACCGGCATTTCTATGACAGCTTCGCCTCTGGGATCCAGACCTGTACTTTTGGGACACTTGCACCTAGAAGGGCGTCCAGCTTCCCTAGAGCCTTCGTCATAGTTTTGAACCCTATCGGCCGTCTCGGTCACTCCCGACATATTGCCTCCGAATGTGGTGCCCAGGGTGAACTTGTAGGTCCTGAGCGCAGGCCTGGGGCGAAGGCGCCCGGCGCCGCGTCAAAATTTCCCCAAGAGCTGCCGCTTGGGATTTCGCACCACACATGGGCTCGGTGATCGGGACCGCCAGCACCGGCATTTCTGTGACAGCTTCGCCTCTGGTATCCAGACCTGTACTTTTGGGACACTTGCACCTAGCAGGGCGTCCAGCTTCCCGAGAGCCTTCGTCATAGTTTTGAACCCTATCGGCCGTCTCGGTCAGTCCCGACATATTGCCTCCGAATGTGGTGCCCAGGGTGAACTTGTAGGTCCTGAGCGCAGGCCTGGGGCGAAGGCGCCCGGCGCCGCGTCAAAATCTCCCCAAGAGCTGCCGCTTGGGATTTCGCACCACACATGGGGTCGGTGATCGGGACCGCCAGCACCGGCATTTCTGTGACAGCTTCGCCTCTGGGATCCAGACCTGTACTTTTGGGACACTTGCACCTAGCAGGGCGTGCAGCTTCCCGAGAGCCTTCATCATAGTTTTGAACCCTATCGGCCGTCTCGGTCATTCCCGACATATTGCCTCCAAATGTGGTGCCCAGGGTGAACTTGTAGGTCCTGAGCGCAGGCCTGGGGCGAAGGCGCCCGGCGCCGCGTCAAAATTTCCCCAAGAGCTGCCGCTTGGGATTTCGCACCACACATGGGCTCGGTGATCGGGACCGCCAGCACCGGCATTTTTTTGGGAGCTCGGCCCCTGGTATCCAGACCTGTACTTTTGGGACACTTGCACCTAGAAGGGCGTCCAGCTTCCCGAGAGCCTTCGCCATAGTTTTGAACCCTATCGGTCGTCTCGGTCAGTCCCGAGATATTGCCTCCAAATGTGGTGCCCAGGGTGAACTTGTAGGTCCTGAGTGCAGGCCCGGGGCGAAGGCGCCCGGCGCTGCATCAAAATTTCCCCAAAAGCTGCCGCTTTGGATTTCGCACCACACATGGGCTCGGTGATCGGGACCGCCAGCACCGGCATTTCTGTGATAGCTTCGCCTCTGGGATCCAGACCTATACTTTTGGGACACTCGCACCTAGCAGGGCGTCCAGCTTCCCTAGAGCCTCCACCATAGTTTTGAACCCTATCGGTCGTCTTGGTCAGTCTAGAGATTTTGCCTCCAAATGTGGTGCCCAGGGTGAACTTGTAGGTCCTGAGCGCAGGCCCGGGGCGAAGGCGCCCGGCGCCGCGTCAAAATTTCCCCAAGAGCTGCCGCTTGGGATTTCGCACCACACATGGGCTCGGTGATCGGGACCGCCAGCACCGGCATTTCTGTGACAGCTTCACCTCTGGGATCCAGACCTGTACTTTTGGGACACTTGCACCTAGCAGGGCGTCCAGCTTCCCTAGAGCCTTCGCCATAGTTTTGAACCCTATCGGTCGTCTCGGTCAGTCCCGAGATATTGCCTCCGAATGTGGTGCCCAGGGTGAACTTGTAGGTCCTGAGCGCAGGCCTGGGGCGAAGGCGCCCGGCGCCGCGTCAAAATTTCCCCAAGAGCTGCCGCTTGGGATTTCGCACCACACATGGGCTCGGTGATCGGGACCGCCAGCACCGGCATTTTTTTGGGAGCTCGGCCCCTGGTATCCAGACCTGTACTTTTGGGACACTCGCACCTAGCAGGGCGTCCAGCTTCCCTAGAGCCTCCGCCATAGTTTTGAACCCTATCGGTCGTCTTGGTCAGTCCAGAGATTTTGCCTCCAAATGTGGTGCCCAGGGTGAACTTGTAGGTCCTGAGCGCAGGCCCGGGGCGAAGGCGCCCGGCGCCGCGTCAAAATTTCCCCAAGAGCTGCCGCTTGGGATTTCGCACCACACATGGGCTCGGTGATCGGGACCGCCAGCACCGGCATTTCTGTGACAGCTTCGCCTCTGGTATCCAGACCTGTACTTTTGGTACACTTGCACCTAGCAGGGCGTCCAGCTTCCCGAGAGCCTTCGTCATAGTTTTGAACCCTATCGGCCGTCTCGGTCAGTCCCGACATATTGCCTCCGAATGTGGTGCCCAGGGTGAACTTGTAGGTCCTGAGCGCAGGCCTGGGGCGAAGGCGCCCGGCGCCGCGTCAAAATTTCCCCAAGAGCTGCCGCTTGGGATTTCGCACCACACATGGGCTCGGTGATCGGGACCGCCAGCACCGGCATTTTTTTGGGAGCTCGGCCCCTGGTATCCAGACCTGTACTTTTGGGACACTTGCACCTAGAAGGGCGTCCAGCTTCCCGAGAGCCTTCGCCATAGTTTTGAACCCTATCGGTCGTCTCGGTCAGTCCCGAGATATTGCCTCCAAATGTGGTGCCCAGGGTGAACTTGTAGGTCCTGAGTGCAGGCCCGGGGCGAAGGCGCCCGGCGCTGCATCAAAATTTCCCCAAAAGCTGCCGCTTTGGATTTCGCACCACACATGGGGTCGGTGATCGGGACCGCCAGCACCGGCATTTCTGTGATAGCTTCGCCTCTGGGATCCAGACCTATACTTTTGGGACACTCGCACCTAGCAGGGCGTCCAGCTTCCCTAGAGCCTCCGCCATAGTTTTGAACCCTATCGGTCGTCTTGGTCAGTCTAGAGATTTTGCCTCCAAATGTGGTGCCCAGGGTGAACTTGTAGGTCCTGAGCGCAGGTCCGGGGCGAAGGCGCCTGGCGCCGCGTCAAAATTTCCCCAAGAGCTGCCGCTTGGGATTTCGCACCACACATGGGCTCGGTGATCGGGACCGCCAGCACCGGCATTTCTGTGACAGCTTCACCTCTGGGATCCAGACCTGTACATTTGGGACACTTGCACCTAGCAGGGCGTCCAGCTTCCCTAGAGCCTTCGCCATAGTTTTGAACCCTATCGGTCGTCTCGGTCAGTCCCGAGATATTGCCTCCGAATGTGGTGCCCAGGGTGAACTTGTAGGTCCTGAGCGCAGGCCCGGGGCGAAGGCGCCCGGCGCCGCGTCAAAATTTCCCCAAGAGCTGCCGCTTGGGATTTCGCACCACACATGGGCTCGGTGATCGGGACCGCCAGCACCGGCATTTCTATGACAGCTTCGCCTCTGGGATCCAGACCTGTACTTTTGGGACACTTGCACCTAGAAGGGCGTCCAGCTTCCCTAGAGCCTTCGTCATAGTTTTGAACCCTATCGGCCGTCTCGGTCACTCCCGACATATTGCCTCCGAATGTGGTGCCCAGGGTGAACTTGTAGGTCCTGAGCGCAGGCCTGGGGCGAAGGCGCCCGGCGCCGCGTCAAAATTTCCCCAAGAGCTGCCGCTTGGGATTTCGCACCACACATGGGCTCGGTGATCGGGACCGCCAGCACCGGCATTTCTGTGACAGCTTCGCCTCTGGTATCCAGACCTGTACTTTTGGGACACTTGCACCTAGCAGGGCGTCCAGCTTCCCGAGAGCCTTCGTCATAGTTTTGAACCCTATCGGCCGTCTCGGTCAGTCCCGACATATTGCCTCCGAATGTGGTGCCCAGGGTGAACTTGTAGGTCCTGAGCGCAGGCCTGGGGCGAAGGCGCCCGGCGCCGCGTCAAAATTTCCCCAAGAGCTGCCGCTTGGGATTTCGCACCACACATGGGGTCGGTGATCGGGACCGCCAGCACCGGCATTTCTGTGACAGCTTCGCCTCTGGGATCCAGACCTGTACTTTTGGGACACTTGCACCTAGCAGGGCGTGCAGCTTCCCGAGAGCCTTCATCATAGTTTTGAACCCTATCGGCCGTCTCGGTCATTCCCGACATATTGCCTCCAAATGTGGTGCCCAGGGTGAACTTGTAGGTCCTGAGCGCAGGCCTGGGGCGAAGGCGCCCGGCGCCGCGTCAAAATTTCCCCAAGAACTGCCGCTTGGGATTTCGCACCACACATGGGCTCGGTGATCGGGACCGCCAGCACCGGCATTTTTTTGGGAGCTCGGCCCCTGGTATCCAGACCTGTACTTTTGGGACACTTGCACCTAGAAGGGCGTCCAGCTTCCCGAGAGCCTTCGCCATAGTTTTGAACCCTATCGGTCGTCTCGGTCAGTCCCGAGATATTGCCTCCGAATGTGGTGCCCAGGGTGAACTTGTAGGTCCTGAGCGCAGGCCCGGGGCGAAGGCGCCCGGCGCCGCGTCAAAATTTCCCCAAGAGCTGCCGCTTGGGATTTCGCACCACACATGGGCTCGGTGATCGGGACCGCCAGCACCGGCATTTCTATGACAGCTTCGCCTCTGGGATCCAGACCTGTACTTTTGGGACACTTGCACCTAGAAGGGCGTCCAGCTTCCCTAGAGCCTTCGTCATAGTTTTGAACCCTATCGGCCGTCTCGGTCACTCCCGACATATTGCCTCCGAATGTGGTGCCCAGGGTGAACTTGTAGGTCCTGAGCGCAGGCCTGGGGCGAAGGCGCCCGGCGCCGCGTCAAAATTTCCCCAAGAGCTGCCGCTTGGGATTTCGCACCACACATGGGGTCGGTGATCGGGACCGCCAGCACCGGCATTTCTGTGACAGCTTCGCCTCTGGTATCCAGACCTGTACTTTTGGGACACTTGCACCTAGCAGGGCGTCCAGCTTCCCGAGAGCCTTCGTCATAGTTTTGAACCCTATCGGCCGTCTCGGTCAGTCCCGACATATTGCCTCCGAATGTGGTGCCCAGGGTGAACTTGTAGGTCCTGAGCGCAGGCCTGGGGCGAAGGCGCCCGGCGCCGCGTCAAAATTTCCCCAAGAGCTGCCGCTTGGGATTTCGCACCACACATGGGCTCGGTGATCGGGACCGCCAGCACCGGCATTTCTGTGACAGCTTCGCCTCTGGGATCCAGACCTGTACTTTTGGGACACTTGCACCTAGCAGGGCGTGCAGCTTCCCGAGAGCCTTCATCATAGTTTTGAACCCTATCGGCCGTCTCGGTCATTCCCGACATATTGCCTCCAAATGTGGTGCCCAGGGTGAACTTGTAGGTCCTGAGCGCAGGCCTGGGGCGAAGGCGCCCGGCGCCGCGTCAAAATTTCCCCAAGAGCTGCCGCTTGGGATTTCGCACCACACATGGGCTCGGTGATCGGGACCGCCAGCACCGGCATTTTTTTGGGAGCTCGGCCCCTGGTATCCAGACCTGTACTTTTGGGACACTTGCACCTAGAAGGGCGTCCAGCTTCCCGAGAGCCTTCGCCATAGTTTTGAACCCTATCGGTCGTCTCGGTCAGTCCCGAGATATTGCCTCCGAATGTGGTGCCCAGGGTGAACTTGTAGGTCCTGAGCGCAGGCCCGGGGCGAAGGCGCCCGGCGCCGCGTCAAAATTTCCCCAAGAGCTGCCGCTTGGGATTTCGCACCACACATGGGCTCGGTGATCGGGACCGCCAGCACCGGCATTTCTGTGACAGCTTCGCCTCTGGGATCCAGACCTGTACTTTTGGGACACTTGCACCTAGCAGGGCGTCCAGCTTCCCGAGAGCCTTCGTCATAGTTTTGAACCCTATCGGCCGTCTCGGTCAGTCCCGACATATTGCCTCCGAATGTGGTGCCCAGGGTGAACTTGTAGGTACTGAGCGCAGGCCCGGGGCGAAGGCGCCCGGCGCCGCGTCAAAATTTCCCCAAGAGCTGCCGCTTGGGATTTCGCACCACACATGGGCTCGGTGATCGGGACCGCCAGCACCGGCATTTCTGTGACAGCTTCGCCTCTGGGATCCAGACCTGTACTTTTGGGACACTTGCACCTAGCAGGGCGTCCAGCTTCCCGAGAGCCTTCGTCATAGTTTTGAACCCTATCGGCCGTCTCGGTCAGTCCAGAGATATTGCCTCCAAATGTGGTGCCCAGGGTGAACTTGTAGGACCTGAGCGCAGGCCCGGGGCGAAGGCGCCCGGCGCCGCGTCAAAATTTCCCCAAGAGCTGCCGCTTGGGATTTCGCACCACACATGGGCTCGGTGATCGGGACCGCCAGCACCGGCATTTCTGTGACAGCTTCGCCTCTGGGATCCAGACCTGTACTTTTGGGACACTTGCACCTAGCAGGGCGTGCAGCTTCCCGAGAGCCTTCATCATAGTTTTGAACCCTATCGGCCGTCTCGGTCATTCCCGACATATTGCCTCCGAATGTGGTGCCCAGGGTGAACTTGTAGGTCCTGAGCGCATGCCTGGGGCGAAGGCGCCCGGCGCAGCGTCAAAATTTCCCCAAGAGCTGCCGCTTGGGATTTCGCACCACACATGGGCTCGGTGATCGGGACCGCCAGCACCGGCATTTTTTTGGGAGCTCGGCCCCTGGTATCCAGACCTGTACTTTTGGGACACTTGCACCTAGAAGGGCGTCCAGCTTCCCGAGAGCCTTCGCCATAGTTTTGAACCCTATCGGTCGTCTCGGTCAGTCCAGAGATATTGCCTCCAAATGTGGTGCCCAGGGTGAACTTGTAGGTCCTGAGCGCAGGCCCGGTGCGAAGGCGCCCGGCGCTGCATCAAAATTTCCCCAAAAGCTGCCGCTTTGGATTTCGCACCACACATGGGCTCGGTGATCGGGACCGCCAGCACCGGCATTTCTGTGATAGCTTCGCCTCTGGGATCCAGACCTATACTTTTGGGACACTCGCACCTAGCAGGGCGTCCAGTTTCCCTAGAGCCTCCGCCATATTTTTGAACCCTATCGGTCGTCTTGGTCAGTCTAGAGATTTTGCCTCCAAATGTGGTGCCCAGGGTGCACTTGTAGGTCCTGAGCGCAGGCCCGGGGCGAAGGCGCCCGGCGCCGCGTCAAAATTTCCCCAAGAGCTGCCGCTTGGGATTTCGCACCACACATGGGCTCGGTGATCGGGACCGCCAGCACCGGCATTTCTGTGACAGCTTCGCCTCTGGTATCCAGACCTGTACTTTTGGAACACTTGCACCTAGCAGAGTGTCCAGCTTCCCGAGAGCCTTCGTCATAGTTTTGAACCCTATCGGCCGTCTCGGTCAGTCCCGACATATTGCCTCCGAATGTGGTGCCCAGGGTGAACTTGTAGGTCCTGAGCGCAGGCCTGGGGCGAAGGCGCCCGGCGCCGCGTCAAAATTTCCCCAAGAGCTGCCGCTTGGGATTTCGCACCACACATGGGCTCGGTGATCGGGACCGCCAGCACCGGCATTTTTTTGGGAGCTCGGCCCCTGGTATCCAGACCTGTACTTTTGGGACACTTGCACCTAGAAGGGCGTCCAGCTTCCCGAGAGCCTTCGCCATAGTTTTGAACCCTATCGGTCGTCTCGGTCAGTCCAGAGATATTGCCTCCAAATGTGGTGCCCAGGGTGAACTTGTAGGTCCTGAGCGCAGGCCCGGTGCGAAGGCGCCCGGCGCTGCATCAAAATTTCCCCAAAAGCTGCCGCTTTGGATTTCGCACCACACATGGGCTCGGTGATCGGGACCGCCAGCACCGGCATTTCTGTGATAGCTTCGCCTCTGGGATCCAGACCTATACTTTAGGGACACTCGCACCTAGCAGGGCGTCCAGTTTCCCTAGAGCCTCCGCCATATTTTTGAACCCTATCGGTCGTCTTGGTCAGTCTAGAGATTTTGCATCCAAATGTGGTGCCCAGGGTGCACTTGTAGGTCCTGAGCGCAGGCCCGGGGCGAAGGCGCCCGGCGCCGCGTCAAAATTTCCCCAAGAGCTGCCGCTTGGGATTTCGCACCACACATGGGCTCGGTGATCGGGACCGCCAGCACCGGCATTTCTGTGACAGCTTCGCCTCTGGTATCCAGACCTGTACTTTTGGAACACTTGCACCTAGCAGAGTGTCCAGCTTCCCGAGAGCCTTCGTCATAGTTTTGAACCCTATCGGCCGTCTCGGTCAGTCCCGACATATTGCCTCCGAATGTGGTGCCCAGGGTGAACTTGTAGGTCCTGAGCGCAGGCCTGGGGCGAAGGCGCCCGGCGCCGCGTCAAAATTTCCCCAAGAGCTGCCGCTTGGGATTTCGCACCACACATGGGCTCGGTGATCGGGACCGCCAGCACCGGCATTTCTGTGACAGCTTCGCCTCTGGGATCCAGACCTGTACTTTTGGGACACTTGCACCTAGCAGGGCGTGCAGCTTCCCGAGAGCCTTCATCATAGTTTTGAACCCTATCGGCCGTCTCGGTCATTCCCGACATATTGCCTCCGAATGTGGTGCCCAGGGTGAACTTGTAGGTCCTGAGCGCAGGCCTGGGGCGAAGGCGCCCGGCGCCGCGTCAAAATTTCCCCAAGAGCTGCCGCTTGGGATTTCGCACCACACATGGGCTCGGTGATCGGGACCGCCAGCACCGGCATTTCTGTGACAGCTTCGCCTCTGGGATCCAGACCTGTACTTTTGGGACACTTGCACCTAGCAGGGCGTCCAGCTTCCCGAGAGCCTTCGCCATAGTTTTGAACCCTATCGGTCGTCTCGGTCAGTCCCGAGATATTGCCTCCAAATGTGGTGCCCAGGGTGAACTTGTAGGTCCTGAGCGCAGGCCCGGGGCGAAGGCGCCCGGCGCTGCATCAAAATTTCCCCAAAAGCTGCCGCTTTGGATTTCGCACCACACATGGGCTCGGTGATCGGGACCGCCAGCACCGGCATTTCTGTGATAGCTTCGCCTCTGGGATCCAGACCTATACTTTTGGGACACTCGCACCTAGCAGGGCGTCCAGCTTCCCTAGAGCCTCCGCCATATTTTTGAACCCTATCGGTCGTCTTGGTCAGTCTAGAGATTTTGCCTCCAAATGTGGTGCCCAGGGTGCACTTGTAGGTACTGAGCGCAGGCCCGGGGCGAAGGCGCCCGGCGCCGCGTCAAAATTTCGCCAAGAGCTGCCGCTTGGGATTTCGCACCACACATGGGCTCGGTGATCGGGACCGCCAGCACCGGCATTTCTGTGACAGCTTCGCCTCTGGTATCCAGACCTGTACTTTTGGGACACTTGCACCTAGCAGGGCGTCCAGCTTCCCGAGAGCCTTCGTCATAGTTTTGAACCCTATCGGCCGTCTCGGTCAGTCCCGACATATTGCCTCCGAATGTGGTGCCCAGGGTGAACTTGTAGGTCCTGAGCGCAGGCCTGGGGCGAAGGCGCCCGGCGCCGTGTCAAAATTTCCCCAAGAGCTGCCGCTTGGGATTTCGCACCACACATGGGCTCGGTGATCGGGACCGCCAGCACCGGCATTTTTTTGGGAGCTCGGCCCCTGGTATCCAGACCTGTACTTTTGGGACACTTGCACCTAGCAGGGCGTGCAGCTTCCCGAGAGCCTTCATCATAGTTTTGAACCCTATCGGCCGTCTCGGTCATTCCCGACATATTGCCTCCGAATGTGGTGCCCAGGGTGCACTTGTAGGTCCTGAGCGCAGGCCCGGGGCGAAGGCGCCCGGCGCCGCGTCAAAATTTCCCCAAGAGCTGCCGCTTGGGATTTCGCACCACACATGGGCTCGGTGATCGGGACCGCCAGCACCGGCATTTTTTTGGGAGCTCGGCCCCTGGTATCCAGACCTGTACTTTTGGGACACTTGCACCTAGAAGGGCGTCCAGCTTCCCGAGAGCCTTCGCCATAGTTTTGAACCCTATCGGTCGTCTCGGTCAGTCCCGAGATATTGCCTCCGAATGTGGTGTCCAGGGTGAACTTGTAGGTCCTGAGCGCAGGCCCGGGGCGAAGGCGCCCGGCGCTGCATCAAAATTTCCCCAAAAGCTGCCGCTTTGGATTTCGCACCACACATGGGCTCGGTGATCGGGACCGCCAGCACCGGCATTTCTGTGATAGCTTCGCCTCTGGGATCCAGACCTATACTTTTGGGACACTCGCACCTAGCAGGGCGTCCAGCTTTCCAAGAGCCTCCGCCATATTTTTGAACCCTATCGGTCGTCTTGGTCAGTCTAGAGATTTTGCATCCAAATGTGGTGCCCAGGGTGAACTTGTAGGTCCTGAGCGCAGGCCCGGTGCGAAGGCGCCCGGCGCTGCATCAAAATTTCCCCAAAAGCTGCCGCTTTGGATTTCGCACCACACATGGGCTCGGTGATCGGGACCGCCAGCACCGGCATTTCTGTGATAGCTTCGCCTCTGGGATCCAGACCTATACTTTTGGGACACTCGCACCTAGCAGGGCGTCCAGCTTCCCTAGAGCCTCCGCCATATTTTTGAACCCTATCGGTCGTCTTGGTCAGTCTAGAGATTTTGCCTCCAAATGTGGTGCCCAGGGTGCACTTGTAGGTCCTGAGCGCAGGCCCGGGGCGAAGGCGCCCGGCGCCGCGTCAAAATTTCCCCAAGAGCTGCCGCTTGGGATTTCGCACCACACATGGGCTCGGTGATCGGGACCGCCAGCACCGGCATTTCTGTGACAGCTTCGCCTCTGGTATCCAGACCTGTACTTTTGGGACACTTGCACCTAGCAGGGCGTCCAGCTTCCCGAGAGCCTTCGTCATAGTTTTGAACCCTATCGGCCGTCTCGGTCAGTCCCGACATATTGCCTCCGAATGTGGTGCCCAGGGTGAACTTGTAGGTCCTGAGCGCAGGCCTGGGGCGAAGGCGCCCGGCGCCGCGTCAAAATTTCCCCAAGAGCTGCCGCTTGGGATTTCGCACCACACATGGGGTCGGTGATCGGGAACACCAGCACCGGCATTTCTCTGACAGCTTGGCCTCTGGGATGCAGACCTGGCCTTTTGGGGCACTTGCACTTAGCAGAGTGTCCAGCTTCCCGAGAGCCGTCGCCAGAATTTTTGACCCTAGAGGTGGTCTCTGTAGGTACTGGGATATTGCCTCTGAATTTGGTGCTCAGGGTCAACTTGCCTGTCCTGAGCACAGACCTGGGGCGAAGGCGCCCGGCGCCACGTCAAAATTTCCCCAAGAACTGCTGCTTGCACTTTTGCCCTGCACATGGGGTCGGAGATCGGGACCACCAGCACCGGCATTTCTCTGACAGCTTGGCCTCTGGGATCCAGACCTGGCCTTTTGGGGCACTTGCACCAGGCAGAGTGTCCAGCTTCCCGAGAGCCGTCGCCAGAATTTTGGACCCTAGAGGTGGTCTCTGTAGGTACTGGGATATTGCCTCTGAATTTGGTGCTCAGGGTGAACTTGCCTGTCCTGAGCACAGACCCGGGGCAAAGGCGCCCGGCGCCACGTCAAAATTGCCCCAAGAGCTGCCGCTTGGGATTTCGCACCACACATGGGGTCGGTGATCGGGACCACCAGCACCGTCATTTCTCTGACAGCTTGGCCTCTGGGATCCAGACCTGGCCTTTTGGGGCACTTGCACCTAGCCCAGTGTCCAGCTTCCCGAGAGCCGTCGCCAGAATTTTGGACCCTAGAGGTGGTCTCGGTAGGTACTGGGATATTGCCTCTGAATTTGGTGCTCAGGGTGAACTTGCCTGTCCTGAGCACAGACCCGGGGCGAAGGCGCCCGGCGCCACGTCAAAATTTCCCCAAGAGCTGCCACTTGCGATTTCGCACCACACATGGGGTCGGTGATCGGGACCACCAGCACCGGCATTTCTCTAACAGCTTGGCCTCTGGGATGCAGACCTGGCCTTTTGGGGCACTTGCACCCAGCAGAGTGTCCAGCTTCCTGAGAGCCGTCGCCAGAATTTTGGACCCTAGAGATGGTCTCTGTCGGTCCCGAGACATTGCCTCTGGATTTGGTGCCCAGGGTGAACTTGTCTGCCCTGAGTGCAGGTCTGGGGTGAAGGCGCCCGACGCCACGTCAAAGAATCCCCAAAAGGTGCCGCTTGCGATTTCGCACCACACATGGGGTCGGTGATCGGGAACACCAGCACCGGCATTTCTCTGACAGCTTGGCCTCTGGGATGCAGACCTGGCCTTTTGGGGCACTTGCACTTAGCAGAGTGTCCAGCTTCCCGAGAGCCGTCGCCAGAATTTTTGACCCTAGAGGTGGTCTCTGTAGGTACTGGGATATTGCCTCTGAATTTGGTGCTCAGGGTGAACTTGCCTGTCCTGAGCACAGACCTGGGGCGAAGGCGCCCGGCGCCACGTCAAAATTTCCCCAAGAACTGCTGCTTGCACTTTTGCCCTGCACATGGGGTCGGAGATCGGGACCACCAGCACCGGCATTTCTCTGACAGCTTGGCCTCTGGGATCCAGACCTGGCCTTTTGGGGCACTTGCACCAGGCAGAGTGTCCAGCTTCCCGAGAGCCGTCGCCAGAATTTTGGACCCTAGAGGTGGTCTCTGTAGGTACTGGGATATTGCCTCTGAATTTGGTGCTCAGGGTGAACTTGCCTGTCCTGAGCACAGACCCGGGGCAAAGGCGCCCGGCGCCACGTCAAAATTGCCCCAAGAGCTGCCGCTTGGGATTTCGCACCACACATGGGGTCGGTGATCGGGACCACCAGCACCGTCATTTCTCTGACAGCTTGGCCTCTGGGATCCAGACCTGGCCTTTTGGGGCACTTGCACCTAGCAGAGTGTCCAGCTTCCCGAGAGCCGTCGTCAGAATTTTGGACCCTAGAGGTGGTCTCGGTAGGTACTGTGATATTGCCTCTGAATTTGATGCTCAGGGTGAACTTGCCTGTCCTAAGCACAGACTCGGGGCGAAGGCACCCGGCGCCACGTCAAAATTTCCCCAAGAACTGCCGCTTGCGATTTTGCACTGCACATGGGGTCGGAGATCGGGACCACCAGCACCGGCATTTCTCTGACAGCTTGGCCTCTGGGATCCAGACCTGGCCTTTTGGGGCACTTGCACTTAGCAGAGTGTCCAGCTTCCCGAGGGCCGTCGCCAGAATTTTGGACCCTAGAGGTGGTCTCTGTCGGTCCCGAGACATTGCCTCTGGATTTGGTGCCCAGGGTGAACTTGCCTGTCCTGAGCACAGACCCGGGACGAAGGCGTCCGGCGCCAGGTCAAAATTGCCCCAAGAGCTGCCGCTTGCGATTTCGCACCACACATGGGGTTGGTGATCGGGACCACCAGCACCGGCATTTCTCTGACAGCTTGGCCTCTGGGATCCAGACCTGGCCTTTTGGGGCACTTGCACTTAGCAGAGTGTCCAGCTTCCCGAGAGCCGTCGCCAGAATTTTGGACCCTAGAGGTGGTCTCTGTCGGTCCCGAGACATTGCCTCTGGATTTGGTGCCCACGGTGAATTGGAGGTCCTGAGCACAGCTCTGGGGCGAAGGCGCCCGGCGCCACGTCAAAAATTCTCCAAGAGCTGCCGCTTGCGATTTCGCACCACACATGGGGGCGGTGATCGGGACCACCAGCACCGGCATTTCTCTGACAGCTTGGCCTCTGGGATCCAGACCTGGCCTTTTGGGGCACTTGCACCTAGCAGAGTGTCCAGCTTCCCGAGAGCCGTCGCCAGAATTTTGGACCCTAGAGGTGGTCTCTGTAGGTACTGTGATATTGCCTCTGAATTTGGTGCTCAGGGTGAACTTGCCTGTCCTGAGCACAGACTCGGGGCGAAGGCGCCCGGCGCCACGTCAACAATTCCCAAAGAGCTGCCGCTTACGATCTCGCACCACACATGGGGTCGGTGATCGGGACCACCAGCACCGGCATTTCTCTGACAGCTTGGCCTCTGGGATCCAGACCTGGCCTTTTGGGGCACTTGCACTTAGCAGAGTGTCCAGTTTCCCGAGAGCCATCGCCAGAATTTTGGACCCTAGAGGTGGTCTCGGTAGGTACTGTGATATTGCCTCTGAATTTGATGCTCAGGGTGAACTTGCCTGTCCAGACCACAGACCCGGGGCGAAGGCGCCCGGCGCCACGTCAAAATTTCCCCAAGAACTGCCGCTTGCGATTTTGCACTGCACTTGGGGTCGGAGATCGGGACCACCAGCACCGGCATTTCTCTGACAGCTTGGCCTCTGGGATCCAGACCTGGCCTTTTGGGGCACTTGCACTTAGCAGAGTGTCCAGCTTCCCGAGGGCCGTCGCCAGAATTTTGGACCCTAGAGGTGGTCTCTGTCGGTCCCGAGACATTGCCTCTGGATTTGGTGCCCAGGGTGAATTGGAGGTCCTGAGCACAGACCCGGGACGAAGGCGTCCGGCGCCAGGTCAAAATTGCCCCAAGAGCTGCCGCTTGCGATTTCGCACCACACATGGGGTCGGTGATCGGGACCACCAGCACCGGCATTTCTCTGACAGCTTGGCCTCTGGGATCCAGACCTGGCCTTTTGGGGCACTTGCACCTAGCAGAGTGTCCAGCTTCCCGAGAGCCGTCGCCAGAATTTTGGACCCTAGAGGTGGTCTCTGTAGGTACTGTGATATTGCCTCTGAATTTGGTGCTCAGGGTGAACTTGCCTGTCCTGAGCACAGACTCGGGGCGAAGGCGCCCGGCGCCACGTCAACAATTCCCAAAGAGCTGCCGCTTACGATCTCGCACCACACATGGGGTCGGTGATCGGGACCACCAGCACCGGCATTTCTCTGACAGCTTGGCCTCTGGGATCCAGACCTGGCCTTTTGGGGCACTTGCACTTAGCAGAGTGTCCAGCTTCCCGAGAGCCGTCGCCAGAATTTTGGACCCTAGAGGTGGTCTCGGTAGGTACTGGGATATTGCCTCTGAATTTGGTGCTCAGGGTGAACTTGCCTGTCCTGAGCACAGACCTGGGGCAAAGGCGCCCGGCGCCACGTCAAAATTGCCCCAAGAGCTGCCGCTTGCGATTTCGCACCACACATGGGGTCGGTGATCGGGACCACCAGCACCGTCATTTCTCTGACAGCTTGGCCTCTGGGATCCAGACCTGGCCTTTTGGGGCACTTGCACCTAGCAGAGTGTCCAGCTTCCCGAGAGCCGTCGCCAGAATTTTGGACCCTAGAGGTGGTCTCGGTAGGTACTGTGATATTGCCTCTGAATTTGATGCTCAGGGTAAACTTGCCTGTCCAGACCACAGACCCGGGGCGAAGGCGCCCGGCGCCACGTCAAAATTTCCCCAAGAACTGCCGCTTGCGATTTTGCACTGCACATGGGGTCGGAGATCGGGACCACCAGCACCGGCATTTCTCTGACAGCTTGGCCTCTGGGATCCAGACCTGGCCTTTTGGGGCACTTGCACTTAGCAGAGTGTCCAGCTTCCCGAGGGCCGTCGCCAGAATTTTGGACCCTAGAGGTGGTCTCTGTCGGTCCCGAGACATTGCCTCTGGATTTGGTGCCCAGGGTGAATTGGAGGTCCTGAGCACAGACCCGGGACGAAGGCGTCCGGCGCCAGGTCAAAATTGCCCCAAGAGCTGCCGCTTGCAATTTCGCACCACACATGGGGTCGGTGATCGGGACCACCAGCACCGGCATTTCTCTGACAGCTTGGCCTCTGGGATCCAGACCTGGCCTTTTGGGGCACTTGCACTTAGCAGAGTGTCCAGCTTCCCGAGAGCCGTCGCCAGAATTTTGGACCCTAGAGGTGGTCTCGGTAGGTACTGGGATATTGCCTCTTTGATGCTCAGGGTGAACTTGCCTGTCCTGAGCACAGACCCGGGGCGAAGGCGCCCGACGCCACGTCAAAATTTCCCCAAGAACTGCCGCTTGCGATTTCGCACCACACATGGGGTCGGTGATCGGGACCACCAGCACCGGCATTTCTCTGACAGCTCGGCCTCTGGGATCCAGACCTGGCCTTTTGGGGCACTTGCACCTAGCAGAATGTCCAGCTTCCCGAGAGCCGTCGCCAGAATTTTGGACCCTAGAGGTGGTCTCTGTCGGTCCCGAGACATTGCCTCTGGATTTGGTGCCCAGGGTGAACTTGTCTGCCCTGAGCACAGATCCGGGGTGAAGGCGCCCGGCGCCACGTCAAAAATTCCCCAAGAGCTGCCGCTTGCGATTTTGCACCACACATGGGGTCGGTGATCGGGACCACCAGCACCGGCATTTCTCTGACAGCTTGGCCTCTGGGATCCAGACCTGGCCTTTTGGGGCACTTGCACCTAGCAGAGTGTCCAGCTTCCCGAGAGCCGTCGCCAGAATTTTGGACCCTAGAGGTGGTCTCTGTCGGTCCCGAGACATTGCCTCTGGATTTGGTGCCCACGGTGAACTTGTCTGCCCTGAGCACAGACCCGGGGCGAAGGCGCCCGGCGCCACGTCAAAAATTCCCCAAGAGCTGCCGCTTGCGATTTTGTACCACACATGGGGTCAGTGATCAGGACCGCCAGCACCGGCATTTCTCTGACAGCTTGGCCTCTGGGATCCAGACCTGGCCTTTTGGGGCACTTGCACCTAGCAGAGTGTCCAGCTTCCCGAGAGCCGTCGCCAGAATTTTGGACCCTAGAGGTGGGCTCTGTCGGTCCCGAGACATTGCCTCTGGATTTGGTGCCCAGGGTGAACTTGTCTGCCCTGAGCACAGACCCGGGGCGAAGGCGCCCGGCGCCACGTCAAAAATTCCCCAAGAGCTGCCGCTTGCGATTTCGTACCACACATGGGGTCAGTGATCAGGACCGCCAGCACCGGCATTTCTCTGACAGCTTGGCCTCTGGGATCCAGACCTGGCCTTTTGGGGCACTTGCACCTATCAGAGTGCCCAGCTCCTTGAGAGCCCTCGCCAGAATTTTGGACCCTAGAGGTGGGCTCTGTCGGTCCCGAGACATTGCCTCTGGATTTGGTGCCCACGGTGAACTTGTCTGCCCTGAGCACAGATCCGGGGTGAAAGCGCCCGGCGCCACGTCAAAAATTCCCCAAGAGCTGCCGCTTGCGATTTTGCACCACACATGGGGTCGGTGATCGGGACCACCAGCACCGGCATTTCTCTGACAGCTTGGCCTCTGGGATCCAGACCTGGCCTTTTGGGGCACTTGCACCTAGCAGAGTGTCCAGCTTCCCGAGAGCCGTCGCCAGAATTTTGGACCCTAGAGGTGGTCTCTGTCGTTCCCGAGACATTGCCTCTGGATTTGGTGCCCACGGTGAACTTGTCTGCCCTGAGCACAGACCCGGGGCGAAGGCGCCCGGCGCCACGTCAAAAATTCCCCAAGAGCTGCCGCTTGCGATTTCGTACCACACATGGGGTCAGTGATCAGGACCGCCAACACCGGCATTTCTCTGACAGCTTGGCCTCTGGGATCCAGACCTGGCCTTTTGGGGCACTTGCACCTATCAGAGTGCCCAGCTCCTTGAGAGCCCTCGCCAGAATTTTGGACCCTAGAGGTGGGCTCTGTCGGTCCCGAGACATTGCCTCTGGATTTGGTGCCCAGGGTGAACTTGTCTGCCCTGAGCACAGATCCGGGGTGAAGGCGCCCGGCGCCACGTCAAAAATTCCCCAAGAGCTGCCGCTTGCGATTTTGCACCACACATGGGGTCGGTGATCGGGACCACCAGCACCGGCATTTCTCTGACAGCTTGGCCTCTGGGATCCAGACCTGGCCTTTTGGGGCACTTGCACCTAGCAGAGTGTCCAGCTTCCCGAGAGCCGTCGCCAGAATTTTGGACCCTAGAGGTGGTCTCTGTCGTTCCCGAGACATTGCCTCTGGATTTGGTGCCCACGGTGAACTTGTCTGCCCTGAGCACAGACCCGGGGCGAAGGCGCCCGGCGCCACGTCAAAAATTCCCCAAGAGCTGCCGCTTGCGATTTCGTACCACACATGGGGTCAGTGATCAGGACCGCCAACACCGGCATTTCTCTGACAGCTTGGCCTCTGGGATCCAGACCTGGCCTTTTGGGGCACTTGCACCTATCAGAGTGCCCAGCTCCTTGAGAGCCCTCGCCAGAATTTTGGACCCTAGAGGTGGGCTCTGTCGGTCCCGAGACATTGCCTCTGGATTTGGTGCCCAGGGTGAACTTGTCTGCCCTGAGCACAGATCCGGGGTGAAGGCGCCCGGCGCCACGTCAAAAATTCCCCAAGAGCTGCCGCTTGCGATTTTGCACCACACATGGGGTCGGTGATCGGGACCACCAGCACCGGCATTTCTCTGACAGCTTGGCCTCTGGGATCCAGACCTGGCCTTTTGGGGCACTTGCACCTAGCAGAGTGTCCAGCTTCCCGAGAGCCGTCGCCAGAATTTTGGACCCTAGAGGTGGGCTCTGTCGGTCCCGAGACATTGCCTCTGGATTTGGTGCCCACGGTGAACTTGTCTGCCCTGAGCACAGACCCGGGGCGAAGGCGCCCCGCGCCACGTCAAAAATTCCCCAAGAGCTGCCGCTTGCGATTTTGCACCACACATGGGGTCGGTGAACAGGACCACCAGCACCGGCATTTCTCTGACAACTTGGCCTCTGGGATACAGACCTGGCCTTTTGGGGCACTTGCACCTAGCAGAGTGTCCAGCTTCCCGAGAGCCGTCGTCAGAATTTTGGACCCTAGAGGTGGGCTCTGTCGGTCCCGAGACATTGCCTCTGGATTTGGTGCCCAGGGTGAATTGGAGGTCCTGAGCACAGACCCGGGGCAAAGGCGCCCGGCGCCACGTCAAGAATTCCCCAAGAGCGGCGACTTGCGATTTCGCACCACACATGGGGTCAGTGATCGGGACCACCAGCACCGGCATTTCTCTGACAGCTTGGCCTCTGAGGTCCAGACCTGGCCTTTTGGGGCACTTGCACCTAGCAGAGTGTCCAGCTTCCCGAGAGCCGTCGTCAGAATTTTGGACCCTAGAGGTGGTCTCTGTCGGTCCCGAGACATTGCCTCTGGATTTGGTGCCCAGGGTGAACCTGTCTGCCCTGAGCGCAGGTCTGGGGCGGAGGCGCCCGGCGCCACGTCAAGAATTCCCCAAGAGCTGCCGCTTGCGATTTCGCACCACACATGGGGTCGGTGATCGGGACCACCAGCACCGGCATTTCTCTGACACCTTCCCTCTGGGATCCAGACCTGGCCTTTTGGGGCACTTGCACTTAGCAGAGTGTCCAGCTTCCCGAGAGCCGTCGCCAGAATTTTGGACCCTAGAGGTGGTCTCTGTCGGTCCCGAGACATTGCCTCTGGATTTGGTGCCCAGGGTGAATTGGAGGTCCTGAGCGCAGGTCTGGGGCGAAGGCGCCCGGCGCCACGTCAAAAATTCCCCAAGAGCGGCGGCTTGCGATTTCGCACCACACATGGGGTCGGTGATCGGGAGCACCAGCACCAGCATTTCTCTGACAGCTTGGCCTCTGAGGTCCAGACCTGGCCTTTTGGGGCACTTGCACCTAGCAGAGTGTCCAGCTTCCCGAGAGCCGTCGCCAGAATTTTGGACCCTAGAGGTGGTCTCTGTCGGTCCCGAGACATTGCCTCTGGATTTGGTGCCCAGGGTGAACTTGTCTGCCCTGAACGCAGTTCTGGGGCGAAGGCGCCCGGCGCCACGTCAAGAATTCCCCAAGAGCTGCCGCTTGCGATTTCGCACCACACATGGGGTCGTTGATCGGGACCACCAGCACCGGCATTTCTCTGACAGCTTGGCCTCTGAGGTCCAGACCTGGCCTTTTGGGGCACTTGCACCTAGCAGAGTGTCCAGCTTCCCGAGAGCCGTCGTCAGAATTTTGGACCCTAGAGGTGGTCTCTGTCGGTCCCGAGACATTGCCTCTGGATTTGGTGCCCAGGGTGAACCTGTCTGCCCTGAGCGCAGGTCTGGGGCGGAGGCGCCCGGCGCCACGTCAAGAATTCCCCAAGAGCTGCCGCTTGCGATTTCGCACCACACATGGGGTCGGTGATCGGGACCACCAGCACCGGCATTTCTCTGACACCTTCCCTCTGGGATCCAGACCTGGCCTTTTGGGGCACTTGCACTTAGCAGAGTGTCCAGCTTCCCGAGAGCCGTCGCCAGAATTTTGGACCCTAGAGGTGGTCTCTGTCGGTCCCGAGACATTGCCTCTGGATTTGGTGCCCAGGGTGAACTTGTCTGCCCTGAACGCAGTTCTGGGGCGAAGGCGCCCGGCGCCACGTCAAGAATTCCCCAAGAGCTGCCGCTTGCGATTTCGCACCACACATGGGGTCGTTGATCGGGACCACCAGCACCGGCATTTCTCTGACAGCTTGGCCTCTGAGGTCCAGACCTGGCCTTTTGGGGCACTTGCACCTAGCAGAGTGTCCAGCTTCCCGAGAGCCGTCGTCAGAATTTTGGACCCTAGAGGTGGTCTCTGTCGGTCCCGAGACATTGCCTCTGGATTTGGTGCCCAGGGTGAACCTGTCTGCCCTGAGCGCAGGTCTGGGGCGGAGGCGCCCGGCGCCACGTCAAGAATTCCCCAAGAGCTGCCGCTTGCGATTTCGCACCACACATGGGGTCGGTGATCGGGACCACCAGCACCGGCATTTCTCTGACACCTTCCCTCTGGGATCCAGACCTGGCCTTTTGGGGCACTTGCACTTAGCAGAGTGTCCAGCTTCCCGAGAGCCGTCGCCAGAATTTTGGACCCTAGAGGTGGTCTCTGTCGGTCCCGAGACATTGCCTCTGGATTTGGTGCCCAGGGTGAATTGGAGGTCCTGAGCACAGACCGGGGGCAAAGGCGCCCGGCGCCACGTCAAAAATTCCCCAAGAGCTGCCGCTTGCGATTTCGCACCACACATGGGGTCGGTGATCGGGACCACCAGCACCGGCATTTCTCTGGCAGCTTGGCCTGTGGGATCCAGACCTGGCCTTTTGGGGCACTTGCACTTAGCAGAGTGTCCAGCTTCCCAAGAGCCGTCGCCAGAATTTTGGACCCTAGAGGTGGTCTCTGTCGGTCCCGAGACATTGCCTCTGGATTTGGTGCCCAGGGTGAATTGGAGGTCCTGAGCACAGACCCGGGGCAAAGGCGCCCGGCGCCACGTCAAGAATTCCCCAAGAGCTGCCGCTTGCGATTTCGCACCACACATGGGGTCGGTGATCGGGACCACCAGCACCGGCATTTCTCTGACAGCTTGGCCTCTGAGGTCCAGACCTGGCCTTTTGGGGCACTTGAACCTAGCAGAGTGTCCAGCTTCCCGAGAGCCGTCGTCAGAATTTTGGACCCTAGAGGTGGTCTCTGTCGGTCCCGAGACATTGCCTCTGGATTTGGTGCCCAGGGTGAACCTGTCTGCCCTGAGCGCAGGTCTGGGGCGGAGGCGCCCGGCGCCACGTCAAAAATTCCCCAAGAGCTGCCGCTTGCGATTTCGCACCACACATGGGGTCGGTGATCGGGACCACCAGCACCGGCATTTCTCTGACACCTTCCCTCTGGGATCCAGACCTGGCCTTTTGGGGCACTTGCAGTTAACAGAGTGTCCAGCTTCCCGAGAGCCGTCGCCAGAATTTTGGACCCTAGAGGTGGTCTCTGTCGGTCCCTAGACATTGCCTCTGGATTTGGTGCCCAGGGTGAATTGGAGGTCCTGAGCGCAGGTCTGGGGCGAAGGCGCCCGGCGCCACGTCAAAAATTCCCCAAGAGCGGCGGCTTGCGATTTCGCACCACACATGGGGTCGGTGATCGGGAGCACCAGCACCAGCATTTCTCTGACAGCTTGGCCTCTGAGGTCCAGACCTGGCCTTTTGGGGCACTTGCACCTAGCAGAGTGTCCAGCTTCCCGAGAGCCGTCGCCAGAATTTTGGACCCTAGAGGTGGTCTCTGTCGGTCCCGAGACATTGCCTCTGGATTTGGTGCCCAGGGTGAACCTGTCTGCCCTGAGCGCAGGTCTGGGGCGAAGGTGCCCGGCGCCACGTCAAGAATTCCCCAAGAGCTGCCGCTTGCAATTTCGCACCACACATGGGGTCGGTGATCGGGACCACCAGCACCGGCATTTCTCTGACAGCTTGGCCTCTGGGATCCAGACCTGGCCTTTTGGGGCACTTGCACTTAGCAGAGTGTCCAGCTTCCCGAGAGCCGTCGCCAGAATTTTGGACCCTAGAGGTGGTCTCTGTCGGTCCCGAGACATTGCCTCTGGATTTGGTGCCCAGGGTGAATTGGAGGTCCTGAGCACAGACCCGGGGCGAAGGCGCCCGGCGCCACGTCAAAAATTCCCCAAGAGCGGCGGCTTGCGATTTCGCACCACACATGGGGTCGGTGATCGGGAGCACCAGCACCAGCATTTCTCTGACAGCTTGGCCTCTGAGGTCCAGACCTGGCCTTTTGGGGCACTTGCACCTAGCAGAGTGTCCAGCTTCCCGAGAGCCGTCGCCAGAATTTTGGACCCTAGAGGTGGTCTCTGTTGGTCCCGAGACATTGCCTCTGGATTTGGTGCCCAGGGTGAATTGGAGGTCCTGAGCACAGACCCGGGGCAAAGGCGCCCGGCGCCACGTCAAAAATTCCCCAAGAGCGGCGGCTTGCGATTTCGCACCACACATGGGGTCGGTGATCGGGACCACCAGCACCGGCATTTCTCTGGCAGCTTGGCCTCTGGGATCCAGACCTGGCCTTTTGGGGCACTTGCACTTAGCAGAGTGTCCAGCTTCCCGAGAGCCGTCGCCAGAATTTTGGACCCTAGAGGTGGTCTCTGTCGGTCCCGAGACATTGCCTCTGGATTTGGTGCCCAGGGTGAATTGGAGGTCCTGAGCACAGACCCGGGGCAAAGGCGCCCGGTGCCACGTCAAGAATTCCCCAAGAGCTGCCGCTTGCGATTTCGCACCACACATGGGGTCAGTGATCGGGACCACCAGCACCGGCATTTCTCTGACAGCTTGGCCTCTGAGGTCCAGACCTGGCCTTTTGGGGCACTTGCACCTAGCAGAGTGTCCAGCTTCCCGAGAGCCGTCGCCAGAATTTTGGACCCTAGAGGTGGTCTCTGTCGGTCCCGAGACATTGCCTCTGGATTTGGTGCCCAGGGTGAACCTGTCTGCCCTGAGCGCAGGTCTGGGGCGGAGGCGCCCGGCGCCACGTCAAGAATTCCCCAAGAGCTGCCGCTTGCGATTTCGCACCACACATGGGGTCGGTGATCGGGACCACCAGCACCGGCATTTCTCTGACAGCTTGGCCTCTGGGATCCAGACCTGGCCTTTTGGGGCACTTGCACTTAGCAGAGTGTCCAGCTTCCCGAGAGCCGTCGCCAGAATTTTGGACCCTAGAGGTGGTCTCTGTCGGTCCCGAGACATTGCCTCTGGATTTGGTGCCCAGGCTGAATTGGAGGTCCTGAGCACAGACCCGGGGCGAAGGCGCCCGGCGCCACGTCAAAAATTCCCCAAGAGCGGCGGCTTGCGATTTCGCACCACACATGGGGTCGGTGATCGGGAGCACCAGCACCAGCATTTCTCTGACAGCTTGGCCTCTGAGGTCCAGACCTGGCCTTTTGGGGCACTTGCACCTAGCAGAGTGTCCAGCTTCCCGAGAGCCGTCGCCAGAATTTTGGACCCTAGAGGTGGTCTCTGTCGGTCCCGAGACATTGCCTCTGGATTTGGTGCCCAGGGTGAACTTGTCTGCCCTGAACGCAGTTCTGGGGCGAAGGCGCCCGGCGCCACGTCAAGAATTCCCCAAGAGCTGCCGCTTGCGATTTCGCACCACACATGGGGTCGTTGATCGGGACCACCAGCACCGGCATTTCTCTGACAGCTTGGCCTCTGAGGTCCAGACCTGGCCTTTTGGGGCACTTGCACCTAGCAGAGTGTCCAGCTTCCCGAGAGCCGTCGTCAGAATTTTGGACCCTAGAGGTGGTCTCTGTCGGTCCCGAGACATTGCCTCTGGATTTGGTGCCCAGGGTGAACCTGTCTGCCCTGAGCGCAGGTCTGGGGCGGAGGCGCCCGGCGCCACGTCAAGAATTCCCCAAGAGCTGCCGCTTGCGATTTCGCACCACACATGGGGTCGGTGATCGGGACCACCAGCACCGGCATTTCTCTGACACCTTCCCTCTGGGATCCAGACCTGGCCTTTTGGGGCACTTGCACTTAGCAGAGTGTCCAGCTTCCCGAGAGCCGTCGCCAGAATTTTGGACCCTAGAGGTGGTCTCTGTCGGTCCCGAGACATTGCCTCTGGATTTGGTGCCCAGAGTGAATTGGAGGTCCTGAGCACAGACCCGGGGCAAAGGCGCCCGGCGCCACGTCAAAAATTCCCCAAGAGCGGCGGCTTGCGATTTCGCACCACACATGGGGTCGGTGATCGGGACCACCAGCACCGGCATTTCTCTGGCAGCTTGGCCTCTGAGGTCCAGACCTGGCCTTTTGGGGCACTTGCACCTAGCAGAGTGTCCAGCTTCCCGAGAGCCGTCGCCAGAATTTTGGACCCTAGAGGTGGTCTCTGTCGGTCCCGAGACATTGCCTCTGGATTTGGTGCCCAGGGTGAACTTGTCTGCCCTGAACGCAGTTCTGGGGCGAAGGCGCCCGGCGCCACGTCAAGAATTCCCCAAGAGCTGCCGCTTGCGATTTCGCACCACACATGGGGTCAGTGATCGGGACCACCAGCACCGGCATTTCTCTGACAGCTTGGCCTCTGAGGTCCAGACCTGGCCTTTTGGGGCACTTGCACTTAGCAGAGTGTCCAGCTTCCCGAGAGCCGTCGCCAGAATTTTGGACCCTAGAGGTGGTCTCTGTCGGTCCCGAGACATTGCCTCTGGATTTGGTGCCCAGGGTGAATTGGAGGTCCTGAGCACAGACCCAGGGCAAAGGCGCCCGGCGCCACGTCAAAAATTCCCCAAGAGCGGCGGCTTGCGATTTCGCACCACACATGGGGTCGGTGATCGGGAGCACCAGCACCGGCATTTCTCTGACAGCTTGGCCTCTGAGGTCCAGACCTGGCCTTTTGGGGCACTTGCACCTAGCAGAGTGTCCAGCTTCCCGAGAGCCGTCGCCAGAATTTTGGACCCTAGAGGTGGTCTCTGTCGGTCCCGAGACATTGCCTCTGGATTTGGTGCCCAGGGTGAACTTGTCTGCCCTGAACGCAGTTCTGGGGCGAAGGCGCCCGGCGCCACGTCAAGAAATCCCCAAGAGCTGCCGCTTGCGATTTCGCACCACACATGGGGTCGGTGATCGGGACCACCAGCACCGGCATTTCTCTGACAGCTTGGCCTCTGGGATCCAGACCTGGCCTTTTGGGGCACTTGCACTTAGCAGAGTGTCCAGCTTCCCGAGAGCCGTCGCCAGAATTTTGGACCCTAGAGGTGGTCTCTGTCGGTCCCGAGACATTGCCTCTGGATTTGGTGCCCTGGGTGAATTGGAGGTCCTGAGCACAGACCCGGGGCGAAGGCGCCCGGCGCCACGTCAAAAATTCCCCAAGAGCGGCGGCTTGCGATTTCGCACCACACATGGGGTCGGTGATCGGGAGCACCAGCACCAGCATTTCTCTGACAGCTTGGCCTCTGAGGTCCAGACCTGGCCTTTTGGGGCACTTGCACCTAGCAGAGTGTCCAGCTTCCCGAGAGCCGTCGTCAGAATTTTGGACCCTAGAGGTGGTCTCTGTCGGTCCCGAGACATTGCCTCTGGATTTGGTGCCCAGGGTGAACCTGTCTGCCCTGAGCGCAGGTCTGGGGCGGAGGCGCCCGGCGCCACGTCAAAAATTCCCCAAGAGCTGCCGCTTGCGATTTCGCACCACACATGGGGTCGGTGATCGGGACCACCAGCACCGGCATTTCTCTGACACCTTCCCTCTGGGATCCAGACCTGGCCTTTTGGGGCACTTGCACTTAGCAGAGTGTCCAGCTTCCCGAGAGCCGTCGCCAGAATTTTGGACCCTAGAGGTGGTCTCTGTCGGTCCTGAGACATTGCCTCTGGATTTGGTGCCCAGGGTGAATTGGAGGTCCTGAGCACAGACCCGGGGCAAAGGCGCCCGGCGCCACGTCAAAAATTCCCCAAGAGCGGCGGCTTGCGATTTCGCACCACACATGGGGTCGGTGATCGGGACCACCAGCACCGGCATTTCTCTGGCAGCTTGGCCTCTGGGATCCAGACCTGGCCTTTTGGGGCACTTGCACTTAGCAGAGTGTCCAGCTTCCCGAGAGCCGTCGCCAGAATTTTGGACCCTAGAGGTGGTCTCTGTCGGTCCCGAGACATTGCCTCTGGATTTGGTGCCCAGGGTGAATTGGAGGTCCTGAGCACAGACCCGGGGCGAAGGCGCCCGGCGCCACGTCAAGAATTCCCCAAGAGCGGCGACTTGCGATTTCGCACCACACATGGGGTCAGTGATCGGGACCACCAGCACCGGCATTTCTCTGACAGCTTGGCCTCTGAGGTCCAGACCTGGCCTTTTGGGGCACTTGCACCTAGCAGAGTGTCCAGCTTCCCGAGAGCCGTCGCCAGAATTTTGGACCCTAGAGGTGGTCTCTGTCGGTCCCGAGACATTGCCTCTGGATTTGGTGCCCAGGGTGAACCTGTCTGCCCTGAGCGCAGGTCTGGGGCGAAGGTGCCCGGCGCCACGTCAAGAATTCCCCAAGAGCTGCCGCTTGCGATTTCGCACCACACATGGGGTCGGTGATCGGGACCACCAGCACCGGCATTTCTCTGACAGCTTGGCCTCTGGGATCCAGACCTGGCCTTTTGGGGCACTTGCACTTAGCAGAGTGTCCAGCTTCCCGAGAGCCGTCGCCAGAATTTTGGACCCTAGAGGTGGTCTCTGTCGGTCCCGAGACATTGCCTCTGGATTTGGTGCCCAGGCTGAATTGGAGGTCCTGAGCACAGACCCGGGGCGAAGGCGCCCGGCGCCACGTCAAAAATTCCCCAAGAGCGGCGGCTTGCGATTTCGCACCACACATGGGGTCGGTGATCGGGAGCACCAGCACCAGCATTTCTCTGACAGCTTGGCCTCTGAGGTCCAGACCTGGCCTTTTGGGGCACTTGCACCTAGCAGAGTGTCCAGCTTCCCGAGAGCCGTCGCCAGAATTTTGGACCCTAGAGGTGGTCTCTGTCGGTCCCGAGACATTGCCTCTGGATTTGGTGCCCAGGGTGAACTTGTCTGCCCTGAACGCAGTTCTGGGGCGAAGGCGCCCGGCGCCACGTCAAGAATTCCCCAAGAGCTGCCGCTTGCGATTTCGCACCACACATGGGGTCGTTGATCGGGACCACCAGCACCGGCATTTCTCTGACAGCTTGGCCTCTGAGGTCCAGACCTGGCCTTTTGGGGCACTTGCACCTAGCAGAGTGTCCAGCTTCCCGAGAGCCGTCGTCAGAATTTTGGACCCTAGAGGTGGTCTCTGTCGGTCCCGAGACATTGCCTCTGGATTTGGTGCCCAGGGTGAACCTGTCTGCCCTGAGCGCAGGTTTGGGGCGGAGGCGCCCGGCGCCACGTCAATAATTCCCCAAGAGCTGCCGCTTGCGATTTCGCACCACACATGGGGTCGGTGATCGGGACCACCAGCACCGGCATTTCTCTGACACCTTCCCTCTGGGATCCAGACCTGGCCTTTTGGGGCACTTGCACTTAGCAGAGTGTCCAGCTTCCCGAGAGCCGTCGCCAGAATTTTGGACCCTAGAGGTGGTCTCTGTCGGTCCCGAGACATTGCCTCTGGATTTGGTGCCCAGAGTGAATTGGAGGTCCTGAGCACAGACCCGGGGCAAAGGCGCCCGGCGCCACGTCAAAAATTCCCCAAGAGCGGCGGCTTGCGATTTCGCACCACACATGGGGTCGGTGATCGGGACCACCAGCACCGGCATTTCTCTGGCAGCTTGGCCTCTGAGGTCCAGACCTGGCCTTTTGGGGCACTTGCACCTAGCAGAGTGTCCAGCTTCCCGAGAGCCGTCGCCAGAATTTTGGACCCTAGAGGTGGTCTCTGTCGGTCCCGAGACATTGCCTCTGGATTTGGTGCCCAGGGTGAACTTGTCTGCCCTGAACGCAGTTCTGGGGCGAAGGCGCCCGGCGCCACGTCAAGAATTCCCCAAGAGCTGCCGCTTGCGATTTCGCACCACACATGGGGTCAGTGATCGGGACCACCAGCACCGGCATTTCTCTGACAGCTTGGCCTCTGAGGTCCAGACCTGGCCTTTTGGGGCACTTGCACTTAGCAGAGTGTCCAGCTTCCCGAGAGCCGTCGCCAGAATTTTGGACCCTAGAGGTGGTCTCTGTCGGTCCCGAGACATTGCCTCTGGATTTGGTGCCCAGGGTGAATTGGAGGTCCTGAGCACAGACCCAGGGCAAAGGCGCCCGGCGCCACGTCAAAAATTCCCCAAGAGCGGCGGCTTGCGATTTCGCACCACACATGGGGTCGGTGATCGGGAGCACCAGCACCGGCATTTCTCTGACAGCTTGGCCTCTGAGGTCCAGACCTGGCCTTTTGGGGCACTTGCACCTAGCAGAGTGTCCAGCTTCCCGAGAGCCGTCGCCAGAATTTTGGACCCTAGAGGTGGTCTCTGTCGGTCCCGAGACATTGCCTCTGGATTTGGTGCCCAGGGTGAACTTGTCTGCCCTGAACGCAGTTCTGGGGCGAAGGCGCCCGGCGCCACGTCAAGAAATCCCCAAGAGCTGCCGCTTGCGATTTCGCACCACACATGGGGTCGGTGATCGGGACCACCAGCACCGGCATTTCTCTGACAGCTTGGCCTCTGGGATCCAGACCTGGCCTTTTGGGGCACTTGCACCTAGCAGAGTGTCCAGCTTCCCGAGAGCCGTCGCCAGAATTTTGGACCCTAGAGGTGGTCTCTGTCGGTCCCGAGACATTGCCTCTGGATTTGGTGCCCAGGGTGAATTGGAGGTCCTGAGCACAGACCCGGGGCGAAGGCGCCCGGCGCCACGTCAAAAATTCCCCAAGAGCGGCGGCTTGCGATTTCGCACCACACATGGGGTCGGTGATCGGGAGCACCAGCACCAGCATTTCTCTGACAGCTTGGCCTCTGAGGTCCAGACCTGGCCTTTTGGGGCACTTGCACCTAGCAGAGTGTCCAGCTTCCCGAGAGCCGTCGTCAGAATTTTGGACCCTAGAGGTGGTCTCTGTCGGTCCCGAGACATTGCCTCTGGATTTGGTGCCCAGGGTGAACCTGTCTGCCCTGAGCGCAGGTCTGGGGCGGAGGCGCCCGGCGCCACGTCAAAAATTCCCCAAGAGCTGCCGCTTGCGATTTCGCACCACACATGGGGTCGGTGATCGGGACCACCAGCACCGGCATTTCTCTGACACCTTCCCTCTGGGATCCAGACCTGGCCTTTTGGGGCACTTGCACTTAGCAGAGTGTCCAGCTTCCCGAGAGCCGTCGCCAGAATTTTGGACCCTAGAGGTGGTCTCTGTCGGTCCTGAGACATTGCCTCTGGATTTGGTGCCCAGGGTGAATTGGAGGTCCTGAGCACAGACCCGGGGCAAAGGCGCCCGGCGCCACGTCAAAAATTCCCCAAGAGCGGCGGCTTGCGATTTCGCACCACACATGGGGTCGGTGATCGGGACCACCAGCACCGGCATTTCTCTGGCAGCTTGGCCTCTGGGATCCAGACCTGGCCTTTTGGGGCACTTGCACTTAGCAGAGTGTCCAGCTTCCCGAGAGCCGTCGCCAGAATTTTGGACCCTAGAGGTGGTCTCTGTCGGTCCCGAGACATTGCCTCTGGATTTGGTGCCCAGGGTGAATTGGAGGTCCTGAGCACAGACCCGGGGCGAAGGCGCCCGGCGCCACGTCAAGAATTCCCCAAGAGCGGCGACTTGCGATTTCACACCACACATGGGGTCAGTGATCGGGACCACCAGCACCGGCATTTCTCTGACAGCTTGGCCTCTGAGGTCCAGACCTGGCCTTTTGGGGCACTTGCACCTAGCAGAGTGTCCAGCTTCCCGAGAGCCGTCGCCAGAATTTTGGACCCTAGAGGTGGTCTCTGTCGGTCCCGAGACATTGCCTCTGGATTTGGTGCCCAGGGTGAACCTGTCTGCCCTGAGCGCAGGTCTGGGGCGAAGGTGCCCGGCGCCACGTCAAGAATTCCCCAAGAGCTGCCGCTTGCGATTTCGCACCACACATGGGGTCGGTGATCGGGACCACCAGCACCGGCATTTCTCTGACAGCTTGGCCTCTGGGATCCAGACCTGGCCTTTTGGGGCACTTGCACTTAGCAGAGTGTCCAGCTTCCCGAGAGCCGTCGCCAGAATTTTGGACCCTAGAGGTGGTCTCTGTCGGTCCCGAGACATTGCCTCTGGATTTGGTGCCCAGAGTGAATTGGAGGTCCTGAGCACAGACCCGGGGCAAAGGCGCCCGGCGCCACGTCAAAAATTCCCCAAGAGCGGCGGCTTGCGATTTCGCACCACACATGGGGTCGGTGATCGGGACCACCAGCACCGGCATTTCTCTGGCAGCTTGGCCTCTGGGATCCAGACCTGGCCTTTTGGGGCACTTGCACTTAGCAGAGCGTCCAGCTTCCCGAGAGCCGTCGCCAGAATTTTGGACCCTAGAGGTGGTCTCTGTCGGTCCCGAGACATTGCCTCTGGATTTGGTGCCCAGGGTGAACTTGTCTGCCCTGAACGCAGTTCTGGGGCGAAGGCGCCCGGCGCCACGTCAAAAATTCCCCAAGAGCTGCCGCTTGCGATTTCGCACCACACATGGGGTCGGTGATCGGGACCACCAGCACCGGCATTTCTCTGACAGCTTGGCCTCTGGGATCCAGACCTGGCCGTTTGGGGCACTTGCACTTAGCAGAGCGTCCAGCTTCCCGAGAGCCGTCGCCAGAATTTTGGACCCTAGAGGTGGTCTCTGTCGGTCCCGAGACATTGCCTCTGGATTTGGTGCCCAGGGTGAACTTGTCTGCCCTGAGCGCAGGTCTGGGGCGAAGGCGCCCGGCGCCACGTCAAAAATTCCCCAAGAGCTGCCGCTTGCGATTTCGCACCACACATGGGGTCGGTGATCGGGACCACCAGCACCGGCATTTCTCTGACAGCTTGGCCTCTGGGATCCAGACCTGGCCGTTTGGGGCACTTGCACTTAGCAGAGCGTCCAGCTTCCCGAGAGCCGTCGCCAGAATTTTGGACCCTAGAGGTGGTCTCTGTCGGTCCCGAGACATTGCCTCTGGATTTGGTGCCCAGGGTGAACTTGTCTGCCCTGAGCGCAGGTCTGGGGCGAAGGCGCCCGGCGCCACGTCAAAAATTCCCCAAGAGCTGCCGCTTGCGATTTCGCACCACACATGGGGTCGGTGATCGGGACCACCAGCACCGGCATTTCTCTGACAGCTTGGCCTCTGGGATCCAGACCTGGCCGTTTGGGGCACTTGCACTTAGCAGAGCGTCCAGCTTCCCGAGAGCCGTCGCCAGAATTTTGGACCCTAGAGGTGGTCTCTGTCGGTCCCGAGACATTGCCTCTGGATTTGGTGCCCAGGGTGAACTTGTCTGCCCTGAGCGCAGGTCTGGGGCGAAGGCGCCCGGCGCCACGTCAAAAGTTCCCCAAGAGCTGCCGCTTGCGATTTCGCACCACACATGGGGTCGGTGATCGGGACCACCAGCACCGGCATTTCTCTGACAGCTTGGCCTCTGGGATCCAGACCTGGCCTTTTGGGGCACTTGCACTTAGCAGAGCGTCCAGCTTCCCGAGAGCCGTCGCCAGAATTTTGGACCCTAGAGGTGGTCTCTGTCGGTCCCGAGACATTGCCTCTGGATTTGGTGCCCAGGGTGAACTTGTCTGCCCTGAGCGCAGACCCGGGGCGAAGGCGCCCGGCGCCACGTCAAAAATTCCCCAAGAGCTGCCGCTTGCGATTTCGCACCACACATGGGGTCGGTGATCGGGACCACCAGCACCGGCATTTCTCTGACAGCTTGGCCTCTGGGATCCAGACCTGGCCGTTTGGGGCACTTGCACTTAGCAGAGCGTCCAGCTTCCCGAGAGCTGTCGCCAGAATTTTGGACCCTAGAGGTGGTCTCTGTCGGTCCCGAGACATTGCCTCTGGATTTGGTGCCCAGGGTGAACTTGTCTGCCCTGAGCGCAGGTCTGGGGCGAAGGCGCCCGGCGCCACGTCAAAAATTCCCCAAGAGCTGCCGCTTGCGATTTCGCACCACACATGGGGGGTCGGTGATCGGGACCACCAGCACCGGCATTTCTCTGACAGCTTGGCCTCTGGGATCCAGACCTGGCCGTTTGGGGCACTTGCACTTAGCAGAGCGTCCAGCTTCCCGAGAGCCGTCGCCAGAATTTTGGACCCTAGAGGTGGTCTCTGTCGGTCCCGAGACATTGCCTCTGGATTGGTGCCCAGGGTGAACTTGTCTGCCTGAGCGCAGGTCTGGGGCGAAGGCGCCCGGCGCCACGTCAAAAATTCCCCAAGAGCTGCCGCTTGCGATTTCGCACCACACATGGGGTCGGTGATCGGGACCACCAGCACCGGCATTTCTCTGACAGCTTGGCCTCTGGGATCCAGACCTGGCCTTTTGGGGCACTTGCACTTAGCAGAGCGTCCAGCTTCCCGAGAGCCGTCGCCAGAATTTTGGACCCTAGAGGTGGTCTCTGTCGGTCCCGAGACATTGCCTCTGGATTTGGTGCCCAGGGTGAATTGGAGGTCCTGAGCACAAACCCTGGGGCGAAGGCGCCCGGCGCCACGTCAAAAATTCCCCAAGAGCTGCCGCTTGCGATTTCGCACCACACATGGGGTCGGTGATCGGGACCACCAGCACCGGCATTTCTCTGACAGCTTGGCCTCTGGGATCCAGACCTGGCCGTTTGGGGCACTTGCACTTAGCAGAGCGTCCAGCTTCCCGAGAGCCGTCGCCAGAATTTTGGACCCTAGAGGTGGTCTCTGTCGGTCCCGAGACATTGCCTCTGGATTTGGTGCCCAGGGTGAACTTGTCTGCCCTGAGCGCAGGTCTGGGGCGAAGGCGCCCGGCGCCACGTCAAAAATTCCCCAAGAGCTGCCGCTTGCGATTTCGCACCACACATGGGGTCGGTGATCGGGACCACCAGCACCGGCATTTCTCTGACAGCTTGGCCTCTGGGATCCAGACCTGGCCGTTTGGGGCACTTGCACTTAGCAGAGCGTCCAGCTTCCCGAGAGCCGTCGCCAGAATTTTGGACCCTAGAGGTGGTCTCTGTCGGTCCCGAGACATTGCCTCTGGATTTGGTGCCCAGGGTGAACTTGTCTGCCCTGAGCGCAGGTCTGGGGCGAAGGCGCCCGGCGCCACGTCAAAAATTCCCCAAGAGCTGCCGCTTGCGATTTCGCACCACACATGGGGTCGGTGATCGGGACCACCAGCACCGGCATTTCTCTGACAGCTTGGCCTCTGGGATCCAGACCTGGCCGTTTGGGGCACTTGCACTTAGCAGAGCGTCCAGCTTCCCGAGAGCCGTCGCCAGAATTTTGGACCCTAGAGGTGGTCTCTGTCGGTCCCGAGACATTGCCTCTGGATTTGGTGCCCAGGGTGAACTTGTCTGCCCTGAGCGCAGGTCTGGGGCGAAGGCGCCCGGCGCCACGTCAAAATTCCCCAAGAGCTGCCGCTTGCGATTTCACACCACACATGGGGTCGGTGATCGGGACCACCAGCACCGGCATTTCTCTGACAGCTTGGCCTCTGGGATCCAGACCTGGCCGTTTGGGGCACTTGCACTTAGCAGAGCGTCCAGCTTCCCGAGAGCCGTCGCCAGAATTTTGGACCCTAGAGGTGGTCTCTGTCGGTCCCGAGACATTGCCTCTGGATTTGGTGCCCAGGGTGAACTTGTCTGCCCTGAGCGCAGGTCTGGGGCGAAGGCGCCCGGCGCCACGTCAAAAATTCCCCAAGAGCTGCCGCTTGCGATTTCGCACCACACATGGGGTCGGTGATCGGGACCACCAGCACCGGCATTTCTCTGACAGCTTGGCCTCTGGGATCCAGACCTGGCCGTTTGGGGCACTTGCACTTAGCAGAGTGTCCAGCTTCCCGAGAGCCGTCGCCAGAATTTTGGACCCTAGAGGTGGTCTCTGTCGGTCCCGAGACATTGCCTCTGGATTTGGTGCCCAGGGTGAACTTGTCTGCCCTGAGCGCAGGTCTGGGGCGAAGGCGCCCGGCGCCACGTCAAAAATTCCCCAAGAGCTGCCGCTTGCGATTTCGCACCACACATGGGGTCGGTGATCGGGACCACCAGCACCGGCATTTCTCTGACAGCTTGGCCTCTGGGATCCAGACCTGGCCGTTTGGGGCACTTGCACTTAGCAGAGCGTCCAGCTTCCCGAGAGCCGTCGCCAGAATTTTGGACCCTAGAGGTGGTCTCTGTCGGTCCCGAGACATTGCCTCTGGATTTGGTGCCCAGGGTGAACTTGTCTGCCCTGAGCGCAGGTCTGGGGCGAAGGCGCCCGGCGCCACGTCAAAAATTCCCCAAGAGCTGCCGCTTGCGATTTCGCACCACACATGGGGTCGGTGATCGGGACCACCAGCACCGGCATTTCTCTGACAGCTTGGCCTCTGGGATCCAGACCTGGCCGTTTGGGGCACTTGCACTTAGCAGAGCGTCCAGCTTCCCGAGAGCCGTCGCCAGAATTTTGGACCCTAGAGGTGGTCTCTGTCGGTCCCGAGACATTGCCTCTGGATTTGGTGCCCAGGGTGAACTTGTCTGCCCTGAGCGCAGGTCTGGGGCGAAGGCGCCCGGCGCCACGTCAAAAATTCCCCAAGAGCTGCCGCTTGCGATTTCGCACCACACATGGGGTCGGTGATCGGGACCACCAGCACCGGCATTTCTCTGACAGCTTGGCCTCTGGGATCCAGACCTGGCCGTTTGGGGCACTTGCACTTAGCAGAGCGTCCAGCTTCCCGAGAGCCGTCGCCAGAATTTTGGACCCTAGAGGTGGTCTCTGTCGGTCCCGAGACATTGCCTCTGGATTTGGTGCCCAGGGTGAACTTGTCTGCCCTGAGCGCAGGTCTGGGGCGAAGGCGCCCGGCGCCACGTCAAAAATTCCCCAAGAGCTGCCGCTTGCGATTTCGCACCACACATGGGGTCGGTGATCGGGACCACCAGCACCGGCATTTCTCTGACAGCTTGGCCTCTGGGATCCAGACCTGGCCTTTTGGGGCACTTGCACTTAGCAGAGCGTCCAGCTTCCCGAGAGCCGTCGCCAGAATTTTGGACCCTAGAGGTGGTCTCTGTCGGTCCCGAGACATTGCCTCTGGATTTGGTGCCCAGGGTGAATTGGAGGTCCTGAGCGCAGACCCGGGGCGAAGGCGCCCGGCGCCACGTCAAAAATTCCCCAAGAGCTGCCGCTTGCGATTTCGCACCACACATGGGGTCGGTGATCGGGACCACCAGCACCGGCATTTCTCTGACAGCTTGGCCTCTGGGATCCAGACCTGGCCGTTTGGGGCACTTGCACTTAGCAGAGCGTCCAGCTTCCCGAGAGCCGTCGCCAGAATTTTGGACCCTAGAGGTGGTCTCTGTCGGTCCCGAGACATTGCCTCTGGATTTGGTGCCCAGGGTGAACTTGTCTGCCCTGAGCGCAGGTCTGGGGCGAAGGCGCCCGGCGCCACGTCAAAAATTCCCCAAGAGCTGCCACTTGCGATTTCGCACCACACATGGGGTCGGTGATCGGGACCACCAGCACCGGCATTTCTCTGACAGCTTGGCCTCTGGGATCCAGACCTGGCCGTTTGGGGCACTTGCACTTAGCAGAGCGTCCAGCTTCCCGAGAGCCGTCGCCAGAATTTTGGACCCTAGAGGTGGTCTCTGTCGGTCCCGAGACATTGCCTCTGGATTTGGTGCCCAGGGTGAACTTGTCTGCCCTGAGCGCAGGTCTGGGGCGAAGGCGCCCGGCGCCAGGTCAAAAATTCCCCAAGAGCTGCCGCTTGCGATTTCGCACCACACATGGGGTCGGTGATCGGGACCACCAGCACCGGCATTTCTCTGACAGCTTGGCCTCTGGGATCCAGACCTGGCCGTTTGGGGCACTTGCACTTAGCAGAGCGTCCAGCTTCCCGAGAGCCGTCGCCAGAATTTTGGACCCTAGAGGTGGTCTCTGTCGGTCCCGAGACATTGCCTCTGGATTTGGTGCCCAGGGTGAACTTGTCTGCCCTGAGCGCAGGTCTGGGGCGAAGGCGCCCGGCGCCACGTCAAAAATTCCCCAAGAGCTGCCGCTTGCGATTTCGCACCACACATGGGGTCGGTGATCGGGACCACCAGCACCGGCATTTCTCTGACAGCTTGGCCTCTGGGATCCAGACCTGGCCTTTTGGGGCACTTGCACTTAGCAGAGCGTCCAGCTTCCCGAGAGCCGTCGCCAGAATTTTGGACCCTAGAGGTGGTCTCTGTCGGTCCCGAGACATTGCCTCTGGATTTGGTGCCCAGGGTGAATTGGAGGTCCTGAGCGCAGACCCGGGGCGAAGGCGCCCGGCGCCACGTCAAAAATTCCCCAAGAGCTGCCGCTTGCGATTTCGCACCACACATGGGGTCGGTGATCGGGACCACCAGCACCGGCATTTCTCTGACAGCTTGGCCTCTGGGATCCAGACCTGGCCGTTTGGGGCACTTGCACTTAGCAGAGCGTCCAGCTTCCCGAGAGCCGTCGCCAGAATTTTGGACCCTAGAGGTGGTCTCTGTCGGTCCCGAGACATTGCCTCTGGATTTGGTGCCCAGGGTGAACTTGTCTGCCCTGAGCGCAGGTCTGGGGCGAAGGCGCCCGGCGCCACGTCAAAAATTCCCCAAGAGCTGCCGCTTGCGATTTCGCACCACACATGGGGTCGGTGATCGGGACCACCAGCACCGGCATTTCTCTGACAGCTTGGCCTCTGGGATCCAGACCTGGCCTTTTGGGGCACTTGCACTTAGCAGAGCGTCCAGCTTCCCGAGAGCCGTCGCCAGAATTTTGGACCCTAGAGGTGGTCTCTGTCGGTCCCGAGACATTGCCTCTGGATTTGGTGCCCAGGGTGAACTTGTCTGCCCTGAGCGCAGGTCTGGGGCGAAGGCGCCCGGCGCCAGGTCAAAAATTCCCCAAGAGCTGCCGCTTGCGATTTCGCACCACACATGGGGTCGGTGATCGGGACCACCAGCACCGGCATTTCTCTGACAGCTTGGCCTCTGGGATCCAGACCTGGCCGTTTGGGGCACTTGCACTTAGCAGAGCGTCCAGCTTCCCGAGAGCCGTCGCCAGAATTTTGGACCCTAGAGGTGGTCTCTGTCGGTCCCGAGACATTGCCTCTGGATTTGGTGCCCAGGGTGAACTTGTCTGCCCTGAGCGCAGGTCTGGGGCGAAGGCGCCCGGCGCCACGTCAAAAATTCCCCAAGAGCTGCCGCTTGCGATTTCGCACCACACATGGGGTCGGTGATCGGGACCACCAGCACCGGCATTTCTCTGACAGCTTGGCCTCTGGGATCCAGACCTGGCCGTTTGGGGCACTTGCACTTAGCAGAGCGTCCAGCTTCCCGAGAGCCGTCGCCAGAATTTTGGACCCTAGAGGTGGTCTCTGTCGGTCCCGAGACATTGCCTCTGGATTTGGTGCCCAGGGTGAACTTGTCTGCCCTGAGCGCAGGTCTGGGGCGAAGGCGCCCGGCGCCACGTCAAAAATTCCCCAAGAGCTGCCGCTTGCGATTTCGCACCACACATGGGGTCGGTGATCGGGACCACCAGCACCGGCATTTCTCTGACAGCTTGGCCTCTGGGATCCAGACCTGGCCGTTTGGGGCACTTGCACTTAGCAGAGCGTCCAGCTTCCCGAGAGCCGTCGCCAGAATTTTGGACCCTAGAGGTGGTCTCTGTCGGTCCCGAGACATTGCCTCTGGATTTGGTGCCCAGGGTGAACTTGTCTGCCCTGAGCGCAGGTCTGGGGCGAAGGCGCCCGGCGCCACGTCAAAAATTCCCCAAGAGCTGCCGCTTGCGATTTCGCACCACACATGGGGTCGGTGATCGGGACCACCAGCACCGGCATTTCTCTGACAGCTTGGCCTCTGGGATCCAGACCTGGCCTTTTGGGGCACTTGCACTTAGCAGAGCGTCCAGCTTCCCGAGAGCCGTCGCCAGAATTTTGGACCCTAGAGGTGGTCTCTGTCGGTCCCGAGACATTGCCTCTGGATTTGGTGCCCAGGGTGAACTTGTCTGCCCTGAGCGCAGGTCTGGGGCGAAGGCGCCCGGCGCCACGTCAAAAATTCCCCAAGAGCTGCCGCTTGCGATTTCGCACCACACATGGGGTCGGTGATCGGGACCACCAGCACCGGCATTTCTCTGACAGCTTGGCCTCTGGGATCCAGACCTGGCCTTTTGGGGCACTTGCACTTAGCAGAGCGTCCAGCTTCCCGAGAGCCGTCGCCAGAATTTTGGACCCTAGAGGTGGTCTCTGTCGGTCCCGAGACATTGCCTCTGGATTTGGTGCCCAGGGTGAATTGGAGGTCCTGAGCGCAGACCCGGGGCGAAGGCGCCCGGCGCCACGTCAAAAATTCCCCAAGAGCTGCCGCTTGCGATTTCGCACCACACATGGGGTCGGTGATCGGGACCACCAGCACCGGCATTTCTCTGACAGCTTGGCCTCTGGGATCCAGACCTGGCCGTTTGGGGCACTTGCACTTAGCAGAGCGTCCAGCTTCCCGAGAGCCGTCGCCAGAATTTTGGACCCTAGAGGTGGTCTCTGTCGGTCCCGAGACATTGCCTCTGGATTTGGTGCCCAGGGTGAACTTGTCTGCCCTGAGCGCAGGTCTGGGGCGAAGGCGCCCGGCGCCACGTCAAAAATTCCCCAAGAGCTGCCACTTGCGATTTCGCACCACACATGGGGTCGGTGATCGGGACCACCAGCACCGGCATTTCTCTGACAGCTTGGCCTCTGGGATCCAGACCTGGCCGTTTGGGGCACTTGCACTTAGCAGAGCGTCCAGCTTCCCGAGAGCCGTCGCCAGAATTTTGGACCCTAGAGGTGGTCTCTGTCGGTCCCGAGACATTGCCTCTGGATTTGGTGCCCAGGGTGAACTTGTCTGCCCTGAGCGCAGACCCGGGGCGAAGGCGCCCGACGCCACGTCAAAAATTCCCCAAGAGCTGCCGCTTGCGATTTCGCACCACACATGGGGTCGGTGATCGGGACCACCAGCACCGGCATTTCTCTGACAGCTTGGCCTCTGGGATCCAGACCTGGCCGTTTGGGGCACTTGCACTTAGCAGAGCGTCCAGCTTCCCGAGAGCCGTCGCCAGAATTTTGGACCCTAGAGGTGGTCTCTGTCGGTCCCGAGACATTGCCTCTGGATTTGGTGCCCAGGGTGAACTTGTCTGCCCTGAGCGCAGGTCTGGGGCGAAGGCGCCCGGCGCCACGTCAAAAATTCCCCAAGAGCTGCCGCTTGCGATTTCGCACCACACATGGGGTCGGTGATCGGGACCACCAGCACCGGCATTTCTCTGACAGCTTGGCCTCTGGGATCCAGACCTGGCCTTTTGGGGCACTTGCACTTAGCAGAGCGTCCAGCTTCCCGAGAGCCGTCGCCAGAATTTTGGACCCTAGAGGTGGTCTCTGTCGGTCCCGAGACATTGCCTCTGGATTTGGTGCCCAGGGTGAATTGGAGGTCCTGAGCGCAGACCCGGGGCGAAGGCGCCCGGCGCCACGTCAAAAATTCCCCAAGAGCTGCCGCTTGCGATTTCGCACCACACATGGGGTCGGTGATCGGGACCACCAGCACCGGCATTTCTCTGACAGCTTGGCCTCTGGGATCCAGACCTGGCCGTTTGGGGCACTTGCACTTAGCAGAGCGTCCAGCTTCCCGAGAGCCGTCGCCAGAATTTTGGACCCTAGAGGTGGTCTCTGTCGGTCCCGAGACATTGCCTCTGGATTTGGTGCCCAGGGTGAACTTGTCTGCCCTGAGCGCAGGTCTGGGGCGAAGGCGCCCGGCGCCACGTCAAAAATTCCCCAAGAGCTGCCGCTTGCGATTTCGCACCACACATGGGGTCGGTGATCGGGACCACCAGCACCGGCATTTCTCTGACAGCTTGGCCTCTGGGATCCAGACCTGGCCTTTTGGGGCACTTGCACTTAGCAGAGCGTCCAGCTTCCCGAGAGCCGTCGCCAGAATTTTGGACCCTAGAGGTGGTCTCTGTCGGTCCCGAGACATTGCCTCTGGATTTGGTGCCCAGGGTGAACTTGTCTGCCCTGAGCGCAGGTCTGGGGCGAAGGCGCCCGGCGCCAGGTCAAAAATTCCCCAAGAGCTGCCGCTTGCGATTTCGCACCACACATGGGGTCGGTGATCGGGACCACCAGCACCGGCATTTCTCTGACAGCTTGGCCTCTGGGATCCAGACCTGGCCGTTTGGGGCACTTGCACTTAGCAGAGCGTCCAGCTTCCCGAGAGCCGTCGCCAGAATTTTGGACCCTAGAGGTGGTCTCTGTCGGTCCCGAGACATTGCCTCTGGATTTGGTGCCCAGGGTGAACTTGTCTGCCCTGAGCGCAGGTCTGGGGCGAAGGCGCCCGGCGCCACGTCAAAAATTCCCCAAGAGCTGCCGCTTGCGATTTCGCACCACACATGGGGTCGGTGATCGGGACCACCAGCACCGGCATTTCTCTGACAGCTTGGCCTCTGGGATCCAGACCTGGCCTTTTGGGGCACTTGCACTTAGCAGAGCGTCCAGCTTCCCGAGAGCCGTCGCCAGAATTTTGGACCCTAGAGGTGGTCTCTGTCGGTCCCGAGACATTGCCTCTGGATTTGGTGCCCAGGGTGAACTTGTCTGCCCTGAGCGCAGGTCTGGGGCGAAGGCGCCCGGCGCCAGGTCAAAAATTCCCCAAGAGCTGCCGCTTGCGATTTCGCACCACACATGGGGTCGGTGATCGGGACCACCAGCACCGGCATTTCTCTGACAGCTTGGCCTCTGGGATCCAGACCTGGCCTTTTGGGGCACTTGCACTTAGCAGAGCGTCCAGCTTCCCGAGAGCCGTCGCCAGAATTTTGGACCCTAGAGGTGGTCTCTGTCGGTCCCGAGACATTGCCTCTGGATTTGGTGCCCCAGGGTGAACTTGTCTGCCCTGAGCGCAGGTCTGGGCGAAGGCGCCCGGCGCCACGTCAAAAATTCCCCAAGAGCTGCCGCTTGCGATTTCGCACCACACATGGGGTCGGTGATCGGGACCACCAGCACCGGCATTTCTCTGACAGCTTGGCCTCTGGGATCCAGACCTGGCCTTTTGGGGCACTTGCACTTAGCAGAGCGTCCAGCTTCCCGAGAGCCGTCGCCAGAATTTTGGACCCTAGAGGTGGTCTCTGTCGGTCCCGAGACATTGCCTCTGGATTTGGTGCCCAGGGTGAATTGGAGGTCCTGAGCGCAGACCCGGGGCGAAGGCGCCCGGCGCCACGTCAAAAATTCCCCAAGAGCTGCCGCTTGCGATTTCGCACCACACATGGGGTCGGTGATCGGGACCACCAGCACCGGCATTTCTCTGACAGCTTGGCCTCTGGATCCAGACCTGGCCGTTTGGGGCACTTGCACTTAGCAGAGCGTCCAGCTTCCCGAGAGCCGTCGCCAGAATTTTGGACCCTAGAGGTGGTCTCTGTCGGTCCCGAGACATTGCCTCTGGATTTGGTGCCCAGGGTGAACTTGTCTGCCCTGAGCGCAGGTCTGGGGCGAAGGCGCCCGGCGCCACGTCAAAAATTCCCAAGAGCTGCCGCTTGCGATTTCGCACCACACATGGGGTCGGTGATCGGGACCACCAGCACCCGGCATTTCTCTGACAGCTTGGCCTCTGGGATCCAGACCTGGCCTTTTGGGGCACTTGCACTTAGCAGAGCGTCCAGCTTCCCGAGAGCCGTCGCCAGAATTTTGGACCCTAGAGGTGGTCTCTGTCGGTCCCGAGACATTGCCTCTGGATTTGGTGCCCAGGGTGAACTTGTCTGCCCTGAGCGCAGGTCTGGGGCGAAGGCGCCCGGCGCCAGGTCAAAAATTCCCCAAGAGCTGCCGCTTGCGATTTCGCACCACACATGGGGTCGGTGATCGGGACCACCAGCACCGGCATTTCTCTGACAGCTGGCCTCTGGGATCCAGACCTGGCGTTTGGGGCACTTGCCACCCTTAGCAGAGCGTCCAGCCTGTCAGAGAAATGCCGGTGCTGGTGGTCCCGATCACCGACCCCCATGTGTGGTGCGAAATCGCAAGCGGCAGCTCTTGGGGAATTTTTGACCTGGCGCCGGGCGCCTTCGCCCAGACCTGCGCTCAGGGCAGACAAGTTCACCTGGGCACCAAATCCAGAGGCAATGTCTCGGGACCGACAGAGACCACCTCTAGGGTCCAAAATTCTGGCGACGGCTCTCGGGAAGCTGGACGCTCTGCTAAGTGCAAGTGCCCCAAAAGGCCAGGTCTGGATCCAGAGGGCCAAGCTGTCAGAGAAATGCCGGTGCTGGTGGTCCCGATCACCGACCCCATGTGTGGTGCGAAATCGCAAGCGGCAGCTCTTGGGGAATTTTTGACGTGGCGCCGGGCGCCTTCGCCCCAGACCTGCGCTCAGGGCAGACAAGTTCACCCTGGGCACCAAATCCAGAGGCAATGTCTCGGGACCGACAGAGACCACCTCTAGGGTCCAAAATTCTGGCGACGGCTCTCGGGAAGCTGGACGCTCTGCTAAGTGCAAGTGCCCCAAACGGCCAGGTCTGGATCCCAGAGGCCAAGCTGTCAGAGAAATGCCGGTGCTGGTGGTCCCCGATCACCGACCCCATGTGTGGTGCGAAATCGCAAGCGGCAGCTCTTGGGGAATTTTTGACGTGGCGCCGGGCGCCTTCGCCCGGGTCTGCGCTCAGGACCTCAATTCACCCTGGGCACCAAATCCAGAGGCAATGTCTCGGGACCGACAGAGACCACCTCTAGGGTCCAAAATTCTGGCGACGGCTCTCGGGAAGCTGGACGCTCTGCTAAGTGCAAGTGCCCAAAAGGCCAGGTCTGGATCCCAGAGGCCAAGCTGTCAGAGAAATGCCGGTGCTGGTGGTCCCGATCACCGACCCCATGTGTGGTGCGAAATCGCAAGCGGCAGCTCTGGGGAATTTTTGACGTGGCGCCGGGCGCCTTCGCCCCAGACCTGCGCTCAGGGCAGACAAGTTCACCCTGGGCACCAAATCCAGAGGCAATGTCTCGGGACGACAGAGACCACCTCTAGGGTCCAAAATTCTGGCGACGGCTCTCGGGAAGCTGGACGCTCTGCTAAGTGCAAGTCGCCCCAAAAGGCCAGGTCTGGATCCCAGAGGCCAAGCTGTCAGAGAAATGCCGGTGCTGGTGGTCCCGATCACCGACCCCCATGTGTGGTGCGAAATCGCAAGCGGCAGCTCTTGGGGAATTTTTGACCTGGCGCGGGCGCCTTCGCCCCAGACCTGCGCTCAGGGCAGACAAGTTCACCCCTGGGCACCAAATCCAGAGGCAATGTCTCGGGACCGACAGAGACCACCTCTAGGGTCCAAAATTCTGGCGACGGCTCTCGGGAAGCTGGACGCTCTGCTAAGTGCAAGTGCCCCAAAAGGCCAGGTCTGGATCCCAGAGGCCAAGCTGTCAGAGAAATGCCGGTGCTGGTGGTCCCGATCACCGACCCCATGTGTGGTGCGAAATCGCAAGCGGCAGCTCTTGGGGAATTTTTGACGTGGCGCCGGGCGCCTTCGCCCCAGACCTGCGCTCAGGGCAGACAAGTTCACCCTGGGCACCAAATCCAGAGGCAATGTCTCGGGACCGACAGAGACCACCTCTAGGGTCCAAAATTCTGGCGACGGCTCTCGGGAAGCTGGACGCTCTGCTAAGTGCAAGTGCCCCAAACGGCCAGGTCTGGATCCCAGAGGCCAAGCTGTCAGAGAAATGCCGGTGCTGGCTGGTCCGATCACCGACCCCATGTGTGGTGCGAAATCGCAAGCGGCAGCTCTTGGGGAATTTTTGACCTGGCGCCGGGCGCCTTCGCCCCAGAACCTGCGCTCAGGGCAGACAAGTTCACCCTGGGCACCAAATCCAGAGGCAATGTCTCGGGACCGACAGAGACCACTCTAGGGTCCAAATTCTGGCGACGGCTCTCGGGAAGCTGGACGCTCTGCCTAAGTGCAAGTGCCCCAAAAGGCCAGGTCTGGATCCCAGAGGCCAAGCTGTCAGAGAAATGCCGGTGCTGGTGGTCCCGATCACCGACCCCATGTGTGGTGCGAAATCGCAAGCGGCAGCTCTTGGGGAATTTTTGACGTGGCGCCGGGCGCCCTTCGCCCCAGACCTGCGCTCAGGGCAGACAAGTTCACCCTGGGCACCAAATCCAGAGGCAATGTCTCGGGACCGACAGAGACCACCTCTAGGGTCCAAAATTCTGGCGACGGCTCTCGGGAAGCTGGACGCTCTGCTAAGTGCAAGTGCCCCAAACGGCCAGGTCTGGATCCCAGAGGCCAAGCTGTCAGAGAAATGCGGTGCTGGTGGTCCCGATCACCGACCCCCATGTGTGGTGCGAAATCGCAAGCGGGCAGCTCTTGGGGAATTTTTGACGTGGCGCCGGGCGCCTTCGCCCCGGGTCTGCGCTCAGGACCTCCAATTCACCCTGGGCACCAAATCCAGAGGCAATGTCTCGGGACCGACAGAGACCACCTCTAGGGTCCAAATTCTGGCGACGGCTCTCGGGAAGCTGGACGCTCTGCTAAGTGCAAGTGCCCCAAACGGCCAGGTCTGGATCCCAGAGGCAAGCTGTCAGAGAAATGCCGGTGCTGGTCGGTCCCGATCACCGACCCCATGTGTGGTGCGAAATCGCAAGCGGCAGCTCTTGGGGAATTTTTGACGTGGCGCCGGGCGCCTTCGCCCCAGACCTGCGCTCAGGGCAGACAAGTTCACCCTGGGCACCAAATCCAGAGGCAATGTCTCGGGACCGACAGAGACCACCTCTAGGGTCCAAAATTCTGGCGACGGCTCTCGGGAAGCTGGACGCTCTGCTAAGTGCAAGTGCCCCAAACGGCCAGGTCTGGATCCCAGAGGCCAAGCTGTCAGAGAAATGCGGTGCTGGTGGTCCCGATCACCGACCCCATGTGTGGTGCGAAATCGCAAAGCGGCAGCTCTTGGGGAATTTTTGACGTGGCGTCGGGCGCCTTCGCCCCCGGGTCTGCGCTCAGGGCAGACAAGTTCACCCTGGGCACCAAATCCAGAGGCAATGTCTCGGGACCGACAGAGACCACCTCTAGGGTCCAAAATTCTGGCGACGGCTCTCGGGAAGCTGGACGCTCTGCTAAGTGCAAGTGCCCAAACGGCCAGGTCTGGATCCCAGAGGCCAAGCTGTCAGAGAAATGCCGGTGCTGGTGGTCCGATCACCGACCCCATGTGTGGTGCGAAATCGCAAGTGGCAGCTCTTGGGGAATTTTTGACGTGGCGCCGGGCGCCCTTCGCCCCAGACCTGCGCTCAGGGCAGACAAGTTCACCCTGGGCACCAAATCCAGAGGCAATGTCTCGGGACCGACAGAGACCACCTCTAGGGTCCAAAATTCTGGCGACGGGCTTCTCGGGAAGCTGGACGCTCTGCTAAGTGCAAGTGCCCCAAACGGCCAGGTCTGGATCCAGAGGCCAAGCTGTCAGAGAAATGCCGGTGCTGGTGGTCCCGATCACCGACCCCATGTGTGGTGCGAAATCGCAAGCGGCAGCTCTTGGGGAATTTTTGACGTGGCGCCGGGCGCCTTCGCCCCGGGTCTGCGCTCAGGACCTCAATTCACCCTGGGCACCAAATCCAGAGGCAATGTCTCGGGACCGACAGAGACCACCTCTAGGGTCCAAAATTCTGGCGACGGCTCTCGGGAAGCTGGACGCTCTGCTAAGTGCAAGTGCCCCAAAAGGCCAGGTCTGGATCCCAGAGGCCAAGCTGTCAGAGAAATGCCGTGCTGGTGTCCCGATCACCGACCCCATGTGTGGTGCGAAATCGCAAGCGGCAGCTCTTGGGGAATTTTTGACGTTGGCGCCGGGCGCTCTCGCCCCAGACTGCGCTCAGGGCAGACAAGTTCACCTGGGCACCAAATCCAGAGGCAATGTCTCGGGACCGACAGAGACCACCTCTAGGGTCCAAAATTCTGGCGACGGCTCTCGGAAGCTGGACGCTCTGCTAAGTGCAAGTGCCCAAAGGCCAGGTCTGGATCCAGAGGCCAAGCTGTCAGAGAAAATGCCGGTGCTGGTGGTCCCGATCACCGACCCCATGTGTGGTGCGAAATCGCAAGCGGCAGCTCTTGGGGAATTTTTGACGTGGCGCCGGGCGCCTTCGCCCAGACCTGCGCTCAGGGCAGACAAGTTCACCTGGGCACCAAATCCAGAGGCAATGTCTCGGGACCGACAGAGACCACCTCTAGGGTCCAAATTCTGGCGACGGCTCTCGGAAGCTGGACGCTCTGCTAAGTGCAAGTGCCCCAAACGGCAGGTCTGGATCCCCAGAGGCCAAGCTGTCAGAGAAATGCCGGTGCTGGTGGTCCCGATCACCGAACCCCATGTGTGGTGCGAAATCGCAAGCGGCAGCTCTTGGGAATTTTTGACGTGGCGCCGGGCGCCTTCGCCCCAGACCTGCGCTCAGGGCAGACAAGTTCACCCCTGGGCACCAAATCCAGAGGCAATGTCTCGGGACGACCAGAGACACCTCTAGGGTCCAAAATTCTGGCGACGGCTCTCGGAAGCTGGACGCTCTGCTAAGTGCAAGTGCCCCAAACGGCCAGGTCTGGATCCCAGAGGCCAAGCTGTCAGAGAAATGCCGGTGCTGGTGGTCCGATCACCGACCCCATGTGTGGTGCGAAATCGCAAGCGGCAGCTCTTGGGGAATTTTTGACGTGGCGCCGGGCGCCTTCGCCCCAGACCTGCGCTCAGGGCAGACAAGTTCACCTGGCACCAAATCAGAGGCAAAGTCTCGGGACCGACAGAGACCACCTCTAGGGTCCAAAATTCTGGCGACGGCTCTCGGAAGCTGGACGCTCTGCTAAGTGCAAGTGCCCCAAACGGCCAGGTCTGGATCAGAGGCCAAGCTGTCAGAGAAATGCCGGTGCTGGTGGTCCGATCACCGACCCCACCATGTGTGGTGCGAAATCGCAAGCGGCAGCTCTTGGGAATTTTTGACACTGGCGCCGGGCGCCTTCGCCCCCAGACCTGCGCTCAGGCAGACAAGTTCACCCTGGGCACCAAATCCAGAGGCAATGTCTCGGACGACAGAGACCACCTCTAAGGTCCAAAATTCTGGCGACGGCTCTCGGGAAGCTGGACGCTCTGCTAAGTGCAGTGCCCCAAAAGGCCAGGTCTGGATCCCAGAGGCCAAGCTGTCAGAGAAATGCCGGTGCTGGTGGTCCCGATCACCGACCCATGTGTGGTGCGAAATCGCAAGCGGCAGCTTGGGGAATTTTTGACCGTGAGCGCGGGCGCCTTCGCCCCAGACCTGCGCTCAGGGCAGACAAGTTCACCTGGGCACCAAATCCAGAGGCAATGTCTCGGGACCGACAGAGACCACCCTCTAGGGTCCAAAATTCTGGCGACCGGCTCTCGGAAGCTGGACGCTCTGCTAAGTGCAAGTGCCCCAAACGGCCAGGTCTGGATCCCAGAGGCCAAGCTGTCAGAGAAATGCCGGTGCTGGTGGTCCGATCACCGACCCCATGTGTGGTGCGAATCGCAAGCGGCAGCTCTTGGGGAATTTTGACGTGGCGCCGGGCGCCTTCGCCCCGGGTCTGCGCTCAGGACCTCCAATTCACCCTGGGCACCAAATCCAGAGGCAATGTCTCGGACCGACAGAGACCACCTCTAGGGTCCAAAATTCTGGCGACGGCTCTCGGAAGCTGGACGCTCTGCTAAGTGCAAGTGCCCCAAAAGGCCAGGTCTGGATCCCAGAGGCCAAGCTGTCCAGAGAAAAGCCGGTGCTGGTGGTCCCGATCACCGACCCCATGTGTGGTGCGAAATCGCAAGCGGCAGCTCTTGGGGAATTTTAGACAGTGGCCGCGGGCGCCTTCGCCCAGACCTGGCTCAGGGCCGCAGACAAGTTCACCTGGGCACCCAAATCAGAGGCAATGTCTCGGGACCGACAGAGACCACCTCTAGGGTCCAAAATTCTGGCGACGGCTCTCGGAAGCTGGACGCTCTGCTAAGTGCAAGTGCCCCAAACGGCCAGGTCTGGATCCCAGAGGCCAAGCTGTCAGCAGAAATGCCGGTGCTGGTGGTCCCGATCACCGACCCCATGTGTGGTGCGAAATCGCAAGCGGCAGCTCTTGGGAATTTTGACCTGGCGCCGGGCGCCTTCGCCCCAGACCTGCGCTCAGGGCAGACAAGTTCACCCTGGGCACCAAATCCAGAGGCAATGTCTCGGGACCGACAGAGACACCTCTAGGGTCCAAAATTCTGGCGACGGCTCTCGGGAAGCTGGACGCTCTGCTAAGTGCAAGTGCCCAAACGGCCAGGTCTGGATCCCAGAGGCCAAGCTGTCAGAGAAATGCCGGTGCTGGTGGTCCCGATCACGACCCATGTGTGGTGCGAAATCGCAAGTGGCAGCTCTTGGGGAATTTTTGACGTGGCGCGGGCGCCTTCGCCCCAGACTGCGCTCAGGGCAGACAAGTTCACCTGGGCACCAAATCCAGAGGCAATGTCTCGGGACCCGACAGAGACCACCTCTAGGGTCCAAAATTCTGGCGACGGCTCTCGGAAGCTGGACGCTCTGCTAAGTGCAAGTGCCCCAAACGGCCAGGTCTGGATCCCAGAGGCCAAGCTGTCAGAGAAATGCCGGTGCTGGTGGTCCCGATCACCGACCCCATGTGTGGTGCGAATCGCAAGCGGCAGCTCTTGGGGAATTTTTGACGTGGCGCCGGGCGCCTTCGCCCTGGGTCTGCGCTCAGGACCCTCCAATTCACCCTGGGCACCAAATCCAGAGGCAATGTCTCGGGCCACCCGACAGAGACCACCTCTAGGGTCCAATCTGGCGACGGCTCTCGGGAAGCTGGACGCTCTGCTAAGTGCAAGTGCCCCAAACGGCCAGGTCTGGATCCCAGAGGCCAAGCTGTCAGAGAAATGCCGGTGCTGGTGGTCCCGATCACCGACCCCATGTGTGGTGCGAAATCGCAAGCGGCAGCTCTTGGGGAATTTTTGACGTGGCGCCGGGCGCCTTCGCCCCGGGTCTGCGCTCAGGGCAGACAAGTTCACCCTGGGCACCAAATCCAGAGGCAATGTCTCGGGACCGACAGAGACCACCTCTAGGGTCCAAAATTCTGGCGACGGCTCTCGGGAAGCTGGACGCTCTGCTAAGTGCAAGTGCCCCAAACGGCCAGGTCTGGATCCCAGAGGCCAAGCTGTCAGAGAAATGCCGGTGCTGGTGGTCCCGATCACCGACCCCATGTGTGGTGCGAAATCGCAAGCGGCAGCTCTTGGGGAATTTTTGACGTGGCGCCGGGCGCCTTCGCCCCGGGTCTGCGCTCAGGGCAGACAAGTTCACCCTGGGCACCAAATCCAGAGGCAATGTCTCGGGACCGACAGAGACCACCTCTAGGGTCCAAAATTCTGGCGACGGCTCTCGGGAAGCTGGACGCTCTGCTAAGTGCAAGTGCCCCAAACGGCCAGGTCTGGATCCCAGAGGCCAAGCTGTCAGAGAAATGCCGGTGCTGGTGGCCCGATCACCGACCCCATGTGTGGTGCGAAATCGCAAGCGGCAGCTCTTGGGGAATTTTTGACGTGGCGCCGGGCGCCTTCGCCCCGGGTCTGCGCTCAGGGCAGACAAGTTCACCCTGGGCACCAAATCCAGAGGCAATGTCTCGGGACCGACAGAGACCACCTCTAGGGTCCAAAATTCTGGCGACGGCTCTCGGGAAGCTGGACGCTCTGCTAAGTGCAAGTGCCCCAAACGGCCAGGTCTGGATCCCAGAGGCCAAGCTGTCAGAGAAATGCCGGTGCTGGTGGTCCCGATCACCGACCCCATGTGTGGTGCGAAATCGCAAGCGGCAGCTCTTGGGGAATTTTTGACGTGGCGCCGGGCGCCTTCGCCCCGGGTCTGCGCTCAGGGCAGACAAGTTCACCCTGGGCACCAAATCCAGAGGCAATGTCTCGGGACCGACAGAGACCACCTCTAGGGTCCAAAATTCTGGCGACGGCTCTCGGGAAGCTGGACGCTCTGCTAAGTGCAAGTGCCCCAAACGGCCAGGTCTGGATCCCAGAGGCCAAGCTGTCAGAGAAATGCCGGTGCTGGTGGTCCCGATCACCGACCCCATGTGTGGTGCGAAATCGCAAGCGGCAGCTCTTGGGGAATTTTTGACGTGGCGCCGGGCGCCTTCGCCCCGGGTCTGCGCTCAGGGCAGACAAGTTCACCCTGGGCACCAAATCCAGAGGCAATGTCTCGGGACCGACAGAGACCACCTCTAGGGTCCAAAATTCTGGCGACGGCTCTCGGGAAGCTGGACGCTCTGCTAAGTGCAAGTGCCCCAAACGGCCAGGTCTGGATCCCAGAGGCCAAGCTGTCAGAGAAATGCCGGTGCTGGTGGTCCCGATCACCGACCCCATGTGTGGTGCGAAATCGCAAGCGGCAGCTCTTGGGGAATTTTTGACGTGGCGCCGGGCGCCTTCGCCCCGGGTCTGCGCTCAGGGCAGACAAGTTCACCCTGGGCACCAAATCCAGAGGCAATGTCTCGGGACCGACAGAGACCACCTCTAGGGTCCAAAATTCTGGCGACGGCTCTCGGGAAGCTGGACGCTCTGCTAAGTGCAAGTGCCCCAAACGGCCAGGTCTGGATCCCAGAGGCCAAGCTGTCAGAGAAATGCCGGTGCTGGTGGTCCCGATCACCGACCCCATGTGTGGTGCGAAATCGCAAGCGGCAGCTCTTGGGGAATTTTTGACGTGGCGCCGGGCGCCTTCGCCCCGGGTCTGCGCTCAGGGCAGACAAGTTCACCCTGGGCACCAAATCCAGAGGCAATGTCTCGGGACCGACAGAGACCACCTCTAGGGTCCAAAATTCTGGCGACGGCTCTCGGGAAGCTGGACGCTCTGCTAAGTGCAAGTGCCCCAAACGGCCAGGTCTGGATCCCAGAGGCCAAGCTGTCAGAGAAATGCCGGTGCTGGTGGTCCCGATCACCGACCCCATGTGTGGTGCGAAATCGCAAGCGGCAGCTCTTGGGGAATTTTTGACGTGGCGCCGGGCGCCTTCGCCCCGGGTCTGCGCTCAGGGCAGACAAGTTCACCCTGGGCACCAAATCCAGAGGCAATGTCTCGGGACCGACAGAGACCACCTCTAGGGTCCAAAATTCTGGCGACGGCTCTCGGGAAGCTGGACGCTCTGCTAAGTGCAAGTGCCCCAAACGGCCAGGTCTGGATCCCAGAGGCCAAGCTGTCAGAGAAATGCCGGTGCTGGTGGTCCCGATCACCGACCCCATGTGTGGTGCGAAATCGCAAGCGGCAGCTCTTGGGGAATTTTTGACGTGGCGCCGGGCGCCTTCGCCCCGGGTCTGCGCTCAGGGCAGACAAGTTCACCCTGGGCACCAAATCCAGAGGCAATGTCTCGGGACCGACAGAGACCACCTCTAGGGTCCAAAATTCTGGCGACGGCTCTCGGGAAGCTGGACGCTCTGCTAAGTGCAAGTGCCCCAAACGGCCAGGTCTGGATCCCAGAGGCCAAGCTGTCAGAGAAATGCCGGTGCTGGTGGTCCCGATCACCGACCCCATGTGTGGTGCGAAATCGCAAGCGGCAGCTCTTGGGGAATTTTTGACGTGGCGCCGGGCGCCTTCGCCCCGGGTCTGCGCTCAGGGCAGACAAGTTCACCCTGGGCACCAAATCCAGAGGCAATGTCTCGGGACCGACAGAGACCACCTCTAGGGTCCAAAATTCTGGCGACGGCTCTCGGGAAGCTGGACGCTCTGCTAAGTGCAAGTGCCCCAAACGGCCAGGTCTGGATCCCAGAGGCCAAGCTGTCAGAGAAATGCCGGTGCTGGTGGTCCCGATCACCGACCCCATGTGTGGTGCGAAATCGCAAGCGGCAGCTCTTGGGGAATTTTTGACGTGGCGCCGGGCGCCTTCGCCCCGGGTCTGCGCTCAGGGCAGACAAGTTCACCCTGGGCACCAAATCCAGAGGCAATGTCTCGG